>NC_051414.1:4391708-4392135 GCF_015228065.2 Penaeus monodon
TCAAGACCCAATAAAAATTCTGCAAACATTTCTTCAGAGATTTGGAAATACTGTCGTCGCAAGGATTCTGTCAAAATAGACACCTTGATGGCAACACTGGTGAACAGAAGTGGCTCTCATAGCACAGTAAGTGCCACGGCGAGAGTGCCACGTGGCCCTAATTCACTTTCATAGAGACTTCCATCTACGCACGCATGCACACGGACTCACACAAGCATGTATACGCGAAGCCATGCATTTACCGACACAAGAAGATGCAGCTCTGTAATTAGCTTGAATCTCGTTCCATGTTCATCCTCAGAACACATTTCTTCAGTTTATTTTCGGAATGTGCTCGTTTTGGAATTGAAATAATCCACATTTACCTTTTTCCTTCGACACATTTCCTCCTTTCGAATTTCTGCTTCGGGTCATCTCGCAGATCTAT
>NC_051414.1:4392930-4393024 GCF_015228065.2 Penaeus monodon
CTTAAACTCAATCCTCCGTCCTTCTTTTCCTCTCCCCATCCCTTTCATATTCTGTTTTCTTTCTCCCTCTTGTTTTCCTCCTCGCCTTTCACTA
>NC_051414.1:4393125-4393374 GCF_015228065.2 Penaeus monodon
GACACCCTATACAAAATTCCGACCGAGGAAAAAAGGATGTAGGAATACCGCTTCGGAGAACTATTGTCGATGACGAGGAAAGTTTTGGCGTTATAGGGAGGGAGGGGGGGGGGGCGAGTCAACGCAAGAAGGGTAGGGGAAAACTTAACGGCACTCATAAGGCTATTGTTGTGATAAGGCATTCCGTCTCGCTCTCCGTTTTTTTCACCTTGGTTTGGTATGTTTTCTTTGGTCGAGTTAATGTGGCGT
>NC_051414.1:4394587-4395183 GCF_015228065.2 Penaeus monodon
CCCAGTATAGCAGTATTGAAAATACAGCTTCCTACCCTGACATTCGCGCGGCAGTTCATTGCACTGCCTCGCCTGATGTCTAGAGCAAACAGCTGATGCCAAGCAAACCTGAAGTCTGACACACGAACATGACAGCATATCGATAGACGTCACAGCTGATATCTAAAACATCAGATTCTTGACAAACATGCCTCGTTATACGGTAGTACGTTGCACATGATTCTTGTTCTTTCTCTCAATCCTACAAAGGGTTATTGGCATTTTAGAGAGAAAAACAATAACAGACACGTAGCTTTACATACCTTTCGTACTCACTGGAATATTTTCATCGGAGAAGAGAATTGCGCCAAACATATTTTTTTAGCATCTTGTTTTTTGTAATTTTGAGAGATCTTCGTTTGGATTTGAATATTTTTTTCGGTGTTTATTATATCATCATCACATGTAAAAAGAAAGAAAGAAATTATATATCCATTAAAGATAAATGCAATTATAAGTTAGTAACTTAAAAGAAATTAGACAATGAATATCTGTACCATCGACATAGTAAGAACGCATTGTAATAGAAGCTTTTACCCATAAATGCATTAATCCAA
>NC_051414.1:4395571-4396072 GCF_015228065.2 Penaeus monodon
TCAAACACGAAGACACATATAGTGCATGTATACCTATGTGTATTTATCTGCATACATGTGCGTAAAAAATGACACACATAGACGCTCATGCCCGCCCTCTGAGATCAGGTGGCTGCTCCAGCCCGCGTGTCTGAGCCGCAGCAACAGCATTTAAGCCTCCATAAAGGCCTATAACTGCTCATAAAGTCATTGGAAATTTCATTTGGTGTTGCAGTAAATTGATCTTATATGACCTGGGTTGTTTACTGGACACATTTACGACCTGACTTAAGGTAGGTGGGCCCAGGAAGAATGTAGAAGGGCCTTTCATAAATGTGTAAATTTCCTAGGTATTAGCGATATGAAAGAATATAAAGAAAATAGAATCGTTCTTGTTTTATACCAGCGACAAGAGCAGCGAAATATCACACAACATGAATTTGTATAAAATGCTCCTAATTTCCATTGCACAGAAATATCACCACCATATGTTCTTTCCGAGAACAATGTACACTTTTTTCC
>NC_051414.1:4396609-4396889 GCF_015228065.2 Penaeus monodon
GAAGATCTGTCACTTCAGTCGTATTCTCTCATCCTGTTCCTACAGAGGAAAACTATTTTGAAGTCTTTTGTGTTACTCGGAATTAGATTTTTCGATACCAATTGTCAATAACGGGCTCGGCCAACTCATCGCGTTAATGGCAAGCCTAATGAAGTAAATTGCAATATGAGGCAACGTTTGGCGAGCACGCGCTGATCCATTGCGCTGCTGGTCTTATAAATGAGAGTTTAGCCGCCCACTTCGCGCCCACACTTTTTGTTTGGGCTCATTCCCACGCCCA
>NC_051414.1:4396927-4397008 GCF_015228065.2 Penaeus monodon
AAACAAAGCCGATGTTCAGAATTACCTCGCGTCTTATTCCCAGTGGGTGTGTTATAAGAGTCTAATTTTAGGAGGCCGTAG
>NC_051414.1:4398746-4398890 GCF_015228065.2 Penaeus monodon
AGTTGTTTACGCTGAAATTTGTTGGTTCTCTTACTTAGTGAAGTCTCTATAGCTACATTATTACTCCAGGGAGAGGCAACATCTGATAGTTTGCAACACTTTTACTTTGCGATTAAAGGCGCTTAAGTTTGGCTTAGACGAGAG
>NC_051414.1:4398952-4399163 GCF_015228065.2 Penaeus monodon
GGAGAGTAAGCACTTCGACTCAGCTTTAGAAGGAGAGGAATATCGTGCACTGGAATGAAAGGATTTTTCATTTCTTTCGTGAATTCATGCCGGCCTCTCCTCCTTTTGCAGAGCAGTGAATCAGACATATGCTACCAAATCACGGATTAGGCACTTTGCATGCCCTTCGCTCTATTTCTGTCTTCTTCTCTCTCTTCCTTTATTTATTCAT
>NC_051414.1:4399194-4399304 GCF_015228065.2 Penaeus monodon
TTTTTTTTTGGGGGGGGTGGATGTAGTTATTTATTTTGTCTTTTTTCCTTTTTTTCTATTTTTCTTTTGTTTATTTTCTCAAAATCTCTTTCTGTCTGTCTGTCTGTCTG
>NC_051414.1:4399407-4399720 GCF_015228065.2 Penaeus monodon
TTTTCCTTCCCAGATTTTTTCTTCTTCTTTATACACACGGTATATGTGTGTCTCCCTTGACACCCATTCACAGTTTTCCTTTGCCATTTTCTATCAATTTTTCCCCCGACTGCTGCCTCCCTCCCCCCCTTTTTTCCAAAGAAGCTCCTTCGAGGGTCCTCATCCCTCCCTTTTTTTCTTCTGAGGGAGTTTTCCTGCGAAGATAAGACGGCCGGAGCATCCCTGAGAGGCCGAGACGCTGCTCACATATTTCTCGAGAACATTATCTTCCGAGGAGGCTGCGTAACTCACTCGATGCTGATGATCTGGTTAC
>NC_051414.1:4400596-4401116 GCF_015228065.2 Penaeus monodon
ACCTCGGTCATATTTCAGTGTCTTGCCATGGCGGTAGCGGGATGATGGGAGGGGGGGGGGAGGGGAAGTACTAGGAATTTTTTCCCCGCATCAATTTTCATTTTGGTCGAATTCGCCCGAGAGCCTAATGCATATCTGCCCGACGCGAAAATGCGTTACGGAGAAGTATAGGAAATGAGACTGGGCTGGCTGGCCAATAAAGATATAAGCCTCTTTCGTCACGTCGCGTGGGAAGCTAATCTCGCCTCTAGTAACCCCCGCAGGAAGGTCCCTGGTCGTTATGCTCAGGTAGCGCGGCCCGATTTATTCCCGTTATCAACAACCGCGGAGCTTGGCGTGATAACAGATGTAGCTCTTCATCACGTCTCGAGCAAGCCGGGGAGACGAATCCATAGCCTCAAGGACCCGGATGTTAATGTTTATGCGTCACCTTCGTGTGTTGCGTAACCTGTCGCAGGCAGAGGATACCGTCGCATGACAATCTTAGGCAGCGCTTATCGAACCGCTGGAGTCATGGGCG
>NC_051414.1:4401849-4402104 GCF_015228065.2 Penaeus monodon
GTGTGTATACCCTCGCCTAATCTTTCTAGGAACGGTTCAAAGAGAATAAAAGTCCCGCCACAAGTTTCACTTTGAACTCTGGATTAAACGAAGGGAAAAATAATCTTCTTAATCTTTTGACTTTCCATATCACTTGCGAGAGGAATTGTGAAAAAGAGAGCGAGAAAGACCGGAAAAAAAGCCGACTGACGAAATGGAGAAGAAGAAATTTAGCTTATGCATGTTCGTGTAGATATATACAGATACATATGCGCA
>NC_051414.1:4402510-4402755 GCF_015228065.2 Penaeus monodon
CTACCCTCCACCCTCCCACCCCCTCCCCAGACACACAGACACACTCCATGGCGCGCATCGCATCTAACCTCCCATTCGCTCTCTTCTCCCTCTTCTCGTTCGCGCGTTTCCTGAGGTAATTGTCTTAAAAAAAATCGACAAAGTTTGTAAGATGGAAACTTGGTGGGTTCGAGAAAGTAGTATTTTCCGCCTGCGACCTTCCGGAGCCTTCCTTGTGTGAGAAACCGTGAATGGGTATGTTTTCG
>NC_051414.1:4403310-4403958 GCF_015228065.2 Penaeus monodon
GAAACTTACATCATTCTATTACATTTGTTTTCATTAGTTTATTATCCTTTCCAACACCCTCTGTTTTCATAATCATTATTGCATCTATTTCCTTCCCTCCAATGCAATACGAAGGGAAGAGAAAGAAAAAAAAGGTCAACAAGAAAACGGGACCAAAATAAATGCAAAAATATCTGAAGGTGTATATGGCCCGTTTTTACCAACTATTAATATCTCACATTTTCGCAGATTTTTACCCCCTTTTCAGTATTTTCATTATTGCTTTTTTCATTCGAGACCGAAAACAATATCAGCCAACCTCCGTTACCCACAACGCCAATTATCACAATAACGGCAAAATGTTGTGAGTATAAACAACTGGTAATTAGTGTGAAAATGTTACCTGTAATGAAAATGGAACAGTTTTAAAATCTAATCGCTTGATATATATTGGAAAGTAAATGCTATTAACACATTTCCCGCCAAAACTGCAATTCATATTCGGCTCAAAAATAGACTAAGCCTCTCCTCTGTCATTGGCTGGGAACGACTGACCAATCACAGTTAAGAGAGATAATCAAAGTTTTGTAACCTCGTTCCGTCAGCGTTGCAAAAGGCCGAGAGAGAGACTTAAAAATTATTTTTGCAATAGCAGCGATAACCACTACC
>NC_051414.1:4404048-4404485 GCF_015228065.2 Penaeus monodon
AGATGGGAAAGAGGCTTATTCCTTTTTTTCTTCTTTTTTTTCGGAAAATAGTCATGCGAAAATTATTAGCTGATGCGATCGCGAGTTTCCAAATAGGGATTTCAATTATTAAACATGAGCATGTTCGCTCACTTCAAGGGGGAAATGCTAATGTTATCATAGCATGCTAATTCCCTTAATATTGGAGACACTATCACATGCCACCGAAGACATTAATCAGAATTAATACAGCACTGATGTCGTGTCAGGTGTGAGAGAACTTGCACCTATCAGTGCTCGTCCTACCAGCTGTAATGGTGTTATGATAAGTGCGAAATCGAATGTTTCGGGAAGGTAAATGTTGAAGTTATTTGAACATACCTCGTGGCTTTACATGTGTTGATTGCTGTACTATAGGACTCGGGTCGTGAATCATATACACGGTCATCTAAACATAA
>NC_051414.1:4404574-4405459 GCF_015228065.2 Penaeus monodon
GTTCAGTTCCTTAACTGGTGTCGAAGGTGGTGGCACGCTGGATCTTGCTATCAAATATCTCACATCCTACAATCTGTAGTTGTTACCAGCAAGGTGTTGAGGTCTAGGCCAGTCCATTCTTTTACGTTGTCACCCATGCTTTTGCCTCATACCTGTAGGGTGGTTTTGGCCAAAGTGTCGTGGCGGTTCACATGGCCAAACCAAGAGAGTTTACGGCGTTTTGCAGTTACCAGGAGGAGTTCTTGTTCCCTAGCTCGTGTTCTTATTTGCTGCATGACGAATTCGTTCGTCTTATGTTCGGTGTAGTGAATGCCCAGTAGCTCTCGATAGCTCTTCATCTCGAAAGCATGAATACGTCTTTCCTTTTTCATTAAGGGTCCAGGTCTCTATTGAAGATATCAAGGATTTGTAAAGCTTCAACTTGATAGTAACCTTTATCGGCTTACTTTTCCATTCGGATGCAAGACTGATTCTTGTTTTGATCTCTTTAACGAAAGTGTCTTCTTGCGTTATAACTGACTTTAGATATTTGAAGATCCCCACTTCTAGTTCTTGGGGAGGATATTAGTTGGTGAGGGTTTTTTCTCTGTACTAATTCCCCTTCCAATGGCCTTCGCTGCTTCTCCCACTCTTGTTGTGAGGTCTCGCAGTTCTCCTTAGCCGCCTCATATGAAGCCAATATCATCAGCAAATCTAAGATGCACGGAGGACGTCCGTTCACCGACATTCACCGTTTCTCAATTAGAACCTTGATGTTAATGATTTGTTCTGTCGTACTTCTTTGCGCTTCTGCAATTATCTCTTCTGCTTGACCTTTTAATCCGTTCGGTATAACATGATCTTGCTTTGTTCTGTAGTTTTGACATAGTCTTTGATTGCTTTTCT
>NC_051414.1:4406031-4406268 GCF_015228065.2 Penaeus monodon
TTTGACGTTCATGCTAATGCTTCCCCGGTCCTCCTTTCCCTTGCTCTCCCTCCATCTGGAACTACAACAGTACACGACAAAGGAAGCTTATATGCGCACCTTCGCCATGTGAATAGCGAGGCATTATAAATAGCTCGCACTTAACCTCACGCTCTTGATGAGGCGAAAGAATGAGTAAATATGCTGGGAGACGGGGTTTAAAAATAGTCGAATATCTTGTGTATCGTTGCAGTCTGA
>NC_051414.1:4406648-4406798 GCF_015228065.2 Penaeus monodon
AAATATTATGCAAATAAACTTTTTATCTCTCCCTTTCACAATCCCCTGCATGTTGAGCACCCGGAGGAGGGAAGGGTAGGAGAGTATGAAGGGGGCGATGGGGGGGTGGGGGGTGGGTACGAAGGCAATAGAGAGGGCAAGAGCCAGGTA
>NC_051414.1:4406838-4406980 GCF_015228065.2 Penaeus monodon
AGCGATGCCTAAACGGGATCAATAGTGAACATCCGTGCGAGGAAATATACAGTCGCTGGGTCCAAGAGATAAATAATGGATGGCATCGCTTCCCGGGTTGGCGCTGTGGTCGAATGTCATATTTGAGAAAATCTATCAGTCC
>NC_051414.1:4408767-4408922 GCF_015228065.2 Penaeus monodon
ATCACAAATATTTATATCTATGATGTGTATGTATATATTTTTGCTCTGTTCACGTTTGTATTGTTGTAATTACTCTAATTATTGTCTTTACATTGTTTATTTACTTTAAAAAAAATCCAAAACCTTCTCTTCAAAACTGAATTATCTAACGATCT
>NC_051414.1:4409243-4409574 GCF_015228065.2 Penaeus monodon
AAGCGCCCGGTCGCTATGTACGATTATTGAGGTATAACCCATAGTGCTTATACTTGTATGAACAAACTTTGATATTTTATGCATCAACTGTACATCCGTTACATCATTCAAATATCACATGATTGATAATAAATGTAGACAGAACGACTACAATTTAAAACAGAGTAACTGTATACGAATAAAAAAAAACAAAAAACATAAACATGTAATTTCTCCATAGACCGACGTTATAGGAAAAGGGATTATAACAAATGAAAAATATTATACATTTTGATGACACAACGTACATAGATAGTGATATAATCATATTTTAGTATGTCCATCCATTTTG
>NC_051414.1:4409611-4409803 GCF_015228065.2 Penaeus monodon
TGCTAGAAATGTATTATTTCAGTTGATGATCATTAGTAAAACTATGACACGTTATTTTATGCTTGTCATTTTCTCCAGTTACAAACATCATATTCAGAATGATGATTGATATATACATCACACATGAAATGTATATGGCAGGGTTATGTTGTAAGAATGGAACAGAACACTGCACTCCCGGTAAGTGAATAA
>NC_051414.1:4410587-4411003 GCF_015228065.2 Penaeus monodon
GAACGATGACTCTGGATATTCATATGGATGAAAAAAAAAATTATGAATAAAAGAAAAAATGTAATTGCCCTTATAAGACCATGGTTAACGAGCAAGATCTGAGGCTCAGAATCAACTGCAGACAAATGATTAACGGTTAATTAGTAATCATGATTGAACTTCAAGAGAAACCTCTTTGGAAAGGGTTAATGATGATGGACAAAGAGAGAGAGAAATAATGTTGATAAAAAGGGTGAATTCGGCGAAGGAGAATTATTTCGGTAACTGTGAATGATTTCGATAACAGTATTATGTTGATAATGGTTGATCCCAGTGATAAAGTTGCACGATTTTGATAACAGTGCCATATTGGTAATGGCGAATACAAAGGGTAATGTTGAATGATTCTTATAACAGCTCCATATTGATAACGGTGA
>NC_051414.1:4411020-4411332 GCF_015228065.2 Penaeus monodon
GGTAGTAGTGCCATATTGGTAGTTGCGAATAAAGACGATAATGTTGAATGATTTTGATAACAGCGCCATATTGGTAACGGTAAAAGATTTTGATAACAGTGCTATATTAGTAACGGTGAAATATTTTGATAAAATATTGGTATTAGTAATGGAAGATCCTGATGAAAAAGCACTATGGTACTGACAGCAGTGAAATATAGCGTTAAATACAAGTGATATTGATCAACAAGACCGTGTTTAATCCTTCGCAGCTAAAAGCGTAGGTCACTTACCAACACTACAGCTCGGATTAAGTACCTCATAACCGGAGAG
>NC_051414.1:4411370-4411597 GCF_015228065.2 Penaeus monodon
CACATTGATAATTTGCCCAATATGGATATCAACATCAATTCTATGGATTCTATTACGAAAAGCTCTCGAACTCGCACCACGAAGCCTAGGAACCACCATACGAAAGGGGACACGAAGAAATTCACGTTTAATTTCGTGACTTCCAACCGGTAAATTAAGTCTCACTCTCACTGTTAAAGCGGAGCACTCGGGGTGATCTCGAGAGCCGGCCAATGAAAGTCCCCTCC
>NC_051414.1:4411936-4412191 GCF_015228065.2 Penaeus monodon
ACGTAAAGGCGACACGAGAAACTACAACAGGAACAACCATTTTGAGGTCGTGATTAATACCACATGATTACACTGTCACCGGATGACTCTGTTGCCATGGTTTCGCATCGATTCCCCCCTCTCCCCCTACTCTGCCCTCCTCTCCCCTCCCACCCCCTCCGTTAACCTCCTTTCTTTTTATCATATTTAATGTTTGTTGTAAGATAAACATATTTTCTCCATCTTGGTTTATCTCCCCTTTGTTCTTTTTTATGG
>NC_051414.1:4412235-4412555 GCF_015228065.2 Penaeus monodon
AAAAAACAACAACACAAAGGCTATTAAAAAAGGGAATGAATCCGGGAAACTAAAAAAGGAAAAAAAAAATAAAGAATAGAAAACAAAGGGAAAAACGAGAGGAAAAAATATATGACAAACGTAAATAAAAAGGAAGAAAGGAAGGGAAAAAATGCAACAAAATATCAATATCATCATACGTTTGGCCTTTTGATTTTTACGAAGGAGTTGGAATAGAGGAAGACGATGCAGAAGGGGGAAACAAGCATAAAATAAATGCATAAGTAAACGCGCGTTTTTGTTTACCTCAGCCGATGAGATTTTCTCGTGGAAAGAAAAGG
>NC_051414.1:4413010-4413226 GCF_015228065.2 Penaeus monodon
CCCCCTCTCTCCCCACACACACCGAGTTCAATGTCTCCGGGTTTGTTGTCCGTTCCTAAACAGCGGGAACCTCGGCTCGGAGAACAATAAGACAGTATCGGAAGCACTTCTCACCTGCGCCTCAGCTTTCGCCCTCTCACTCGGCTCCCTCCTTTGCTCTTCTCCATTCACCTGCTTTACTTGCTAGGAGTGCGCTGGTTTGTTTGTCTCTGCAGG
>NC_051414.1:4413600-4413674 GCF_015228065.2 Penaeus monodon
TTCCTCCGGCCAGCCTTTAGCACCGAAGACTTTATCTGTAATGCATTAACACATTAGCATAGATAGGTCGAGTC
>NC_051414.1:4413842-4414221 GCF_015228065.2 Penaeus monodon
CCCTTACCCCCATTCAGTCGCTCTCCCATTTTCTTTCGTAAATTAGTTTTTCCTTTTCCAATTCCTTCTCCTCTTTACACTTTTGCGTTTCCCTTAATCACCCTCTTTCCGTCGTACAAACAACTTTTTCCCTCCGTCTTCCCCTCCTTCTTATCCACCTGCTTTTCCTTCCTCTTCCTCTTCCTTCGTACAATAACTTTTCGTTTCCTTCTTCCTCTTCTTCTTATCCTCCTGCCTTTCATCGTTCTCCCTCTATCCTTCGTACACCAACTTTTCCTCTCCATTTTTCTCTCCTCTCCTTCCTCCTTTTTCCTCCTTTCTCCTCGTCCACTTTCTTCCCCTCAGGACCTTCCCCCATTCCCCCTTGCCCCCCCCAATT
>NC_051414.1:4414420-4414520 GCF_015228065.2 Penaeus monodon
CAAGGGCCTCTGTAATCCCCGATGATAATGCTCATGCTAATAGTTCTCTTAATTACTTTGCATGTGACGCATGAATAGTTGCATGACGCCCACCAGGCAG
>NC_051414.1:4415059-4415624 GCF_015228065.2 Penaeus monodon
CTCCCCTCTCTTATTCCATTTCTCCCTTCCCCTTCCTTGCCATCCACCCTTTCTTAATCTCCCATCTTCTCCTCCCTCCTCCATTACCCACATCTACTCCCCATTTATCCTCACATCTCTTCCCTAATCATTTACCCACATCCCATACCCCATTTATCCTCACATCCTTTCCTCCCTCATCCCTTACCAACATACCCCTCATCTCCCATCCTTTACCCATCATCATCTTCCCCCCCAAAAAAAATACCCCCTTATCCTCCCATCCTCTCTTCCCTAATCATTACCCACCATCCCATACCTCATTTATTCACGCATCGTCTCTTCTCCAGCCTTCTACCCCCCCACCCCACCCCTCCTCCCCTTACCTTAGCCAACCTTCCGTTTCTGATTTTAAGAGCAGTGTTGTAGAGACTATGCAAATGCCTTCAACGCCCAGTCATCCACTCGACTGTCACCCGTGATGGTACAGTAAGCTAGGTAAAGAGAGGGAGATAAAGGGAGAGAGAGGAAAGGGGGAATTAGATGGGGAGAGGGAGGGAGGAGGAAAGGGAAAGGGGGGTAGGGG
>NC_051414.1:4415877-4416259 GCF_015228065.2 Penaeus monodon
GGGAAACAGTCAAGAGGGAGCTAAAAGAGGAAGAGGGGCAAGTATGCAAACGGAAACAATAGGAGGGGATAAGGAAGAGAGGAAGAGGGAAGAGAGGGAAGGACCAGTAGCTTCAGTCACGGACCATTTGGTAAGAGGAAGAACAGAATGATAAAAAGACGAAGAAGACGAAAGGAGGAGAGAATAGAATAAGAGAGGAAACCGGAAGACGGAAAAGGCATGCGTGAAGAGGGGAAATCCGGCGAGGGGAAGACTTAGGCGAAAACAACTACTGTGTTTACACGTATGACTAACAAGAATAGGAACGCCTCTGGGTAGTATGCGATACCACGGTAATGGACCGCTTTATAAATAAGAGACAGACAGATTAGCAGATACTGAG
>NC_051414.1:4416643-4416843 GCF_015228065.2 Penaeus monodon
TACAAACACGAATAACAAGAATAAGCATGAAAGTGGAGGAACAGGATATCACTGTAACAGATGAACACGATGATGAAGGAAAGGCAGATAAGCAGATCACAAGGGATAAAACGAATGAATTAGCAAACAAGGATAATACATCTGTGTCATTTGAATAAGTGCTTGTTAATTAATGTATGATATCATCACTGACTTTAAAG
>NC_051414.1:4417488-4417914 GCF_015228065.2 Penaeus monodon
GAAGCACAATATTAGTCTGGCTAGATTAATGGTGTTGTGAGTGTCAGGACAACAGACTTGAATATGCATGTTCGCCTCGTCACTCCCTCACTGCTTGTTATTGCTGTCCACGACTTGTCACGGCTTGAGTGGTGTTGCTGGTGTTGCCTCTACTCCTGGTGTTGCTGTTGTTGCTCCTGGTGTTGCTTCTACTCCCGGTGTTGTCTCTACTTCTTGTGTTGGTCGTGTTGCTCCTGTTGTTGCTACTACTCCTGGTGTTGCCTCTACTCCTGGTGTTGCTGTTGTTGCTTCTGGTGTTGCTGGTAGTGGTATTATTAGGTTGTTAATACAGCTTTTAATGTTGCCCGTTTTTGTGGTGATGTTATTAGTGCTTGTGGTGTTGGGGATGAGGGTGAGGCAGATTCATGCTAATTCTGTATTGTGAGG
>NC_051414.1:4418236-4418522 GCF_015228065.2 Penaeus monodon
GAGAGTTAGTGGCGTCGATATAAGTCTTAAGAGACATCAGTAATGTTAAACTTCCTTGCCCATTATTTCGACGGAAATGACATCAAGATTGAAGCAAATATATCATGCTCTTTTGCTATCATTTATGAAACACTTGCGCATAATTCATTTGTTATTTGGCTTCGATAAATACTGTACTTAAGTGTTCTCGCGGTTCACCTAAAAAATCGCTGCCCTGATACGTGTACTTGTTCATATTCTATGTACTGATGAAATATGGATTCGTGTATTAAGTGCTTTTAGTATT
>NC_051414.1:4418622-4418732 GCF_015228065.2 Penaeus monodon
TATACTTTGGGTACGTATAAGAGGCAACCAGTTCGAGGACTGTCATTGATAATTATGTTTAAAATATATTTTTTAACATTTTAAGAACACTCTGCTGTTTCGTAAATCAC
>NC_051414.1:4419621-4419912 GCF_015228065.2 Penaeus monodon
TCTGTCTCTTCCTTCTGTGACGCTTGCAACGCTGCCCAGTCCTTTAGAGGCCCTGGAACCCATCACCTGCACCGCATTCATTGTGGCAACGCTGCGTCGCTAAGCTCTGTTTATTACGTACTGGCAAGTGGTATTGGCCTTCCTAAAGTCAAATTTAATAATGTTGCGTTTAATTCCATTAATTTTCACTTTGGTAAGGCTGGCTTAATTGATGGAATAGCCAAGAGATTTGTGTGTTTGTAAATGTTTCATGAACGAAATACATGAAAGAGTTTATGGCTTACAAGACTT
>NC_051414.1:4419985-4420529 GCF_015228065.2 Penaeus monodon
TTTTTTTTTTATCAGTAGTTGTAATATTTGAAATTAATAATTCCAATATATGATATCAATGAGAGTAATGACGATGGGCAATACAAATTATGGAAGAATAATAAGATAAAAAGCAAATACGAACGATACTTTTGACGATGAAAAAGTTCATGATAATATTATCTTCATGGTTAAGCATCAATTAATATAACCTCATTAGCTTAGTGGTATAGCCTTAACGTTGCCTTACGAAGGTAGTCCATGGGGTATGTGGCTAGTTACAAGGCACTTTGAGATAAGTACTGCTTTTATTGTTTCTTAACATGATATGATTATTATGCCTTCTTATTGTGGCGTGAGAGAGATTTGGAAGAGATGGTGTAAGGATAATAATGTCGAATAATGAATGTCCATGACAATAAGCCAACGTTTTTCTTGACTTAGTAATGCGACATTGATATCAGTTATGGTGATTTAATAGTGACACGAGACGCGGCGGTAGTCGAGCAGCACAGGCGAGGATTATGTGAATTATGCAGATTTACACAACGACGTTTGGTGGGTG
>NC_051414.1:4420756-4420863 GCF_015228065.2 Penaeus monodon
TTCGCCCATTCCGGAGGCGATAGTGACTTAGGTCAAACGTAAAAAGATATTCAGTGCCCTTGAATATTTGATATTGCGTGAAACATCGGTTTCTTTCTTTGGGCGCC
>NC_051414.1:4423628-4423926 GCF_015228065.2 Penaeus monodon
AAGAATCAACATTTCTGGAGAATAGCAACAGGTATAGATAAAAAGATTGGCAGCTAGGTTGCTTAAGAAAGGAAAAGAGGCAGGATTGAAAGAATAAAATGGAGAGTTAAAAGAAGGTAGGATGAAGAAAATGATAAAAAAAAGATGAGTTGAGGAATAAATAGGGGGAGGAGGGAAGACGAAGATGAAGTGTTAGGGAAAACAAATAAGGGAGATGAAGAATGAGACAAAAGGAGAAGGAAGACAAATGATGGTAAAGAAGATGATACCGAGATGAGAAAAAAACGAGAGTGAGGGG
>NC_051414.1:4424063-4424218 GCF_015228065.2 Penaeus monodon
AACCGAAAGAAAGAGAAAGGGTGGAGGAGAGAAAAGAGGAGAGAAGCAAGAAAAACTTTATTACAAACTTACCAACAAATATCACAAAGCATACAAGCGGACATAATCGAGAATTAGGTCCCGATGACAGAAATGGAATAACCACATAATAATTC
>NC_051414.1:4424393-4424517 GCF_015228065.2 Penaeus monodon
GTAAAAGTGATATGATGGCTCGTGTGTGAACAGAGGGAGTGCGAGAATGAGGTAGGAGAGGGTCAGAAAGGAATTTCGGTGTTAAATAACTTTAAACTTTCGGCAAGGGCTATTGTGTGCAAAA
>NC_051414.1:4424549-4425392 GCF_015228065.2 Penaeus monodon
TGCAAAATGGAAAGAGAGACTGGCAGAAAGATAGATGGCCAGACATACACGTAACGAGAAAATAGACAGGAGTACGGAAAAAATAAAGGAAAATTGAAAAAAAAATCTGAAAGATTGAAGAATAGATAGGTAATCAAGTGAATATGCTGCATAGATTTTTAGAAAGACAGACTGATAGATACTGTGTATGGATATAGACATATACATGCATCTATTAAATAGAAAGTATGTAGACAAATTAATAGACTAAAGGAAATACGTATAAAGGCAGACTAGCCTATAACTAGACAAGCAGAGAGGATAGAATATCGACAGACGAATATTTGGAGGTATAAGCAGAGTCAGTAGGAAGTCCAGAGCCAGGCAGGCAGCTATAAAATGACACATTATAAGTTTAGGAATTTGAAGATAAATTTCCTTGGTGTGAAAGTTTTTTTTTCACTAGACCTGACTCAACTTTTGCGACTTTTTGGGCAAAGTGAGTTCGTCCTTATGTCCTTTTACACAAGGACAATGTTGCAGTGACCTGTATCGCACCAGCTAGCATGACCTTTTTATGATAAGCTTTTATTTAAGACAGAAATTAGAATGGTCTGTGCCAGCAAAACACGCCTTTATAAATCTATTATCTAAAAGCGATATTACGCCGACCCCAAGCGATATCGAATGCCCGTGCAATACTCACCTCTCCGTTAGATACGTGTAAGGGTGAAGTTACTTTGACCCGTGACGTCTAGACGGTTACTACGTGAGGATTCTCTCGCGTGTTGCGATTCTGACCTTTAATGACATACAGCTCATTACAGTTACTGAATGGCCGTCCCGGGCGCTGTAATTGAGCTA
>NC_051414.1:4425820-4425916 GCF_015228065.2 Penaeus monodon
CACTCCTAAATTTTGTTGTTATTCAAGTTACTCAAGAACGATACTCTAATAGTTATCCTGAACCCCCCACCCCAACCCCCACCCCCAACCCTTCCC
>NC_051414.1:4426148-4426383 GCF_015228065.2 Penaeus monodon
CAGGCCGAAACGAGGGCCAAACGCAGCAGCATCCATAGTGACTGTATACATAAGGAAATCGTTAACATTTTTACTGCTAAGAGTGTGCAAAGCTTTACAAGTCACAAGATAAGGTCAACAATGGAGCTCCCAGCAACACTTTTAAAACCCGGAGCAGTTCGCACGTAGCCGACCGAATTAAGGAACATTAAAGGACGGACAGGGTGCCGAGTCTAGCGTGGATGGCTTGCAGGAA
>NC_051414.1:4427035-4427273 GCF_015228065.2 Penaeus monodon
AGAAATGATATAAAGATTGGCTCTCCTTCCGAGAGGGATGGAAAGGAAATGAAGGAGAGGGGGGGGGGGGTAATGATGGAGCGGCGTTTTCAGGGGTTAGAGAAAAGAAAGTGAAGGGGGGAGGAGGAGGGGGTGAAAAGACACTTTCCGCCTGCAAATGTTGGGGTTGGAGATGGAATCTGAGGGAGAAACTGAGGGAGAGGTAGGTGGCAGGTTGACGGTCCAGTTGCGTGAGTTG
>NC_051414.1:4428101-4428361 GCF_015228065.2 Penaeus monodon
CGATTAATTCATTCACTCATTTCAAATTTGTTTTTATAGAGAATCTCTTATGCAAAATAGAATGTACGAAAAATCTACACTATCCCAAAGGATGTGTATTTGCGATGTCAACACATGATAAACGCGATAATTGTTCTGTGTAGTATCGTTACATTTTTCATGTGTATGAGATTTTATTTTGTGACAGAATGATAGCTATTTGCCAAACAATCTAGTAATTCTAGCTAAACGTGGATACTCACGTTTGCACACGGACATAT
>NC_051414.1:4428648-4428791 GCF_015228065.2 Penaeus monodon
CCCCAGAGAGGACTCAAAGTGCGCCCCCCCCCCCGTCACACCCTCCGCGACATCTCAGCGGTCAAGGAGAAAGGAAAATATCACCATCGATTCCTTGGTCAACTCAACCCCCTGGAAATAATAGCAGCTAAGCACGGCAGGGG
>NC_051414.1:4429139-4429320 GCF_015228065.2 Penaeus monodon
GCGAGGAGAGGCGGCAACAACGCGCAACCGACCTGTCAGCGTGTAATCACCAGTCTCTGTCTGACCTTACATTCGGTTATCCGTACTCTTTCTAAAAGGGATGTCAGGCCGCGGTTCGTTTTTATGGCTGTTATTCAGAAGTTAGAATCACGTGATTTGTAGTGAACATCTATTTACATAC
>NC_051414.1:4429783-4430403 GCF_015228065.2 Penaeus monodon
AAAAGGAGAAACCGGCAACTCACCCGGACTTCGTAGCAAGTCTTATTTGAAAAGAGATAATAAAGTGGTGTAAATATTCAATGGTAATGATAATCATATTTGGTATTCATAAAAACGCTAAAAATTACCAAACTTATGTAAGCACAATCAAATGAATAGAATAAATAAAGGTTCTAGGCGAATGAGTTGCCAATCGTTGTTTTTTTTTCTGAGTTACGAGGTATTTTAGTACTGAACAGTTTAATATTAGTTATAGAAAAATATGCTATGTTTAAGGAATAATTCTTAAAATGACTCATTGATAGTACATCTTTCTTCTATAAAGATATGAATGATATAAATGTTTTACACATATAAATGTTTGCATTATGTATAAAAAAACGTCTCCGTACATTTGCATGTGTACGTTTGAGAATAAAAAGTAATTAAAAAAATTGTAGCCTTTTGTATATCGTAAAACTCAGTTTAATTTTTTATATGAAATAGAAAAAAAAAAGTCTATTGAAGAATAGTGTTTAGTTCGTTCATTTTCCAGGTATTTCAGATACAATTCGCTTTTCCAATTTGAATCTGATATGTTTTACCTGCAGTGAGCAGGACTGTAAATTTCCACAGAATTG
>NC_051414.1:4430560-4430778 GCF_015228065.2 Penaeus monodon
TATCATTTTTCCACACACATTGGCAGGAGATCAAGTATGTTGAATATAGGTCCCCCCTCGCCCCCCTCCCCCTTCCCTCTTCCCCTTGCTGCTGTATGCAAATTTCGTATCAAATTTTGACAGCGTGTTGAATTCCCGTTTCAGTCCTCGAAAAATATTTCTGTCGTTGACTCTGGGGAGAAAAGAAGAAAATACGCACCAAAACACCTTTAATAACA
>NC_051414.1:4431040-4431174 GCF_015228065.2 Penaeus monodon
AGGGCACTTTGTAAATTGGAGAATAGATTAATCAAAAACTACACTACACGGCCGCAGACCTAGGAAACTAACACACACACACCTGCGTGATCGTGGACAAAAAAAGGCAAACACGCCCATGCTTGTCACCGGCA
>NC_051414.1:4431665-4431730 GCF_015228065.2 Penaeus monodon
CAGATTCGGTGTTCTGTACGTCCCTTCGTTGTTCTATCGGCAATTAACATGGTAGATATTTGGTG
>NC_051414.1:4432192-4432344 GCF_015228065.2 Penaeus monodon
TATAAAAATAAGCTAATAGATATATATAGTAAATACTATAGAAAAAAATAATAATATATATAACAATCAAAATACAATAAATAAAAAACGAATAATTTTAATGAAAGTATAATGGGGTGGTGGAAAAAATAAACACAAAAATAATAATACAA
>NC_051414.1:4434663-4434930 GCF_015228065.2 Penaeus monodon
CACCAATATCTAATTCCCCTAAAATGTCGGGTCGATGAAAACGCTATTCGACACAGTCCCTGAAACCGAAATTTGTTCATGGATTCTTTTTCCCTTTTTTTCGGCAAACAGAGCCGGAAAATGCGTTGCTGGGTCACGGACAGAGTCTCCTTTATGCAAACTATACTGAAAGGAAAGATTTAAGCGCTGAAGTCTAGTGCTTTGGCTCCTGTCTTGTGTACACGTGGCCTTTGGGTGTTTTTTTTTCGATATCTAAACTTATCGTTC
>NC_051414.1:4435347-4435444 GCF_015228065.2 Penaeus monodon
CTTAGGTGTTTGTGTTAAATGCGGAATTGCAGGAAGCTCAATAAAGTAATTACAGCGAGAAAATTAGGGCGATGGTCCATTTTTTTGCAATTGCAGA
>NC_051414.1:4436056-4436222 GCF_015228065.2 Penaeus monodon
TCTCTATCTATCTATTTCTTTTGCCTCTCCGCGTATCCACAGCCACTTTTTCTCTTTTACACTTGCTGTAAAAAAAATATGAATATGATTATGATTTTTATCGTAAAATGATTCATCAAATAAAGCGATTTTTGTCAGTGAACTGAAAGTTTCATTATTTTTTTTC
>NC_051414.1:4436841-4436908 GCF_015228065.2 Penaeus monodon
CTATCAATCATAATAGATTAGTTTATCATCTGTGTGCTTTAGTCGTCACCTATTTTTATAAGGATTT
>NC_051414.1:4436932-4437713 GCF_015228065.2 Penaeus monodon
ATGCGACAAAAGAGCATCCATTTATTGCATGAAAAGTCGTCTCGTTGCATGGAATTGCGAGGGATGCAATTGCTTGAGTGCTAAAGTTTTGGAGTTATTCAATACATATTTGATATAGTCCTACTGTTTTAAGTATAAGAAAAGTCTCATTATAAACTGATATGAAAATATATTAACAAGTGAATAGATAAATTCACAGATACTTACGTATACTTATGAAGATATGCAGAGGAATGAACAAGAACTACAGATAGACAAATAATTTATTTTTTCTAAGTAACACAGAGATAGATAGAGATACAAGTTCGCCAATATATCGACCAACAGACTTACAGACACGTAAGTGAACAGACCGACAAGCAGATACATCCAATTTTCCAGTATAAAGGGTCAGCCCGTTCTTGAGACCATTCATGATAGAAATGGTTTTCCAAGAAATCACTCCGATATATTGCAGTCATTATTTCGAAAAGCAATAGAAATAGATGGTCTTTAAACCAGTAGTCATACCTTTACAGCCACTTTCTCCTCTCCACTAATGGGTTCCTATTTCAAAGTGCTTTAGGTTGAAAATAATAGTTGGACTTTTGTGCACAATAACACATCCGCTGTTGGCAGCCTTTGCTTGTTTCCAAAATAACTTGAAATTCAGTATTTTGATGAATTATTTTTGCATGCTTTCAGATAAACTGATTATGGTTAAAATGATTGTTTTGCTTTTTCGAAATTATTCAATTTCGTTTTACTTATCTGTTTGATGAAAATGGTACTAAGGGCAGGG
>NC_051414.1:4438118-4438278 GCF_015228065.2 Penaeus monodon
TAAACTCCTTATTTCGATCTTAAAGAAATGCAGATTTACAATTAAACTATACATTGACTAAAATCTAGAAAACCATTATATTAAGCAGCAAAATCGTCCCCTGGAAAGAACATTACATTGTTATGAATATGATTAATGTTCACAAGCAATTTGGTGTTTG
>NC_051414.1:4438641-4439010 GCF_015228065.2 Penaeus monodon
CTGGCATGCGAAGGTCCACCGCCAGCAACAAACAGACACACACACGATCTCCCTGATGAGAATCTCGGCGCCCATAAACAGAACCCGATGTCATGCATGTATGGCTTTAAAATGCAATTTCCGATCTATTTTTGCGTCAAATGACAGATAGTAATTAACCCGCCGGCGATTCTCTTTAACGCAAATAACCTGAAAGCTATTTTGAGTAAGGCAAAATGATTGACATTGTTGCGTGCGCGGACACGCGCGGACGCCTCTGTTACCGATTATCGACATATTGATCGTAGATAATCCTTTATCTGACTGATAACTGTAGCATCGGCAGACGGACTCGCTTTTTGTGGCCTGGACGGATAAACATGTAAACAG
>NC_051414.1:4439864-4440814 GCF_015228065.2 Penaeus monodon
CAGTTATCATCCAGTGGTGTCGCCGTTGCATGATAGAAAAATATAAAACGAAAGAGAGAACAAGAAAGCATACTGATAATAAAAGGTAGACTCTTGGATGTATATTGAGTATTGGTTCACCGAAAATAACAGCTGTTACCGACCCAGCTGTGATTTTCGTCCACCGTAATATGAACAAAGCAAAATCACCTCAATGTGAACAGTGACTCATAAGCAGGGGGGGAAGAAGGGTTATTTCCCCTTGCCATATAATGTTTGCGTTACTTTCTTAGGCTTAGAAGGTAGGCCTTAGGTTTAGAATTCTGGATAATGAGACTTCCGGTTCGCTCCGAATCTTCTTCACTAATATGTGGACTGGGATTCAGAAAGAATGGATTTCACGTATGATTCGTCTCTGCCAATCAAGCTGATTTGATTAAACTTGATTAAATGGACGCATAATTGTAAAAGGGCAAATGCGATGGGTGATAAATCAAATACGCTCACTGGAGCCCACCCACACACATAAACGCACGTGAGTGAAATTCACATCAAACGTATGAAACCGTACGAATGGATATGTTAGCGCGTCTATGTATTTGTTATAGCGTGTGAATGTGTGTTCGTCTGTCTGACTGTCTACCTTTAGAGCAACACAGTGGTCCTTACAGAAGGGATTTGCATAGACTTACCATCAGCGAGGGGACGGCACAGGGAAATGGTCTCGCGGTCAAAGAGCTATTACGAACTGAGAAGGAGAGGAAATTTTCGAGAAAACTGTGACTATGGTTTGAAAGTACTTTCATGTACAGTTTCCAAACTACGCATGAGGGCAGGGACAGCTGCCTTCTTCAGGACTATCCCGCTAATTTCCAAAGACACTTCGATTCTTGGTGAAAGGAGAAGACTTGGAATGAACTTGAGGCACTGCAGAACCAAGCAGGACAGTCTGAAGGAGCTGTTGTGTATAG
>NC_051414.1:4440984-4441356 GCF_015228065.2 Penaeus monodon
TACTTTTGCACACAGACATATGAATATGTGTTTACACACCATATCTATACATACAAATAAATTCTGCTCAATCAATGAAAGTAATTCATATTTGTTTACTCTATTTTGAAATGTTGTACAACTCGTGTTCCCGGTCAAAGCCATTACTTAGGGCAATATGTCACTGACAACCGGTATATATATACCCTGAAAGGATGAGTGGAGTGTACCAGGGCAACGGTAAGGCAGTATTGATAAAACTATATGAAGAAAGATGAATTGTGGCTGCCCACCCACGCTGCATAGGAAGCAAGCCCCGCCCACAATCATTCATTCGCTCGACCCATTCATTGTGAAGAATACGAGTGAAGGAGGCGCAGACGTGAGGGGGGG
>NC_051414.1:4441744-4442210 GCF_015228065.2 Penaeus monodon
GAAGGAAAAATAAGAGCGGACAAAAAGGAAGAAAAAAATATTGGAAGAGTAGGAAGAAGAGAAAATAAAGAAGAAGAAGCAACGGAAAATAAACAAAGGATTTCAACAAAGACACAAATAAACGGAAGGAGACAGATAGGAAGAAAAGAAAAGAATCCGAAGAAGAACACGAAGAGAGAGAAGGCAGGAGAGCGCTGATAATAATGCGAGCAAGAGTTGGAATTGCATCGACGTTGCACAAAGGAGGCCATATTCATCAAATCGGATGATGACGTCAGCGCCTCCTGACACGGGCTGCGGAGAAAGCGCTAAATGATGATTGGATGGTTGACCGAAGTAATTTCTTTTGCTTGTTTAAGTTATTATTATTATTTCTTTATTGTTGTTTGTTTTATGCCATAATCGTATCCGCATGATTGAGCGTGTTTCAGTTTGCTGAACATAAACAGACAGACAAGGAGACAGA
>NC_051414.1:4442357-4442822 GCF_015228065.2 Penaeus monodon
GCTCGTGCTTTCGATAAAAAAACACTAACTGGACAAAAGATTCTGATAACTTGTAACTGCCAGATACATACACATGCACATATACACAAACAAACCAACAAATAAACAAACACCCTAACACTTAAATAGACAAACAACCAAACACTAACAAAGATAAACAAACACTAACATCCTAACACTTACACAGACAAACGAACAAACGAGCAAAGGAACACACACAAACACAAACACAGCAACACAAACGCTCATACTGCACAGTACTAATACCTTCGAATCCGTGAGTCATCATAACATAATCGCCACCCCAGTAACTAAGTGATTTCCAATAATCTATTAGTAGGAGAAGAGGCACCTGGCTTTAGTTATATAATGCTCGGGTCTCTCTGGTTCCTTGTGGCTGTGGTATCGGGTGTGCAATAATGTGTGGTTGAAGAATGGAATCATTATGCAGAATCCCATATGGGG
>NC_051414.1:4443161-4443451 GCF_015228065.2 Penaeus monodon
AATGTTGTAGAATGAAATTATCATGCATAACCCCATATACAGGGTTAAGTTGCCGAGGGGGGTGAGAGCTTAAGTGGGTGGATTTGGATGAAAATGGGTGAGGAGCTGAAAGGCTAAAAAGACCCTTCCGATGGCTTCTTGGCCCTTCTAATGGTGGTCCTTCGAGTCTTCAGTTGGTGCCTCTTGATTCTATTCAGCGATGCCCCTTGGCCGTTCTAAGGGGCCTTCAGCCATTCCATTCGTCTCCTCCGGCCTTCCACCAGTGCCCCTTCTGCCTCAGACGTCATTGG
>NC_051414.1:4443638-4443875 GCF_015228065.2 Penaeus monodon
CACCCACAAATCATATATTATTGTTATTAAAAATGCACGCGTGCCTGTGCCTGTGTGTGACCTAATTATGCTTATTAGCGAAAGGGAGACAATGAGATTGGCAATAGAGCTGGAGAGAGTTTATTTGCATTCATTTTATTTTGGCGATCAAAGAGTGTGTTGATGAATACTCCATTAGAATTATTGATTTATTTCGATTTGGATGCCCCCATATTCTCCCACACATTCACATCACTC
>NC_051414.1:4443945-4444032 GCF_015228065.2 Penaeus monodon
AGTATGAAAATAGGTGATACAGAAATTCTTGAGTTATAGTTTTCCTATGTTAGACCCAGAGGTATGCCAGTAATCGGAAATCTTACC
>NC_051414.1:4444061-4444928 GCF_015228065.2 Penaeus monodon
ACCAGGGAATAACAGCGGCGACATTCATAACGTCGAGGATTTTTTGTATATTCAAGGTTTCCCGCCATAACTGCCGTGCCTTCGCGAGATGCCAAGTCTCATATTCCGAGATTCGTCCATTTTATTTATACATTTTCTTTTTCGGGGATTGACCTTCCGATATTTTGGAGGAGGTTCTGGGTAGGGAAGCTTTCTCTGTCCTTCATATCGTCCGAGAGAACCCTGGTCTGCCTGCCTTCAGGGCTAAGCGCAAAACCTTTATTAAATAGTATTGGTTATATATACCTGATCAAGGGATGGCAACATTTTCCCTTTTTTTTTGACGCGGGTCACCTCGATTTTTCTTCGGTTACGTTTTTTATTATTTTCTTATTCTCTATTTTTTCCGGTCTTTCATCTGCATTTTCTTTCCCTTTATCTGCGTTTGTCGCTTCTAATATCGGGCTAAAATAGGCCTTAGTCTCCTGTTTTTCAGCCAAACATTTTTCCTCGCAGTATATATTGCAATTTATTCTTTGTGCCGAATATGTTATTCGTTTGATATTCTCTCTATTTTTCTATGTACAGGATTTTTTTTTTTTCGAAAACTATTTCTGTTTCTTTTTCCTTTTGTAATCAGGAATTTTACAGCATATACACTAAACTAATCAACCAATTTTATGAATCTATCCATTTTTTTTATCTATCTATTTATTATTAATATAATGACAAAAAATCGGAAATTCTTCTTTTCATATTTTCATTCGACCGAGTCTGCATTCCTCTTTGACTCGCATATGGCATAAATTTAGGACCAGTATATTGCTATCATGCATGAACCAGGGCAGAAAAATGTGTGTGTTTTGTGTATGCATGTTTGCTTTCGGA
>NC_051414.1:4445110-4445230 GCF_015228065.2 Penaeus monodon
TTAAAGTGAGCAAGAGAAAGCGTGGGAATATAGGGTACGAAAAAATAAATCAAGAAATTCAGTTTTTTGCAAGTCTGACCTTTGAATACAGGTGCATTTGATTTTTTTTCGGGATCTTAT
>NC_051414.1:4445371-4445960 GCF_015228065.2 Penaeus monodon
TTCTCTTAACCTCTCTACTCCCCAATCTCTCCCCAGTTATTAACTTCCATTTCCACCTCCTCCTACCCCTTAACCTCCTTCCCCCCTACCCCTTAACCTCCATTCTCACCTCCCCACCCCTTAACCTCCATCCCCCCTACCCCTTAACCTCCCCCCCTACCCCTTAACCTCCATTCTCACCTCCCCACCACCTTAACCTCCATCCCCCCTACCCCTTAACCTCCTTCCCCCCTACCCCTTAACCTCCATTCTCACCCCCTCCCCACCCCTTCTTTCCATTCCCACCTCCACCTTATCCCTTACCCTCCACCCCCCTACCTCCTATCCACCACCCATCAACCCCGGTACTCTATCGAGCCTCCCGCAAAAGAGGCCAAAAGGACGGCATAACCCATGCTAAAATCACCCTTCAGAACCTCATAACTCGACGGAATGCTCTCCACCTCTTCAACCCAGGTCATCAAACCTTACTTAGTTCATAAAAGGGGTGCGAAGAGCGATAGGAGTAAAGGGGGGAAGGAGAGGGATAAAGGTGAAGAGAGAGATAAGGATAGGGGTGGATGTTTGTGGGTAGATACGTCTGTGCATG
>NC_051414.1:4446524-4446695 GCF_015228065.2 Penaeus monodon
CCCCCCCCCCCCCCGAAAAAAGAGAGATAAAAGAAGAAAATATAGAGAAAAATAAAATACACTGCTGATAAAACAATCTCCAATTCCTCTTCATAACACTGCACCTTGACTTTAAAAAATGCCTATGTATTTGTAGGGTATGTGATGGATGGGCCGCAGTATTGAATAAGG
>NC_051414.1:4446801-4446942 GCF_015228065.2 Penaeus monodon
ATATTGGTTAACTGGAGACTGATATAAATACATGGAAGTTTGTATAAAAAAGTGTATGGAAGTTTAATGACAAATAAAGGGATTAGTATTATAGATAAATATGGGCAATTCTATGTAAAAAGCAAGGTCCATACGCCAGGT
>NC_051414.1:4447243-4447469 GCF_015228065.2 Penaeus monodon
TATATATGTACTTGCTAAGAGGGAGCAGAAGGCATCGTGTTGCAATTAAAGCAAACGGGTGCAATTTATGGAAGGATCTCGAATGGACGTCCAATGGTGCTCCCAAGCACATACTAATCATATTACTGCATATAGTTTATTAACCGGCGCGTGGCTTAGGGTTGCAAGGTGATTGCTTAAGAGAGGTTGCATTTTTGTCCTGTGTGTGTGCATGTAGTGATTGTTT
>NC_051414.1:4447664-4448019 GCF_015228065.2 Penaeus monodon
CAGCGAAGTAAACAAAAGACCAAAAGCATGACACGATAATAACAGTAATCCAACAGAAATACCAACGGACACGAAATGCGGACACACTCGAATGAGAGACCAATGGATCTGCAACACACGCGCCATTGCACACAAGGATTGCAAAGGAGGCCCGACAAAGCTCCCGGGGTTTTTAGCTGAAACTAATTTCTGCGTTTGTTTCGTAATGAGCCGATAAATCAACGGCACGTATTCTCGCGCGCGAACTTTTACACTTCCCGCCGCAAAAATATTTGGCCCATTTTTAGCGCGATGGTCCTTCCTCCTTCTTCACAGCCTGTTTTTTCGCGTTTTTTTGTAGGGGTGTTGGTTAAGT
>NC_051414.1:4448652-4448905 GCF_015228065.2 Penaeus monodon
GCCCGCTATTATCATTGCCTCAGATTTTCCTTTTGTAAAATATCTTCACTCGAGTTAATGACCTTTTCACGCCCTCTTTCCTTCCTCTTCATCATCCGGGACCCTACCTTCTCTCTCATTGACCACCCTTTCCTTACTTCCCGTTTCATTTCTAACCACTATATGCATTTCCCTCCCTCCAAAATTACTTTTCTCTCTCATTCTCCTCTGGCTGCGTTACCTGCCATCCATTAATCTCGCGTTTCCTTCCATT
>NC_051414.1:4448941-4449035 GCF_015228065.2 Penaeus monodon
GCTAGAAGTATCAACCTGTACTTCCCTTTCTCTCTACGGGGATTTTTTGTGTGTGTTGCGTACGTGTCCTTTATCAGTCTATTGTAACTATAGT
>NC_051414.1:4449243-4449561 GCF_015228065.2 Penaeus monodon
TTTCTCGTATATTTACCCTCTTTCAACCCGAACCCAGAACATTTTCTATCTTAATTCCCTTTTTCTTGTCTCCATTTATAACTCAATCAATTAATTTCTTTCTCTGCGCCCTCCTCCTTAACCACCGGAAATACAGTACAATTTTGGTTAATTGCATATGATTACCAGGCATTAGCCGGTTTGTGACAGATGATGGCTTGGCCTCGAGTTACAGAATGGAACTTCGGGGGGTTTTAAATTTCAGAATCATGCACAGTGAAGCTGGAGTCATGATTCTTTTATATATGCTGTAGAGGTTTTTCTTTCTCTTCGTTTTTT
>NC_051414.1:4449701-4449936 GCF_015228065.2 Penaeus monodon
TTTGATTAGAGAGAAAGAGTACATGCCGTTTAAAGCTTCGTGCAATTGGGTTACTGTGGCTGGGGGCTAGTTCTGTAAAAAAGGGAAGTATGAATTGAATGCAAAAAAAAAAGGAATTGATAACAGAATGGAAGGAAGGAGTAATGATAGAGAAGAAAGAGTAACATTAGTTTTAAAGTAAGCATCGACAATTTTTTGTATTGCAGAAGGCACGACTACTAAGAATTCAGTCCTC
>NC_051414.1:4450422-4451301 GCF_015228065.2 Penaeus monodon
AGACAAAACCATACACCCAAAAAACCTACAATCTTCCGCCAGACCTCTACACAACGCAGTAAGGAAAAAACACAAACACACGTGCTTTCGGCCCCATACCTCATTGTGGGCCAAGCTTACCCCTCCATCCCAAGCCCGGCCATTAGTGTCGCAGGTTCCCTCTTTGCCAGTAACTACCTCGGGTGTCAGTGCCAAAGGGTCGTTAACTGATGAACAATGATATCCTTCTACGGTTACGACTGTTCGGAGGTTCCTGTGGTGGACGACTGCTTGTTCCGGTCGTGCCATTGAGGATAGTTCATATTTCTTTATTACGAGTCTGTTGTCGTTGTTAGTTGGAGGATCTGATTTCTTTATTATGATTCCGTTCTTGTTAGTGGGGGATTGTGGTTTCTGTATCACGATTCTGTTATTGTTGTTAATGGGTGGTTATGATTTATTAAGATTCTGTTCTTGTTCTTAGTGGGTGGTATTCTTTTACTATGAGTAATAAATAAAGATATAATTGTAAAGAATATTCCGCATTATTAAACGATTCGTATACACTAATAGCATAAGAACTAACAAAAGGACGGCCATAAATATTCTCCTAGTCATTGCCTCTATAGTTACTTGTACTATAATTCCAGTATGTCGTTTCGTATATTTTTGTGAGGCTATAACTTACCTTAGTTGAAAGATACTGTTTATTACTGACGGAGCGATGATTAAGGGGAACAGAAAATCTATTTGATGTACGGGTTTACATTATTCATTTTAGACGTGGAGAAACGTTTGCTCTGATTGGGAGATGAAGATTACATTTCCGATACAAAAGATGGATATAATTCCGGAAGAAATATTGTTCACATGCAATATAAACTGGGAAACTATCACCCT
>NC_051414.1:4451578-4451750 GCF_015228065.2 Penaeus monodon
GCACAAACGGTGATAAAATGCGAACATGATAAAAATCAAGATTCTTGAACATAATTTCTGACAAGTTCGAGGTTTTGATTCGCTGCTAAAATCATATTCAGTCTTTAACTATTACGAGAATGTTCACATGCCTGACTTTATAAATCCTAAAATAGGTTTCCCAACATAGTGC
>NC_051414.1:4451815-4452085 GCF_015228065.2 Penaeus monodon
ATGAAGCTGATGAACAGACGAGAAACTTCCTTAGTCGATGTCAAAGTTGGCGCTCTCGTACAGAAGTGGCAGCTTAGTTATCACTTTATCTTGACGTTTGTCGCTCTCGAGCATCTATGGTCGGCCTCAAGAGCTCTCCTGAAGGCTCCTCTGTCGAGTGTGAGGTCGAAATGTCGATGCGGAAGCTCGGGGAGGATTATGTAAACTTTTCCGCGGTTTCGATAGGTTTTGGGGCTTCGGGGTGGGGGGGGGGCGTCGATGTGGGTCTTC
>NC_051414.1:4452830-4453078 GCF_015228065.2 Penaeus monodon
TCCTACAATAGCTCTGAACAGAATAACTTATATGTTACTCCATGTCCTTGGCCATCTATTCCTCAATGGCGTGGAAGAGGTGGGAAAAATCAAGAGAAAAGGAAAGATCTTTTTCGATTTCTTTTCCTCTCCTTTCCACTGCAGAGAAACATCGCGTTTTCCCTTAGCATACTCGGTTCTTCACTCTTCTATTTTACGCTTGCAACGTGTGTGTCAACAAGGACCAACTGCTTGCATAATTGGACTGA
>NC_051414.1:4453120-4453273 GCF_015228065.2 Penaeus monodon
CAATCTTCGCAGCCTGTAATTGCATAACTGCTGACAAATGTTTAGCTTCCGCATCAGCTGACTTAAACAACAATGTTCTAATCGCATCTCTCAACACTGGCTTCGGCTTCATTGCAGGCCCTCAGAAGCCCTGTTCTTTTCTCGACGCTCGTC
>NC_051414.1:4453507-4453860 GCF_015228065.2 Penaeus monodon
CCATTCGTTTGTTATTCAGCTTCGGTCGGAATCGGTTTCCTTTTTCCATTTTCCCTTTTTCTTCCTTTCTCTTTTTGTGACACTGAAGGATCGGTTTAAACCATCTGTTATGTATGGTCGAAGTCTGGACTGTGTACAAAGCTTTCGGATAGTTTGTTACTGTCCACTCTCAGCTCGAAAAAAGAAGGACAATATTGAGATCGGACTTTTGTTATGTTTGTATCTGCTGTATCCTCGTCCATTTTGTTTGTGGTAGATTTATCGACGCATATATCTTTTCCCTCGTTTCTCTGCACTAAAATGTCTAAATACTCATATGTACGAGGACTTTTTAACAATTCTCTGGCTGCCTG
>NC_051414.1:4454151-4454312 GCF_015228065.2 Penaeus monodon
GCTCTAGATATAGATTTGTATAATTCTTTCCTGCAATATGGTCTCACAGGCTCGGGATCCGCTTAGCGCCGAGCCCGTAAACATAACTCCAATCTGAGCTCGGCGAAGTGCGAAGGAAGAGCCTTGCTTCTTGTCTTTTCCTTTTTTTTTTACTTTTCTTT
>NC_051414.1:4454436-4454673 GCF_015228065.2 Penaeus monodon
GAAAACTGTCTTATCCCAGGTATGAAGAATATATTTTGGCGGAGTTATATGCGAGGCGTTGGAGGACTCCCGGCGTCTCGCAGAGGAGGTGATGGAGTAAAATTGACAGGGAGAAGGAACACGAGAAGGAGAGAGAGAGAACACGTATATATTTCTCAGCTGAAGGATGACCTCTAACCTGACGTAGGCATTGGTTGATGGAGGAAATAAAGGTGAAGATAAAAAAAAGGGGGATGG
>NC_051414.1:4454722-4454805 GCF_015228065.2 Penaeus monodon
CTCGTGTGATCGTTTAAGGACACAGAGAGGAGAATATGTTATGGAGGTGAGTGGGATTTTTCTTATTTTTCGTGTGTGATTTT
>NC_051414.1:4454961-4455396 GCF_015228065.2 Penaeus monodon
CCTTAAATATTTTTTTTCAATTATCACGAACTGCTGCTACCTGCGGATTTAAGACACCAAATGAAATCGAAAGAAAATAAATGAAGAAAGTCCTAAAACTTGCGTAAAAGTGTCATTTTATTTTGACCCATATAAATAGGGGACATAAGACCGAATTCTGTCTACATCTTACTGGAAAACAAACCAGCTTCTGCATAATTCACAACAGGACGATTATCATCCTCTCCCCCTCCTACCCCCTCCCCCCCGGACCCCCAACCCCCGAACCCCCAACCACTTCCATCAAATCAACCCTTTTATCACCTTCTATCTATCCCTATTATCTTCTTTTCCTGCCTCCCTGCTTCATTCCTTACGCACTCTCCCTCTTCCTCCTTCGTTGTCTCCGAGTTCCCATCGCCTTCGCTTCGTTTTAATCTCTTTTCCCCCCACCAC
>NC_051414.1:4455475-4456415 GCF_015228065.2 Penaeus monodon
TACCCTACCTCTCACTCACTTCCTTTTTTTATCCCCACTCTCTCCTCACCTCATTTTCCTTCCTACCTGCCTCTCCCCTCAATTCTCTGTTCTCCCTGTTCTCCAATCTCTCATTAACCTTAGTTATCCTCATTCCTTTGTCCCTTTCCTCCTCCTCTTACCTGCCCTCTCCCCCACCTCTTCCTTCATCGCTCCTTTCTCATCCTTCTCCTTTCTTACACCCGCTGTTCCCTAACGTCTTTCTTCCTTCTCCTATTTCCTTAATTCCCTCCTTACCTCAACTTCCTAACCCCCTCCCCCCTCCACCTCCCTCATCCCACCACCTCCCCCTCCACCACAACAGCCCCCTCCTCCTTCCCTTCCTCCTCCCTCCTTACCATCTCCATCTCCCTCTCCTCCCTCTTCTCCCTAACCTCTCACCTTCCACCCGCACCTTCCTCCTTACCATCCCTCCCTCCCTCACCATATCCCCCTCCTCCCGTTCCCCTACCAACCCCCTCACCCCCCACCTCCTCCTCCGCCATCCCTTCCTCCTCCCCCTCCCTCTCCTCTTTCTTCCCCCTCAATCCTCTCACTTCCCTTCCCCTCCCTCATCCCCTCATCCCCTCATCCCCAACCCCCTCATCTCCCCCCTCTCCTCCCCTCCCCCAAACCCCCTCATCTCCCCCTTCCCCCTCATCCCCTCCCCCAACCCCCTCACCCCCCCTTCCTCCTTACCATCCTCCCCAACCCCCTCATCTCCCCCCTCCTCCCCTCCCCCAACCCCCTCCACCCGCACCTGGACTCCTAAATCTATCTCGCTGTCGGAAAAAAAGTACAGAAGATTGGACTTTTCCTAGGATTAGTGTCTCGCCTCCCCTAGAATACGGAATGTTGAGAGAGGGGAAAAAGTAATAAAGAACGAGGGAAAAGGTACGAAGGAGGAGAAGAAAGAAGATAA
>NC_051414.1:4456556-4456650 GCF_015228065.2 Penaeus monodon
CCTGAAAGGGAGGAGAAAATTAAGGAGAAGAAAAATAGGAGATGGGAAGAAGGAAGAGAAGAAATCGTAGAAAAAAAAGAGGAAATAGGAGAGG
>NC_051414.1:4456720-4456916 GCF_015228065.2 Penaeus monodon
GCTGGAAAGCAGACGAGAAAAAGGAAGAATGGGAGAACAGGAAACAGAGGACGAAGGGTAACCGGCGATAGAAAGATAAGAAAATTGGAAATGCAAATAGGAAAAATAAATAAGAAAGAGAGAGGAAAAAAAACAAACAATAAATCTCTGCGAAGCTTCCAACAGAAATTACAGATTAAGGAAAGTTTATTGTGAT
>NC_051414.1:4457757-4457957 GCF_015228065.2 Penaeus monodon
CTTAACATAATTGGATACGGTGAAGCGCCAAACATTCAGAACAAGCGTCTAAATAAAAAACTCGAAAAGTTAGATTTAGAAAGTAGAGCATTCGCTTATGAAATAGTAATTACACAAATGCATGCACAAATTTATTTTTTTTCTAAAAGATGCGAAAGTAAATAAATGTAATATCCATATCACCTTTTGATGAATTAAAT
>NC_051414.1:4458247-4459787 GCF_015228065.2 Penaeus monodon
ACACACACAAAACCAATTCGCGCATGTCTTACGAATGCCACAGTTATGGGCGTGTCCGCAATAATAGATTATATATGGATATATTTTTCACGCCCTGTTCGATATGTGTATCCATCCATGTCTTTACTACCGAGGGCGTCGTGGGTGTTCGATCCAAGACAACGAGGGATAGGGAGGGTGTGTGTGTGAAAGAGCAGGAGGAGGAGAAGGAGGGGGTACTGAAAGGTAGGAGGTAGGGAAAAGGAGGGGTTAGGGAAAGGAAAGTAGGGAAAGAAGAGGGAGGGGAAAAAAGGGGATAGAGAGGTAGGGAAAGGGAGGGGGTAGGTGTTGACGTAGAAGGAAGGTAGGAGGGATGCGGAGGGGAGGGAGGGAGTGAAATGTGAAATTGGGAGGAGTAGGGGGAAGGGAACTGAGGGAGTGGAAAAAAGTGGGAGAGGATGACTAGTCGAGGTGAGTGGTGGCGGTGAAAGAAGAGGAAGAGAAGGAAAAAGGATAAGGGAAGTGGGGGAAGAGAAGAGGGAGGGAAAGGGAAGGAAGAAGGGGGGTAGAAAAGGAGTGAGTCGAGGGAATAGAGAGACAGAAGGTAAAGGAGAAAGGGAGCGGTAAGTGAAAGAAGGAGGAGACGGGAGGAGAGGAGAGAAGGAAATGGGAAGAATGTGGAAAAGAGGGATAAAGAATGGGAAGGGAGGGGAAAGTTGGCAATGAAGGAGAAGAAAGGAGGAAGGAAACGAGCACGAGAGGGGAAGAGAAGGGGACACGGATAAAGAGGAGTTAAAGAGAGGAAGAGTGATAGAAAACTATGAATGCCTAATCCCTTGATTGTACATGTTCTTCATACCGTCTAAAGTAGAAGGGGGGGGGGGGATATGGAGAGGAAGTGGTGGGGGGGAAGGAAATGGGGAGGAAGTAGGGAGGGGGAGCGGGAATTGAGATCAAGAGGGGAAACGGGAATGAGGGTGATAGGAAGACAGGAGTAGAAGAGGAGAAAAGGAGAATGGTGAAAGAGAGGGATAACAGGCGAGGAAGGAAGGGAGAGGAGAAAGAACTTCGATGGGAAAGGAACGAAGTAAAAGAGGGAGGATAGCAAGAGGAGAAGGGAGAGAGAAGAGAGAGAGAGGAGAAAAGAGAAGGAAGAGGGGAGAGAAGCCAGAGGGGCAGGGTGAGGGATGAAAAGAGGGTGAGAGAGGCGAGGGGAGGAGGGTAAGGGATAAGGCAGAGGGGAAAGAGAGAGAGGTAAGCTCCGAGGTGCGAAGGGAGAGGGGAGGCAAGATAGAGGAGAAAGAGAGGGATGAAGGAGAGGGGATAGAAACCGCAGAAGGAGAGGGGGAGGGATATAAGGGAGGGGAGAGAAGCTGCGATAGAAAGACCGGCTCTATAGTACCTGACCATGACTATAGTTTATGGCAGTATGTACTCCCATCGAAGAATTTAACACGGTGAAATGTTGCCAATAGCGGGGTACTATTTTGAAGAAGGAATTGACGCATTGAAAACGGAATAGGCGTCTGGATGTTAGGATCATCGACGTAACTATATTGAT
>NC_051414.1:4459957-4460096 GCF_015228065.2 Penaeus monodon
GGGATTCTCACGTTTTATCTCTTTGTTATCTTTATTGTGTTATTGTTTCTCTCTCTCGCCCTTCGTAGGTCAGATTTTCTTGTTGTTATTCATTTTTTTTTATCTCGTATTTATCATCCAGTTCGATATTTCCATCATC
>NC_051414.1:4460291-4460432 GCF_015228065.2 Penaeus monodon
ACGTATTGAAGTTCGTGTCAAAGGGATTCGTGAACTGTGACATGAACCCGAGGGAAATCAGCTGATCTTCCATTAGTAGCTCATGTACATAGATTTACTTTTTCTGCGATAGGCATTCGGATACGCCAGCACGAGTTTGCA
>NC_051414.1:4460869-4461481 GCF_015228065.2 Penaeus monodon
AGTAGACAGACTTATGCCTACCTCTCATCCACCCACCCGATCCACATACCCACACATACCCCCCCTCTCCTTTTAACTCTCATCCCCTCCCTACTCCCTCCCCCCCCCTTCTCTCTTTTATCCCCTCCCTACCCCCCCTCTCCTTTACTCTCCCTCCTCCTTTCCCACCCCCCTTCCCCTTCCCCCGTTCCCTCTCTCTCATCTCCTCTACGTCCCCCTCCCCATCCACTTCCCCTCTTTCCCCCCTCTCCGTTTCCCCTCCATCCTTTCTCTCTCTCATCCCCTCCCTCTTTTCCTCTCCATTTCCCTCCACGCTTTCCTTCTCTCACCCCTCTCATTCCCCCTTTCCATTCCCCTCCAATCTTTCCCCTCTCATCCCCCCCCCCTTTCCCTTCTCCCTCCCTCTCATTCCCCCTCTCCCATTCCCCTCCCCCCCTCTCTCGCCCCCTCCGTCCTATCACACCGGCCCGAGAATCACCATATATCAAAACCCGGGAGATAGCAGCGTGGGATGAGCTCCAGCATCCCTTGATTGACGTCCCCCGGGTGAGGCTCGGGTCGCTTGATGTAACGCCACCCGGAAGTTCCCACGTCCGGGGTGTCGGCTGTGAT
>NC_051414.1:4461524-4461602 GCF_015228065.2 Penaeus monodon
GGAAGGCCACATGCATCGCTCGTTGCGCCAGACGATCTTCGCTTGTTTCTCTCGGGAACTTACTCCTTACTCATTGAA
>NC_051414.1:4461747-4461992 GCF_015228065.2 Penaeus monodon
CTTTCTTTTTATTACAATATTTCATTTATTTATTCATTTATCATTTTACGATTTGATCTCTTACTTTTATCACTTTTCTTTTGATCTTTTTTTTTTTCTTTATAGTTTGATATTCTTTTCAATTTCTCTTTCGTTTTTTTAATGTTTTTTTTTTTTCTCTAGTCTGATTTATTTTCGATTTTCTTTCTTTCTCAGTCTTGTTTTGTTTAGTTTTCTTGCATTCTATTCTTTTCTTCTGTTTCCCT
>NC_051414.1:4462527-4462807 GCF_015228065.2 Penaeus monodon
GGTCAACATCATTTCCTTCCACAAACAGGTTCTCAACTTTCACCTGGCATTTGTCTCTTGCAATCCGATACGTCGCAAACTGTCTCTATATCGGTCTTTTTTCTCTGGTTTTCTCCTACTTCTCTTCCATTATCTCCCTCTCTTATTATCATTCTTCTCTTTCTCTTTCCCCCTTTATCTTCTCTTTCGGTTTCTCCTTTCTCTCCATCTCTTCTGCCGTTCTCCAATACTCTTTTCTTTTCCCTCTCTCTTTTCCCAATCACATTCTGCTTTTTTTTCT
>NC_051414.1:4463036-4463589 GCF_015228065.2 Penaeus monodon
TTCCTCCTTACCACGACCTTCTCTTCTTCCCATTTCATTTCTTAGTGCCAGTTAAGCCAAGGATTAAGCTTACCTTGTATGTACCTAGATGTTAGAGGACTTGAGATGTTTGGTAATTTGTCATGCCGCACCTGGCGCACGCGAGTTGCAAGTGCCCGGAACAGAAGGCCTTTGTCCAATTGTCTCACTTGATTTGCAGTCTTTACAGGTAGAAAGGGGGTGGGGGATGGGGTGGGGGAGGGAGGAAGGGCTGGGGTGGGGGAAGGGGTGGGGGAGGGAGGAGGCGCTGGGGTGGGGGATGGGGTGGGGGAGGTCATAGGGTAAGGGGTGGGGTAGGGAAGGCAATGGGTAAGGGGAGGGGGTGGGATTGGGGTGTGAAATAGGGGAAGGGTGGGGTATGGAAGGCAATGGGGAGGGGAAGGGAGTTTGGGATTTTTTGGGGGAGGAGAAGGGAATGGGGAGGGGAAGGGGGAAGGGGTTGGGTAGGGTGGTGGGGAGAAGGAGGTGTGATGAGTGTTGGAGGGAGGAATGTGAGTGGCACAGGGAACAGATG
>NC_051414.1:4463771-4463999 GCF_015228065.2 Penaeus monodon
GATGACCTAATGTGTATAGACACATTTTTTCCACCAAACTTTGTGAAAAAGAGAGAAAGAAAGAGGGAAACACTGTACAACTATCCGGTGCTCACGCACACAAAACATTTCTGTCCATGAATATTTTGGCTTCACAGATTCGGCTGCACAGACTAGTTAACAGAGCCCAGTGTGAAATTCCGCATTTCAGGGAATATTCCAGGACTTCTAGTTAAGCCGAAACTTCGA
>NC_051414.1:4464788-4464881 GCF_015228065.2 Penaeus monodon
GTTACTAGCTCCTCCTACCACTAACAACAGTCTCTGAAGCTGTGTTAAAGCAGACATATTCTGAAGAGCAAAGGAATAAAACACGTTATTTTT
>NC_051414.1:4465086-4465320 GCF_015228065.2 Penaeus monodon
TCAGAAAATCAATAAGAATGACTCATATCACTACCAACAACAATGTTGATATTACCGATAGCAGCAATGTTAGTAATAACATCGACAGTGTGTACGGAAAAAAAGGAAAATAGCAGTTGACATCAATAGTGATTTAACTATTTAGATTTATATTGGCTGGAGAATATGTGAATGTATATTATATTTATGAATAGAATCGGCAGCATGGGTGGGTCTTGATAGTATTTCGTAGAC
>NC_051414.1:4465621-4465735 GCF_015228065.2 Penaeus monodon
TATCTAGGAGATTCCACAAGATACGTGTATCATTACCATCGAGTCCTATCATACGACGCACGTGGCTTGAGGAAAATAATATACTCAGTGGCAACAGTAGGTGACGATGGTGTG
>NC_051414.1:4465769-4465891 GCF_015228065.2 Penaeus monodon
ATGTACTTAGGATACAGAGTAAATTAATCAAGCCTGGCCGTAAAGATGGATATATTAATAGCAATTCTTTGATTCAGAATGCTGACACTTCAAGAACGAGCTGGAAGAAAATATAAATTTCC
>NC_051414.1:4465957-4466074 GCF_015228065.2 Penaeus monodon
CCCCCGCTCACCTCTTCCTCCTACTCGCCGCCAGGACATCCAGCATCAGCCATCTCCTCTCACGAGATGAAGGGAGCATCTGCAGACGGCCAGAACAAGGGAGAAAGATGGGGCGAG
>NC_051414.1:4466433-4466900 GCF_015228065.2 Penaeus monodon
GAGACGTGCGAAGGCGACTTTATCACAGCCTGCAGGCACTGGCAATGGCACTGGCACACCGCGCCCCTGGACAGCTGCATGGGATGAGGAGCGGAGGGGAGAGGAGGGGAGTTGAGGGGGGAGGAGGGGGGAGGAGGGAGAGAAGACGAGAGGAGGGGAAGGAGGAGAGAGGAGGGGGATGAGGGGAGAGGAGGGGGGGAGGGAAGAAGAGGGAGGAGGGGAGAGGAAGAGGAGGAGAAGAGGGGAGAGGAGGGGAAAGGAGGGGAGGAGAGAGAAGGAGGGCAGAGGAGAGGGGAGAGGAGAAGAGGGGAGGAAGTGGACAGCGGTTGGCGAGGGATGAAGACGAAGCTCAGAGCAGGAGAGGAGACCCAAACAAAAGAACTGCAAAGAGGAGAGAGAGGCGAGGAAATGAAGAGGAAACAGAGAGAATGGGAAAGGAAATCAAGACTAAACGGAGATAGCGCTAG
>NC_051414.1:4466981-4467211 GCF_015228065.2 Penaeus monodon
TGTGGGATTAAGGCACCATGGCGCAGGCCAGCATGAGTCCAACTTCTCTTGCATGCATAGTTATGTCTGCTCTAAGTTTACCAAGTTGCTTCTTGCAGCGAATAAGTTGATTAACAAGTCATTTTTTTTCCAAAATGAACAAGGAAAAAGGGATTATATCTGTAAATTGTTGCAGTGCGTTGTTTCTTATCACATATATTAGTGATTACTTAGTCCATATTGCTGTTCTG
>NC_051414.1:4467262-4467412 GCF_015228065.2 Penaeus monodon
CATCTTTATCAAATATCCCTTTCTCTCTATTTCGTCTTTCGATAGAGTTATTCTCAGATGTATTTTTCATTCTTTCTCTCTCTCTCTCTCTCTCTCTACCTTTCTTCATTTGGTCTTATTGTTCTATTTTGCTTTGCTTTCTACCACTTC
>NC_051414.1:4467669-4468640 GCF_015228065.2 Penaeus monodon
ACACACACACACGCTCTCTTTCTCTTTTTCTCTTTCTCTCTCTCTCCTCTGTTTTTCTCTCTGCATCCTTATTCTCTTTCCAAATTCCCAGCCATTTTCTCATTCCAAGTTCCTCGCTTCCCTTTCCATGTTTTTCCTTCTATGGCACTTTTTTTCTTTCATGCTTCTAGCTCTCGTTCTTTCTGTCTCTCCTCCCATCCCTCCTTTATTTTTCTCTTCTCTGGATCTTCTCTTTTCACTCGCCCACGCTGATAGTGTTTCGGTGTTTCCCTCTACATAATCCTATATTCTTATTGTCTTATTGTATTCTCTCTTTTAATCTCTCTTCTCTCCCTTCTTCCTTCTTCCTACTCCTCCTTTTCCTTCACCTTTTCCCATTCACTCCCTTTTTCTCTCCATTCCTCCTTTCCTTTCCTCACGCTCCTCTCCGCCTCTCTATCTTTTGCTTTTTCGTCTCTATTCTCCTCCCTCTATCCTCTCTTTATCCCGATCCTCTTCTGCTTTCTCTTCCCCTACATCATCTCCCCATCCTCTTCCCATTTCCTCCTTCCCTTTCCCTTGCCATTCCTCCCCACCAATTCCCACTTTCCTCTTCCCTATTCTCATTCCCCACACATTCCCGCCTCCTATTTCTCCCCGTCCCTTACCCACTCCCTTCTCCCCTTCTCCCCCCCCCTCCCCATCATCTGCCTATCTCCCTCTCATGCCCCTCCCCGTCCCTTACCCACTCCCTTCTCCCCTCCTTCCCTCCCTATCCCCTACCCATCTCCCCCTCCTACTCCTCCCTATCCCCTCCTTGCAGCTTAATCTTCTAAGCTTCTAAGACAAACGAGGTGCCAGTTCATATATTTCGCACGCGCCATACAAGGCCACGAGACCAGGGAACCTTCAACATTACCGTGATTACGGTCGTTTTCGTCTTTTTTTTCCCCGACCCGCATAATACTTCTTTATTTCTTGATATCATTTAC
>NC_051414.1:4470965-4471251 GCF_015228065.2 Penaeus monodon
CAATTAGCATCGAATCCGCACCTCCTCGGCAGCCGTTCCGAATCCCAATCCTCGAGCGGATTCCCTTCAGGTCGTCAGCCTCATCTTCGCCGCCTCCATTCGCCGTCGAAATTTCCTCCCCCTTTCTCAGTGGCCTCAATCTCCGCCGCTTCATTTGCATTGCTTTCGAATTTCTTCTTATTTAGGGGATTACGCGGCCAACATGTAATGGTACTCTTCTTTATTTGGGAATCATTTGTATTGGGGATTTTTGTATCTTTTCAACAAATGAATTTTCCGGTCTGCG
>NC_051414.1:4472230-4472451 GCF_015228065.2 Penaeus monodon
GTGAGATGAGAGCAAAAACACTGACAGACGGAGGCCGTAGCCGATATTCGAGCAGCAGCCCCGGCAGCTCCCTTTCCCAGGCTTTAAAAGTCTCGTAGCAAAGCCTCTCTCTCAACTGCTTTTTGAACAATGCTTTCGCACCGCACTGTTGCCCGCATGTAACACCGGAATATTATTTTCTGTTTTTCATTTTTTTTAGAGCTCTGTTTTAATTCCTGCAG
>NC_051414.1:4472614-4472864 GCF_015228065.2 Penaeus monodon
ATCAATCTCTCCCTTTCGGCCAGCCTGACATATCAATTTATGAACTCTGTCTGCCTTTATATTCATTATTTCCCAAGGAAGTTAACGTTATATTAAGGCGATTCTCAGCATTACATCTTGAAAAAATTATAATCACATTTTAAAACAATTTCTCCCATTCCCTACGACGCATAACACTGCAGATTGAATCGATACATAACACATCTTCTCCTCTCTTAGACTATACCACGCTCTGATTAACGCCGTCTTA
>NC_051414.1:4472950-4473056 GCF_015228065.2 Penaeus monodon
CTCATAACGATCTCTGGCAACGTACAGGAGTATACGTGGTCTTGAAAACCGGTAAAGACTCCGATAACACTTATTAATGTTAAAATAAAAAGAAAAAATAGGTTGA
>NC_051414.1:4473480-4474883 GCF_015228065.2 Penaeus monodon
AGTTCTTCCTTTTCTCCTCAAATCCTTCCTTCTGTAAAAAGCGGGGAATAGAGAGAATAGAATAGGAAGCGAATGAAAGGGAGAGGAAAAGGGAGAAAATAGAGGCAAGGGAGAGGGAAAGCGAGAGAATAGAGGCAAGGGAGAGGAAAAGCGAGAAAATAAAGAGGAAAAGAGAGAAAATAGAGAAAATAGAGCAAGGGAGAGGAAAAGAGAGAAAATAGAGGCAAGGGAGAGGAAAAGAGAGAGAATGAGCAAGGGAGAGGAAAAGCGAGAAAATAGAGGCAAGGGAGAGAAAAAGCGAGAGAACAGAGGCAAGGGAGAGGAAAAGCGAGAATTTCCAGTGTTCTACGAAAAAGACTTCCTTGCCTTCCCTCTCGCCTGCCATACACGACGTAGGTTTTCCCGTCCGTTCTGCTGTGGCTTCAGGGATGATGGCTCGTGTGGCTTTTCCTCTCTTCTTCTTCTTTATCCCGTTTATTCCATTCCCTTCTCTTCTCTCGCTTATTCTTTGCTTTATCCCGTTTATTCTATTCCCTTCTCTTCTCTCTCTTCTTCTTTGCTTTATCCTTCTCTTCTTTCTCTTCTTCTTTTCTTTATCCCGTTTATTCTATTTTTTTATCTTTTGTTCTCTTCTTCTTTTTTTATTCCATTTATTTTATTTTTTTTTCTTTCATTCTGTTCTCTTTGTGCTTTATCTCTTTTATTCTATACTCCACTCTTCTATTTCTTTGTTTTCTCCCGTTTATTTTATTTCCTTATTTTCTTTCTTTTTTTCTTTGCTTTATTCCTGTTATTCTACTTCCTTCTTTTCTTTCTTTTCTTCTTTGCTTTATCCATTTTTTTAAAACTTCTTTTCTTTCTTTTTTTTTGTTTTTTCTTCCTGTTATTTTTTTTTCTTTTTATTTTTTTTCTTTTTTGTGCTTTATCCCCCCTTTTCCTTTCTCCTTTTTTCTTTTTTTGTGGTTTATCCCTTTTATTTTATTTTTTTATCATATTCGTTGTTTTATTATTATTTTTTCTTCAATTTAGTCTTCTTCTTTACTCATTTTCTTTTCTTTTTGTTTTTCTTCTCCTCCTTGCTTGATCATTTTCTTCTTCATACCTCTTCTTCTTTTCCTTCATTTATCCTTTCTTTCCTTCTTTCTTCTTTTCCCTTGGTTTATCTTTCTTCCTCTTTCCTCTGTTTTATTCATCATCATCTTCTTCTTTTTCTTTTCTTTGTTTTATCATTATTTTTATTTATTTTTTATTTAATTTTTTATTCTTATTTATCTATTTATTTACCTATTTTTGTCCATAAATTTAAAGTTCTTTCAATTTCCTTTACGTCAATTATATTCTTTACAAGTTACATTTAACTTGTTTTAAGGAAAGAGTTTATTTTATGCCAAAGTCATGTCAAT
>NC_051414.1:4474933-4475255 GCF_015228065.2 Penaeus monodon
CTGATACATACAGTTCACGCCCTTCACATAACAATAATATTACGTATCGAATCATAATCTTTCACTTTATCGTTTCGCTTTGATTTCCTTGAATCATTTGTATAGGTATTTTTATAATTCATCGATATTACAATTCTGATTTATCTGCATTATCATTCACTCGGATTTATTCCCTTCCCTACAGTGCCGGAGACAAACGTGGCAGGCGTGGCAGGCGCCCCTGGGAAGCTGCCTTGCGTTGTCACTCACAACACCATGGGCGGCGCCCCCGTGCTCGTCCTCTGGTACAAGGACGGCGCCCGTCTGCCATTCTACACGTGAG
>NC_051414.1:4475810-4476208 GCF_015228065.2 Penaeus monodon
ACATGTGTTTCTATCCATATATATGTACGGATAGATTGTCAGATACAGAGACAGCGTCACGGCAAAGGCTTATATTACCAGGAAATCGGTCCCGCGCATTGCTCTGCTCTGCGACACATATTGATTGGTATAGATTTATCCCTTTGCTTTTTAGGGAATCGAATTATTTATGTTCTCGTAGTAAGGAAATAGTGTAAACAGTAAACATATTTATACGGCTCCGCACCCAGACGCGCGTACACAGGCACAGCACACTCGCACAGGTTCAGTAGTGATCTCTTAACAATGTACGCCTAATTAGTGAGTTTTCTTCTCGTCCTGAAGCTCGTTGCTGCTTCGCTCTGATTACCGGTCGGGTCTGAAGTGGAGAGAGAGATAAGGAGGAAGAAAGAGATAGC
>NC_051414.1:4477181-4477450 GCF_015228065.2 Penaeus monodon
CCAAAAATGTTCCCCTCCCCGGGGAATTAAGCTGAAGCAACACAATTTAAGCATTCAGCTACCGATTCTAGATGCAAATGTTATGATTTCCCCCCCCTTTCTTTGTGTGTATGCAAGGGGAGCATTTAGCCTGATGTTCACTTTACACTGCATCATATTACCATTAGAGATGTCATAAGCTTCGCCCCAATTGTTCATACTGTTCATTTCATAAAGCGCCATAATTTAGAGATAAAAAAATAACACACGTCAGCACAATGGGGAAACTG
>NC_051414.1:4477485-4477639 GCF_015228065.2 Penaeus monodon
ATCCCTTATGCACGTGGCATTTCAGACATTATGTTGAATACATAATTAAACACGAATCAAAGGTGAATTAAACAAAAATGTTTTTGCTTAGTATGTTTTATCATTCGAAGATTTTTATTTGCTGCATTCCTGAGTCAGGGAAATTGGTCGGTAT
>NC_051414.1:4478261-4478565 GCF_015228065.2 Penaeus monodon
ATGTGATATTCAAGAACAGAATTTACGGTGACAATAAATTCGAAAAGAGCCAACAGTGGGAAGAAGAGAAAAAATAAGGACGCTGAAAGAATTAAACGAAAAGGAGAAATTAATAATGATGATGGAAAGGAAACCGGAAGTAAGGGTAAGGGAAAATGAAAGATGATGATAGTGCTTGCTTAGGAGATGAATGCGAGAGGTGGTAAAGAAAGAAAATAATGAAGCTGAAGGAGAGAGGCAAGCGACGAGGTTATTCAGTAAGTGCTGGGGATGGCGTAAATGATAAAGGAGACGAGGGAGAAAA
>NC_051414.1:4480015-4480083 GCF_015228065.2 Penaeus monodon
TGCAAAGTCATACCAATAAGCTTTGTGAAGAAAAAAAATGTATATAAATAAAAACAAACTTTGAAAAC
>NC_051414.1:4480116-4480321 GCF_015228065.2 Penaeus monodon
ACTTTACGCGCTAATAAAACAGGAAGTTACTGCACAAATAAATCAGCAGGGAGACAAACAAAAATGGGAATGTTTTAGGCGTTCAGCTGAATACTGATTAGTGCGCAGGGATGTTCACAAACACAAAGAAAATAAAGTTTATTGAAGGAGAAGATCCAGCGTCGCGAAAGATTTAGGTTCATGGTGAAGAGTCAACATTTGTGCT
>NC_051414.1:4481348-4481760 GCF_015228065.2 Penaeus monodon
CGTCTCTCTCGTTTCTTATTTCATAACTGACTTTTTTCTTTTCAACTTGAGCCGCTTAAAAATACTTTAAAAAAAAGAAAAATATTCTATTAGTTCACTGCGGTCATATTCCTCTGAATATATAGAAAGATAGAAGTAGATTCATTTTAATCAAATTATATTACTAACGCTGAAAGAGGGATGATTCAACATTATAAACAACAATGATTTAGTTTGTTTGTTATGGAAAAGTAAACAAACAAAGCCAAAACAGTGGCGCCATCACACGATTTTTTATTCTGACTTCTTACAGGTTCTATTTACTTATTCCTTTCCAAAAAGATTGCATTTGCTCTAATTACCTTGACGCTAATGACTGCTTATTTACCTTATTATGTAATTAAGACAACACAAATGATGACGGTGGTGAGTT
>NC_051414.1:4481792-4481950 GCF_015228065.2 Penaeus monodon
CTCTCTCTCTCACACAGAAAGAATTATAACAATTGGAGAGATTAAAACAATTTTTCGAGTTCAAAAAATATAAGGGTTAGAGGGTCAGGCATGACGAGGGTGTAAAAATAGAACCTGAGATTCATTTCAGAGAAGAGAGGAAAAAAGTTGAGAGAGCG
>NC_051414.1:4482250-4482373 GCF_015228065.2 Penaeus monodon
GGATGAAAACGGAGAAGAGAAAAGAAAGCTTTAGAGGCTGGCGAGTTTAGATAGACTGCGGGAAGAACAAAGGAATGAATTTAATTGAGGACCGATGCTTAAAAAGAAATAATAAAAAAATAA
>NC_051414.1:4483396-4483591 GCF_015228065.2 Penaeus monodon
CGAAGGGGCAGACAAAGAAGAGCCGAGAGCATTGGAGAAAAACAAAGATAACGGAGGGTTTCATAGCAAGAAGAAGCTCAATCTCCTTTGGATTGTCTTAAGATTATGCAAATGGCTGGAATCATCAGGTAAATAAGGTGGGCTGAGGTCTACGAAGGGGATGAAGCAAAATGAGGATAAAAAGGGGATAAAACA
>NC_051414.1:4483703-4484146 GCF_015228065.2 Penaeus monodon
GCAATAGAAAAAATTAAGAGGAGGGTGAAGAAGAAGGAGTTTAAGGTGAAGAAAAAAAGGAAAAGAAAAATAAGGAAGAAAAAGAGAGAATGAAAAAGGAAGAGGGAGAGGAGATGAGAAAGACGATGAAATATAAATAAGAAGAGGATATTAAAGGAAGAAGGGGGTAGAAAGATAAAAACAAAGAAAGAAGAAAAGAATAAGAGGAGGAGAAAAGGAGAAATAACGAGCGAGAGAGAAAATGAGAAATTAGAGAGCAGGAAAGATTAAAAAAATTAAAAGGAAAGACATGAGAAGAAAAGCAGGGCAAAGGATGAAAAAAAGAAGAAGGAAAGGAGAAAAAGAGACACAAGAGGAGAAAGGGGAATCAGAAGTGGACGAGAAAATGCTCGAAGAGACACTCGAATACAAAGACTCAGCCACTCAGACTATAAAAGAGATAT
>NC_051414.1:4484181-4484515 GCF_015228065.2 Penaeus monodon
TCGCATTTTTCATTTTTCTCACTTTCTTTTTATTCTATTTCTTTCACTCTTCTTCTCATTTTTCTTTTTCTCTCCCTCTTCTTTTTATTTTCTTTCTCTTCTGCATGTTTTTTCTTTTCCTTTCTTTCTTTTTATTCTCTTTCTTTCGGTATTCTTCTTTACATTTTCCTTTCCCTCTCCTTGTTCCTTTCTGTTCTCTATCTTTCTTATCTGATTCTTTTCTTTTCCTCGTTTTTTATTTTTTTTTTTCTCTCTTAGATCCCTGAAGTCTTTGTTTTCTGTTATCTCTTTTCATTTATTTTCTATTTTCTTATTCCATCCTTTTCTTCAATAT
>NC_051414.1:4484557-4484700 GCF_015228065.2 Penaeus monodon
ACAAATCCCATTTACCGTAATTAAAATTTCTATTTCATTTTTCTCACTCATTATTCTTCACTTTCTTCATTATTTTGCCTTTACCTATTACATATATCCTTTCATTCACGATTTATCTCTCTTACACCTGATTTTACTCTCAA
>NC_051414.1:4484875-4485116 GCF_015228065.2 Penaeus monodon
TTTTTCTTTCACATACGCTCTTTCTCTTTTCCTTACTCTCTCTCTACCTGTGTGCTTTCTTTCAAATACTGCAGTCTCTCTCGCACTCTTTACTACTTTTATCTCATTTTTCCTTTTTATGATTCCCACTCTATCTTACTTTCTCTTTCTCTCTCCCTTTCTCCTTTTTCTTCGTTTTTCTTCTCTCTTTCACCCACCCAAGGGAGCTCACGCGGCTCCCCTAAACGAGGGTATGGCGATC
>NC_051414.1:4485225-4485973 GCF_015228065.2 Penaeus monodon
CCTCTCCTATCTCCCCCTTTCTTCTCCCTTTTCTCATGCCCTCTCCTCTGCTTCCCTTTTCTCCCCCTCTCCTGTCTCTTCAATTTCTTCTTTGTTCCTTCCCACTCTCTCCTGTTCCTACTTTTCTTCTCTTTTCTATTTCACTCTCTCCTATTCCTCCCCCTTCCTCTCCTTTCTCTTCCCTTTTCTTCTCCTAATCTCTATCATCCTTTCCTATTCCTCCATTTTCTTTCACCTTTCTCTCTCATCCTCTCCTATTCCTCCTCTTTCTCTCTCATCCTGTTCTGTGTTTCCTCTTCACCTACTCCTGTTCCTCTCATTTCTCCTTCTTCCTCTCTCACCCTCTTCTATCCCTCCCCTTCCTCTCTCACCCCTTCCTGTTCCTCTCTCACCCTCTCCTGTTCCTTCCCTTTCTCCCTTTTCCTCTCCCACCATCTCCTATTCCTCTCTTTTCATCTCCTTTCTCTTTCACCCTCTCCTATTCCTCCCCTTCCTCTCTCCCCCTCTCCTATCCCTCCCTCCTCTTCTCCTTCCTCTCCCACCCACCTTTCACACCCGCGGGAACCACACCGTCCATGACCCAGGAGTAGAATTTTCTCCGACCTCACATCCTGTATGGATTTATGCGAATAAAAGTCAGGTCACTATTATCATGTGACAAAGTGGCTCATCCTTTCGGCGTGAAAAAACACAAAGCATGATCCTTTGTTGTGCGTTTCCACGTGGCTCCAGGATCTTTCGCTTGCTC
>NC_051414.1:4486041-4486162 GCF_015228065.2 Penaeus monodon
ATCTGGCAGGCTGTTTTCCCCTGTCTGGCGGGTTTCTCTCTCTTTCTCTCTCACTTTTCTCTCGCTCTACTAATCTGCATTTCTTTCTCTCTCTCTCCTGCTCCTCACTTTCTTTTTCTAT
>NC_051414.1:4486186-4486653 GCF_015228065.2 Penaeus monodon
TTTCTCTCGCTATACTAATTTATTTTTATTTTTTTCCCTTGTGTTTATTTTCACAGCTTCTCTCTTGCTCATAATCCCTTTTATTGCACATTTCATACACATACATCTCCATTTACTTTATTCATTCTTTACCCGCGTGTTTATTCTTTTAAATCTAATTTGCATGCATTCTCTTTGACACTAACGCTTTTCCCTCTCTCCTTTTTTTCCACTTTTTTCTTTGCCTTTGTCTCCTTGTGTTTAATCTTTTTCTCTTACATTTTCTCCATCTTGCTCTAAAGTTTTGCCCTCGTGTCTTATTTTTGTTTTTCTTATCGACTGTTGTCTCATTTCTCTTTTGTTTTGCCTTTCGTCTTTCATTGTCTCTTTGATATTCGTTATTTTCCTTCTTAATCTTCTTTTTTGACTTTTTATCTTCTCTCTGTCTCTCTTTTTCTCTCTTTCCCCCTTTCTTCATCTTCAGTTGG
>NC_051414.1:4487784-4487968 GCF_015228065.2 Penaeus monodon
TAATAAACTTATTTAGACTGATATCCTTCTTTACTTATATGATATAATCTGATGAAAATTAATTGCTATGATAAATATATTTCTCTAATACATTTGAACTTTTAATGTTAATTCGAATTCTCGTTCATAATTTGTCTGTATTTCCCTTTATTTCTTTGCATCTTTCTTCCATATCTTTATTATT
>NC_051414.1:4488525-4488899 GCF_015228065.2 Penaeus monodon
TCTCTCGCCTTTATATAGAGAGTGTCATCGACCCACAGCTTATCGACATGCATTGTTAATGACCTTCTCTTTACTCTACACCTGACAGTCAAGAAAACCCGAAGTTGCTTTGAAGATACAATGCTCATTTTTGAGGAGGGGAAACTGTGTCTATATTAGTTCAAAGGGACGTCAGTTTACGAAGCCTGGAAGAAGGTGGGTGTTTACATATATACTGGATGTGGGTGTATGTATGAGGTGGATTTACGTGGACGTATATGTATAATGAAATACCCACGGATGTAAGGGGAATGCAGTAAAACACACTCGTATACATACACACGCAGAGAACGAGATAGAGAAAGAGCGATGTTAGTTTTCAGACAACAGTAAAT
>NC_051414.1:4489697-4489824 GCF_015228065.2 Penaeus monodon
CAGCATGATCCAATTAACCGGGAAGCTCATTAAGCGAACACACAACAAGAGCCACAGATTCCTCTCAACTTGGGCGAGAGTTGTGTGAGAAACTGCTTTATTTTGTGCAAGGTCGGAAGTGCCTCGC
>NC_051414.1:4489884-4489960 GCF_015228065.2 Penaeus monodon
GGTTATCTCCTCTCTCTTTGGTTGTTTAGTTGGATTGAATTAATTCGAATTATCGACATGATAAATGGAAGAGCGT
>NC_051414.1:4490003-4491145 GCF_015228065.2 Penaeus monodon
TTAACGTGGACGAAACTGATTCTAATCGACTGACACAATGTCAGCACAAAAGAAAATGGTTCATCTCTCATTCTCCCTCTTCCTTTATCCTCTCCACATCCCTTCCCTCCCCTTCATTTCTCCCTCCTCTCCCTCCCCTACCCTCTTACCTATCCCCTCCCCGCCCCTCCCTATTCTTTTCCCAAATTTGTCTCCTTCATACTCTATCCCTTCCATTTTCCCTTCCCCCTACCCCCCTACTCCCCCTACCCGCTACTCCCCCTACCCCTCTTCCTACCCTCTTCTTATCTTCTTCTTCCACTCCTTCCCCTATCTCTCTCTCTCCCCTGTCCCATCCCTCGCTCTCCCCCCTTTCTTCTCCTTCCTACCTCACCCCCTTCCTCCCTCATCCTCCCCCTACCTCTCTCTCCCTCACTATCCCTCCTCTCCTCTCCTCCTCTCTCCTCCATCCCAACTCCTCCCTTCTTCCTCTTCTCCTCCCCTATCCTCTCTGAACCCATCCTCTCCTCCTCCCCTCCCCCAACCCCACCCCATCTTCTTATCCCCTCCTCCCACCCCTCCCTTTCCTACCCCTCCCTCCCCTCTTCTATCCCTTCCTACCTTTTTCCCCTCCTCTATCACCTCCTCCCTCCCTCCTCTCTCCCCCTCCTCTATCCCCCCACCTCTCCCACTCCACCCTATTCCCTCTTCTACCTCTGCCTCCTTCCACCCACTCCCCCACCCTTTTCCCTACCCATCCCCCCTCCCTTTCTCTCATCCTTATCCCTCCTCACCAATTCTCACCAATCCCCCACTCCTCCCCCTTCCCCTCCTCCCTTCCCTATTCCACCTCCCCCATCTTTCTTCTTCCCCCAGCACCTCCCTCCCCACTTCCCTCTTCCCCTCCTCCCCCTTTTCTACCTTCGTTCTCCCCCCCCCTACTTCTCCCCTCACCTTCCTTCTACCCCCATCCCCTTCCCCCTGCCCCACCCCTCCCTACCCCTTTCCCTCTTCCCCCACCTTCCTTCTCCCCCCCCTCCCACCCCCACCCACAAGCGCCGCCGCCGTGTTCCCGGATGCTCTGTCAGATGTCGGGAAATTGCCTCTCCGACGGATTCTGCCATTTACGCTTCGTGACGTGATACAGATCTGCAGGCATCTGT
>NC_051414.1:4493054-4493705 GCF_015228065.2 Penaeus monodon
CAAATTATTCAAGGGAGTACATCAAGAGGAAACATGTTTGTATGTAACTACGTCAACATGTAGGGCAAGGTAGTGCTGGCCAGAATGTGAAGGGGCAATAACTATGGCTGAAGGAGCAGGAGAGGAAGCAGTGGCCCGTGAGCAAACAAAGCAAACCAAGAGACCCTTTCCTCTGTCTTGCTTTAGGCTTTTCCTTCCTCTTGCTTGTGCATTTCCCTGGTCGTCTGTCAGGGTGGTATTTGCTGGCGATACTTCGTGATCCAGTTGTATCATTTATGATTTCTTAAAATTGGTTATCTATCTATCCGAACTGTTGTCTACTCTAACGTAATGGTTGATGTAACCCTTAATAACAATTTTTCCTTTCTTGAAAATATGAACAGGGTTTCATAGACAGGGTTTCACACCGTGGAATGGAGAGAAAATTAATAACAAAGAATCCGGAACCTTGCAACAGAAAATGAATTCATCAACAATGCTATAAATAATAAACCTCACTATAAAATTGTTTCATATACACATACAAAATGGGAAATTTAATAAAATACACAAGTGAATATACTGCAATAAGAGATTGATTACTTGGTGGGACGTTTATTAACTGCATCAAAAATAAATCAAAATTAATTTCATTACAACTGTGACTGGACT
>NC_051414.1:4498637-4498902 GCF_015228065.2 Penaeus monodon
ATTACCTTGAATATGATAACATAAAAGATTTCTTTGTTAAATATACTTTTTATATCAGTGTATTCGGTACTGCTCCTACTAATGTGCTTTCCTCAATAGATTTATGACGATAATTAGTATAAACCTTAATTTGCAATTTAGCTTGAAATTATGGATATACAGCTATGGGATAAAGTAGCCTGTATACATTTACTGCATATAATTCTGAAATAATCCGTCGTCAGCTCGCAAATAAAGGGAACATATCTTAAAAAAAAAAAAAATG
>NC_051414.1:4499030-4499334 GCF_015228065.2 Penaeus monodon
TGTGTGTGTGTATATAAGTTAGTGAAGAAAAAAAAGGAAAAATGAGGAGAATGCGTCTCTCATCCGTAACACTAACGCGAACTGTTATTTTTGAAATGACATTATGCTAATCACAGGTTCTGTGCTTTACGCGATGCTTGGCTTGTACGCAAGTGTTATCTTTACCCGATAGACAAAATCCCCTTGACTCATGAAAAGCAAACTCCCCTCTGAATCCATTCCGGTTCCCCTCTCTGCCTTATCTTTTCTCTCTCTCTCCCCTCTCCCCCTATTCATTTTACTTCTCCCCTTCGCCTTATTTATT
>NC_051414.1:4499558-4500715 GCF_015228065.2 Penaeus monodon
CCACAGTCTTCCCCTTCCCCTTACTTTTGCATGTTTATTTTTTTTCCTCTTCCCTTTCATTTTCTTATCCATCTCATTTTCTCATATACATTTTTATTTTTACATATCCATTCTCCGTTCTTTAACAATTCCTCTTCCCCCTCTCTCCAGTATGCGAACACCTGCCCTCCCTTGCTTTATCAATTTTTCCCCTGTCCCTCTTGTTCATTCTCCACCTCCCTCTTTCTCTTAGCCATCCCCTTTATCTCTTTCTCACTTATTTATTGCCCTTTCCGCCCTCTCCCCATTTTCCACTCCGCTCCTTCGCCCTTTTCACCCCTTTCCCATCTCCTGGTTCTTTCTCGCATTCTTCATTCTCTCCCTCATTCTTTCCATTTCTCTTTTGTATTTTTTTTCAATCTATGTTGTCATGTTTGTTTTCCAGATCCTCCTCTCTCCCTTATCGCTTATCTCTCTCCTTTATCTACTTTCTGCTTTATCCAATTTCGATTCTCTTCCACGTCTATTCCATTCTCCTTTCTGTAAAATTCTTTGTTATCATCTTTTCCTCTCTCTCGTTTCTACATTCACACTCTTCTCCATTTTTCTCTTTTTACTTTTCTCTTTCATTCCATCTCCTCTTCCTATTCCTATTCTCTCTTACCTCTCATCTCCCTTCCTTCTTGCTTACTTCTCATTATTTTACCTTCCCCTTCCCCTCCCTCTCCCTCCTTCATTTATTCTCCTTTCTCCTTTTCCCTTCTTCATTCCTTACATTTTCCTAGCCTTTCTCTCTTGTCTTCTCTTCCTCTATCTCTCACCTATTCCTCTTCCTTCCATCCCATCTCTCCCCCCATTATCTCTCCTATCATCCCTTCCTTCCTTCTCCCTTGATTTAATCCCCCACCCATCCTCTTTTGTCTTCCTTCCATCCTCCCCCATTCTCTCTCTCATCCCTCCTCCAATTCTCTTCTATCAACCCACCCACCCCTAACATTCTCTGTTATCTTCCTCTCTCCCCATCTTCCATTCCCTTGCCTTTGTCACCCCGTCTCTCTTATTTCCCCTTCGCCTCTGTCTTGCATCCAACTGCCCCTCAAGAAGGTACTCGTGAAACCCACTCATCTCGATGAACAAAGAGGGAACAAGGTGAACACTTGCAACCGGGAATAAAAATA
>NC_051414.1:4501350-4501543 GCF_015228065.2 Penaeus monodon
GTTGCCAGTCTGACCGCCGAAGTGCTGCTCCGGCGGCAGAGGGCAGCACGCCCACTCTGCGAGGCCCTTTATCCGCCGGCAGGGAATCTTGTTAGGCGAAGCAGCGAGAGAGACGGGGCGGACTGGAAAAAATGTGTTAAGGTATGAAATAGGAGAATAGTGAGCCTACATTTGTACACATGGCCTTGTTCCT
>NC_051414.1:4502965-4503651 GCF_015228065.2 Penaeus monodon
CCACAAAACTAAGGTGGGCGTCAAGGCACAATAAATCCTCAGCGGTGAAGCCAGGAACGACACCCCCTTCATTAGCCTTTTTCTCCTTCTTTATCCATCTCTTTTCTTCCCCTCCCCCACGCTTCTTATCCTTGGCTTCCCTTCCTTTCCGTTTTTTTCTCTCTCCTCTTCTCCTCCTCCTCTCCACATTTCTCTCTCCCCTTTCCAGTCCCTTCTTTTCTCTCTTACCTCTTTTGTTTGCACCTCTTTCCTCTTCCTCCTCTGAATCATTCTCCTTGCCCTCTGTACTTCTCCCTCTTCCTCTCTCTATTTCATGCCTTCTCCTTCTCCTCTCCTGCCTCCCCCCTTTTTTTCTCCTCCCTTGTCCTTCTCTTTTTTCGCCTCCTCATCACCTTTCTCCTCTCAAGCCTTCTCCTCTCCCTCTTTCCTCTCATCAAATACTCTCTCTTCTCTTTCTCCCCTCATCTCTTCCTTCTTCACCTCTCTCCTATCCTCTCTCCCCTCCCCCTTTCCCCTTTCTACTCTCCTCCTTTGTCTTCCTCTCCTCTCTTCACTAACCTCTCCTCCTTTGTCCACCTTCCTCTCTTAACTAACCATCTTCCACCTCTTCCTTCCTCCCCTCTCCAGGCGCGTTCTCCCTCTCCCCTCCCCACCCTCCCTTTCTTTCTCCCTCTCTCCTCTGTTCT
>NC_051414.1:4503831-4503922 GCF_015228065.2 Penaeus monodon
GGTTGGAGAGTCTCCCCACCTCCCCCCTCCCCCTCCCCCACAATCCTTTCTCTCTCACACACACACATAAAAGGCGAAGGAGAGTCAAGGG
>NC_051414.1:4503977-4504214 GCF_015228065.2 Penaeus monodon
GAGGAGTAAGAGGACCAAGGAAATATTAAGAGACTGACATCCGAGTGTGGAATTAGCACGTAGCCAAGGCAGCTTTAAAATTTGGTTTGGCTCTCTGGGAATATTCCAACGGACGGTAACAACAATAGAAAATGTCAATGCTGCAAGAAAAAAAAAAAGAGTAAATAACAATATGTTATTAAAAAGAGTGATGATTTTGGTAATGATAATGAGCGTTAATTTTACTAATTGGAATGC
>NC_051414.1:4504512-4504723 GCF_015228065.2 Penaeus monodon
TGTATGATATATTGCACGGTAATGGTTTTGCATAAAATTAATTCAAAATAGAAATACGGGAAGTCAAAAATCGATACAAAAAAGGGAAGGGTTTTTCTGATATCACAAAAAACAAAAAAAAAAATCACTAATATATCTATAAACACAAAAGAGATGGAATTATTTTGTAAATGAACGAAAGTGAATATATATAAAAATTTTAAATATTTTA
>NC_051414.1:4504764-4504873 GCF_015228065.2 Penaeus monodon
ACGGGACTAATTTTGATGTCAATTTTGTAAACAGTAACAGAAGTTATAAAGTAATTTCAGAAAAAAATGATGATAGTGACTCGAATCGATATGCGGAAATCCTGGCTTA
>NC_051414.1:4505705-4505944 GCF_015228065.2 Penaeus monodon
GGCAGAAACAATTACCAGACGGTCTATTCATATGCGAATTTAACATGCCTCTCCCATCGAGGTTCGCATGACTTCGCTCATTAATATTCACGATATGCTAATTATGCAAAATGACTGAAAACTCATTAAAGCCAATTCTATTCATACGGCCGTTCCGAGATCGTAACAAGGTAGGGGTGTGGAAAGGTTTGTAACACCGTAGGGGGTAGAGGGGGAAAAAAACATAAAAAAAAAAACTG
>NC_051414.1:4505971-4507484 GCF_015228065.2 Penaeus monodon
TTTTTTTTAACGGGAGCGAGGTGTAATTAAGCTAATGAGGGGATAAGATGTAATAAAGGATGATAATGAAAATTATTTGTAATGAAAATGATCTTTATGAAGATAATTAGGAAATATTTATGAAAATAAAAGAAACTCAAAAGAATCTATTGAACGTTACCTAAAAGAGTGTGATATAGATCTAACTGAGAAAATAGTAATGGAAATAAATGATGAAGATCCTAAAAAAATCGAAAGGAAAATGTATTGAATGGTATTTAATAAGGTGAGGATGTAGATAATATGGGCCATTACCGTAAAGTGGCTGCGATATAGGAAGAATTTTTCCCATGATAAAATATTTCATTCTCTTTGTATATAAGAGGCATTCCATGTTATATAAGACTAGTCTCCTCCTCTCCCTTTTCCCTACTATCTTTCTTCCTACCTCATCCGCCCCTCTACCTGTTCCCCCATTCATATTCCTTTCCCGTCTTTTCTTCTCTTTATTCTCCCCACTCCTCCCCCACTCTTCCTCCTGCCTTCTCCTCTTCTACCTTCATTCTCCCCACTTCTCCCCCACTCTTCCTCTTGCTCCCACCTCTCCTCCCTTCATTCCCCCATTCCTCCTGCTCTACCTTTCTCCCCATACGTCCCTCCTCCACCTCTAAATCTTTTTTTCCTATCTCCAACTGTTCCCCAGTTCCCCATCTCCTCCCCACCTACCTTTCTCCACTTCTCTCACTCCTCGCCCTGCACTTTCACTCTCTATCCCTCCTTCCCCAATAACCTTATCCCTACCCCTACCTTCCCCGTAACTTTTCTCTCTACACCACTATTTCTCCTATTACCTCTACCCTTATCTCCCACTGTTCCCTCTACCCCCCTCTCCTCTCTTTTTTATTACCTTTCGTCCCTATCTCCTTCTGCTCCTTATATACCCCCTCTCCTCTTAATTTTCTTTTTTCCCTGTCTCCCACTACTCTTTCTATCCCTCCCCCTTTCCTTTCTTATTGCCTTTCTCCCTGTCTCCCTCTGCTCCCCCCCCTCTCGTTTCCTATTACTTTTCTCCCTATCTCCCACTGCTCTTTCTATCCCCTCTCTCCTTTCCCTTTTCCCTATCTCTTACTACTCTCTCTATCCCCCTTCTCCTTTCTTATAACATTTCTCCCTCCCCCTCTCCCACTCCCTCCTCCCTCTACCCTCCTCCTTCCTCGTCATTACCAGGTCTTCTGCCTAAGGTCTCTGTTAGAACAATATCCTTGAAAATAATATGGTGACGTCTCGCGGCGTTCCATTAACTGCTTGTAAGGAATTTAATCTCACAAACAACACAGTGTGCGGTTATTTTGGCAAGCAGGCAGCCCAAGCAATCAACATTCCTCGTGTCTGATTCGCAAGCATGGGGCGGACAGCGCAACTCACGTTCGTCTGCGTTGGTCTGGTTGCAGCTTCTCGTTTTTTTCTGTTCTCGTTCGCTTTCTCGTATTTGATTCTGTTATTTTTGGTTCTTTGGTTCCGCCCTCCGACGCCG
>NC_051414.1:4508227-4508366 GCF_015228065.2 Penaeus monodon
GATGACAATGATGAGGAGGAAGCCATGCAAAATGAGATTAGCTCGAGCGAGGAGACGCCCACCGGGGAGAATAACGCATTCCAGCGCGGTCGCCCTCGGTTCCTGAATCTGTGGACGTTGACCTTCAAAGCACGGCTGA
>NC_051414.1:4508385-4508514 GCF_015228065.2 Penaeus monodon
ATGCGCCAGGAAGAGGGGCGTTGAAGGGGTGTGGGTTCTGGCGGCGATTGGGGGGGGGGGTGTTACAAAGAAAGGGAGACTGGGAACGAGGTGAAGGCAAACATGTAGGTGGGACGAGCAAATACATGC
>NC_051414.1:4508969-4509159 GCF_015228065.2 Penaeus monodon
TAATATAGTAAGAAAGAGAGAGGAACCTTCGTAGGCGCAACAGTAAAAAAGTGAGACCATCTTGTTTATCCCTCTTGAGTGTACCTCCCCTGGGCGTCTTCAACCCCGAACCCATGCTGCGCCAGGGAAAGTGGGAAGGTGAGGAAGAGGAAAGTGAGGCTGCAGTCACTCATTTTTTGTCACTCGGTCC
>NC_051414.1:4509256-4509395 GCF_015228065.2 Penaeus monodon
GATGTGAAGACATTGCATCACCAATGCGGATGCTCTTATGATAACAATGACTTCTGAGATGAGCGAAATTAATGAATGAAATTTTGAAAATGGCATCAGTAATGATGAGTACGGTTATAGCAACATTTCAACAAAAAGG
>NC_051414.1:4509608-4509765 GCF_015228065.2 Penaeus monodon
TGATATTTCTGCTACTTTTGGGAGAGGAAAATGCATTTCGAAAAACATACTGATATTATATTTAAACAGTATTTTATTACTAGGATATTCAGTTCGTTTGCAATGCATGATAAAAGTGTTTACATATTGCACACTGTTATTGGGTATTCGTTATTCA
>NC_051414.1:4510702-4510877 GCF_015228065.2 Penaeus monodon
CCAAAGAGTACCAAATTATTTGAACATATATCTTAACAGCATAAATTATAATTATGAAAGGGCATATTTCTGTAATGAACGATGCCTTCATAATATATTATGCTACAACATGTGCGACCTGTCACTGCTATGTTATATTCTCTAGTGTCCTATACACTGCTTCATTTTTCGGAGA
>NC_051414.1:4511956-4512448 GCF_015228065.2 Penaeus monodon
ACTGAAACACAGCGAATCTCACGACCTACGTCCTTTGTGAATTACACCGAATAAAGCCTTTGATAATTTCTCCCAAACATATTATATTCTTGTTACTCATTTGCACTGCCAACAACCCCTGCCCCTGAATGTTTCTATATTCAAACGACTTAGTAGGCTGCTTCACAAATTGCTACACTGCAATTAAACTTTAGACCCAAAAGTTAAACTCAACTCCCAAACAGTTGTCAGAGGAGCCCGAGTAATCTGCTTTGCCTCGAGACAAGGAGAAAAATAATAAAATCTGGGGGAAATACTTATTCTCTTTACTGCCGTCTTGTTGCGAGTGTCCGCGATGAGCAGAGGAAATGTATTGATTTCACGTACGCGTATAGCCTCGTATGGAAGGAGGTATATATATGAGTGCATGTATACGGACATTCAACCGTATGCATGTGAAAGAGAGGAAGAATACAGACGCATATTTACGTGTACATGTATACGCTCAGATTT
>NC_051414.1:4512630-4512763 GCF_015228065.2 Penaeus monodon
CCTCAGGCACGCACACCTAATTAAATACATTGGCCACTTTATTCCCCATAACCATGTTCTGATAAGCCCCTATACCTCTCCCGTCTCCTCTCGCTCCGTCCCTTGTCTCCCCTCTTCTCCTCCTACCATAATA
>NC_051414.1:4512837-4513033 GCF_015228065.2 Penaeus monodon
GGAGAACCTTTGCCGCCTCGCCCACTCGCCTTCTTTTGTTTCCCGAGTTCGAGGCTTCCTCAAGCGGCGAGGTCTTCAGGTCTTTCACTCCATCCTCGCACCTCGAGGCTTCGCGACCTCTTGTTTTTGACCTCCCGTTCGCGCTCGTCCTTCGATCTATCTCACGTTCAATCTCCTTTTGCCCTCAGCGGGGTCT
>NC_051414.1:4513064-4513213 GCF_015228065.2 Penaeus monodon
TCTCTTGCTGTGGTTGTTGCTCGTCTTGTTTCTCCCTTGGGCTGTCTCTGCCTGTCTGTCTGTCTCGTTTTGTTCCTCCCTTCCTTTTTTGTCTAATTTTGGCTCTGTCTCTGTCTCTTTCTCTGTCATTTCATCCCTTCCTCCCTCCA
>NC_051414.1:4513458-4513789 GCF_015228065.2 Penaeus monodon
CCTCCTTTTCTCTTTTCTCATTAGAGCGAGTACATTTTATATTAACAGTTGCAATATTGCAACAGTTGCTTTATATCTCCAGCCACTTCCATCGTCTCAAAGTCTTTACTGTAAATTTTCTCTTTCTTTCCCTTTTAAATATTTTCTTTTGTCGTCTCATGCGTCTGATGTTGCTCTTTTTTCAGTATTAATGGATGCTGATATATCTATGTATTCTAGGGCATTCTGTAATCTCTTTGTTGATTGACACTCGACAGGAAGGCCGCGTTCAGCATGGGATATATTCTCAAATATTTATTTCTTATTTGAATTCAAAGCCTTGTTCGATGTC
>NC_051414.1:4513852-4513959 GCF_015228065.2 Penaeus monodon
GATTCAATGAATTTTCTAATCTAATCCCTTGATTTCAACGTTCTGGAGAGGAAGAAATAGAATAATGATAATAATGAAAACAACACTACCAACATCATCATCATCAT
>NC_051414.1:4514077-4514306 GCF_015228065.2 Penaeus monodon
GCTGCAATAATAACGAGAGAAGAAGAAGTCGAAGAAAAGGCACACTGCGATCTCCTCTTCATCGACCCAATGATATAAAGCCCCTGTAAAAGGGTACCCCAGGAAGGCGTGCAGCGATTAAAGCTAATTTCAACGCCCGGGCCTTTTGTGGTTATTTATATCCATTAAAAGTCACCAGAAATGAAAGGTCAGCGGCGAAGAAAATTTGAGCAGAACGCTATCTTCTGTA
>NC_051414.1:4514368-4514758 GCF_015228065.2 Penaeus monodon
CGAGTCGCTCAGACGCGGGTAATAGCATGGGAAATGCCATGCATATGTTCATGAGGTCATGCTCGAGTGTCTGTTCTCTTCTCTTTTCTTTTTGGTTTCTTATACTTTTATTTTCGCAGATTTTCTGGGTATTTTCTCTTTTTTGGGGGGAGGGGGGGCGAAAGTCTTTTGTCTTGCATTGCTTATTTTTTTTATTCATTTTGCCCCTTGTTTTTGTGCTTTCTAGAACTTGTTTATTCAATTTTCTTTCGCATCTTCTCTTTAAAAATCAGCAACTTTATCATGCTTGTCCTGTTTCCCCTTTGCCGTTTTGATAATATTTTCATTTCTTCATTTTCTTTAACTCGACTCTTTCTGTGTATCCGTTTTCCCTTCGTTAACCCCTGTGTC
>NC_051414.1:4515339-4515497 GCF_015228065.2 Penaeus monodon
AGCATCCCCCCCTCGTTTTCGTCCCCCTCCTCTCTTTTCTTCCCACCGTAAATACATTTTTCTTTTTATAATAACTCCTGAGAAACTTGGGTCAAGAACCCGCTCTCTCGCTGATTGGTTCTCAGTCCCACCTGGACGCCAATAACCTCCCCGGTGCA
>NC_051414.1:4516182-4516578 GCF_015228065.2 Penaeus monodon
ACAATCTTTTATCTCAGAGCACTGCTTAATAGCAAGAAACATCGGGAGCCAGATGAGATAACATGTATGTAATGTTAACATTTATTCATTCTTAAAAATGGATAAACAACATGTCACTGATTACATTCATTCTAACAAAAATAGTTAAGGATAAAATAGCTATACTCTTTGTTCAGAAGGACAATGTTAATGTATGTTGTACAAAAGAGAATGACGGAAAGAGCAAAATTAACATGCTTTTCTTGCACATTCCATACAGAAAACTGAATATGCATGTTCTCCAAAGCACTGGCGAGTTATTAAATGACCGCAACTAGGTGGGGAATTTTCTAGCCTCAAACACCCGTATCATGAAACATGGTGAGTGTAGAGAGCGAGAGATTTTAAAACGGATTA
>NC_051414.1:4517542-4517757 GCF_015228065.2 Penaeus monodon
AAAACAGCAATCCCTACCAAGTTCAGGAAATACAAGCCAGCCCCCCCCTAGAGTCGCCGTGACAGAAACTAATTATTCCCCCTTGGGTGTAAACCAGCTTAATCAATCTGATTAAGGTATAGACCTCCTGGTGTAATATAAGTACGATACTCGGCTACACTAATGTATTTGGGGGGGGGGGGTGAAAATAGAAAGATGAATGGACGATGTGGGTT
>NC_051414.1:4518539-4518809 GCF_015228065.2 Penaeus monodon
ACCCGAAGTGCCCCGCCGGCCGCGTCACCGCCTCGCCGGCACCCTCGCTGGCAGCAGCTGGCGCAGAAGAGCTCGGCCGTGACAGCAGGCATAACTCGCATGTATCCGTGACGAGGATCAGCTTGCTTTCGTGCAGCTGCAGCCGAGTTCCGGTTTGATTTCCGGCCGCAGCTGTTCGCCGGGCCACAGCGGGCGGCTCAGCTGGGCGTGAAGACGGGAAAGGGGAATATCTGGGGGGTGCTGATTGCACGAGCACATTGGTACATCTCC
>NC_051414.1:4519081-4520097 GCF_015228065.2 Penaeus monodon
AAGGGGATTCTACTTTTTCTGACAAAAGACTCCGAACGCATATTCTCCTTCGTGTATAAATATACATACAAGGCAGAAGCGTTTCCGAACACAGTGGCCGAAAGGTCTGCACACCCGCGAACAATTATGCCAGAACAAATCCCAACAAATCTACAGTGGTGCATCTCGCAAATCGTGTAGCATTAGTTTGTATTATCAACAATAATCAACATTGAAAGAATTACCGTATTGCCAACCGTCAAATATCATCTCTTACGTTAATTATTTTATCTCGTTCATTCTGTCTTGTACTTTCTTCTTTCTTTTCTGATTTGTTGTTGTTTTATCAAGCTTTTCTTTCTTTTATTCGCAGTCCTTCTTGCATTCTCTCTTATACTATTTCTCACCTTTTTTATTTTCTCTATCCATTCTGTTTTTTCCCTTTGTCCTCTCTTTGTCTCATTTTACCCATCTCACATTTTCTACATTCCTTTCGCGTTCTTTATCGTTCTACTTCTATCCCTCTCTTATTTTTTCTATCCTCTTTGCAATCTCCCCTTCTCTCCTATTCTCAATCTCATTTTTCACAAATACCCATATACTCATCCTCTCTCTCACCATCACTCCCAATCTCTCATGCTAACTCTCACTCTATTATCTCTTTCTCTCTCTTCTTCCTCCTCTCTTCCAATCTCTCCTAGTTACGCTCAACAAATTACCTCATTCTCTCTCTTCTTCCTCCTCTCTTCCAACCCCTCCTACTTACTCCCATCCAATTATCTCATCCTCTCTCTCTCTCTCTCCTTCGTCCCACAGGCTTGACCTCCGCGAGGGCGAGGGCGAGAAGCGAGAAGTGTTCGTGGACAAAAGCATGCAGGGACGAGTCCACGCTGACGAACCAGGCGCCTACCTTACCTTAGACAACCTACAAGGACAGGACTCAGGACGCTACAAGTGCCGTGTCGACTTCGAGAACTCCCCCACGCTGTCTGCGCTCGTCAACCTCACTGTCTACGGTAAGTTTCGAGAAGATGGGA
>NC_051414.1:4520129-4521449 GCF_015228065.2 Penaeus monodon
CAAGTCTGTTAGGAAGGAGAAGAAGATAAAGAATGATTGGAAAGTTGATGGTATAGGAAGACAGAGTGAAGAGTTGGTTGCATGGTAAAGGAAGTCATTCGGTGTTTTGAGGAGGAGGAAGATTCCAATTGGATGGTTGATGGAGTGACTGGGTGTCGATCTACTCTCGTCAACCACACCTTTGGCTCCGGGAAATGAAGGAGGAGGCTGAGAAGTCTGGATGGTGAGATAATTAATGTGGATGAGTGGAGGGAATAACTTGCTCAATCCATGGCTCTCGTCAACCATACTAGAGGGAGAATGGTTAGTTTAAACGTTTGGTTGAATGACGGATGAGTTCCTTGGGGGAAAGTGAGGAAGATATGGTCGATTGGATGACTGAGTGATGGATGACGTCATTGTCAGTCATACTATCCACGGGGTTGAGTGGTTAAGTGGTTTAGTGGATGTGTTGAATAGTGGTTGAACGGTTGAGTGAAAAAAATGGATGAGTGTGGTTGAATGGTTGAGTGTTTCAGTGGTTGAATGGTTCAGTGGATGAGTGGTTGAACTGATGAGTGGTTCAGTGGAGAGTCGATGAGTGGTTTAGTGGTGGAATAGTTGAATGGGTGAGTGGTTGAGTGGTTGACCTGATGATGGTTAGTGGATGAGTCGATGAGTGATTGAATAGTTGAATAGTTGAGTGGATGAGTGGATGAGTGGTTGAATGGTTGAGCGGTTGAATCGACGAGTGGTGGAAGAGTTGAATGGATGAATAGTTGAACTGATGAGTATTTCAGTGGTTAAATGGTTGAGTGGATGAGTGGTTGAATAGTTGAGTGGTTCAGTGGTTAAAGGGATGGCGTGGTTCAGTGGTTAATTGGCTGGGCGGTTGAATGGTTGAGCAGCTATAATGAGTCAAACAGACAACGCCGAGCTTTAATCACAGGCCACATTAAGTTTTATGAATGAAGAGCAGTTTGTACATTACCGAACAATGAATGAAATAAATGAGTGAATAAACGGCGATCTTAAAGCGTGAAATTGACTGGCTATTAAAACGGTTTATAATGCGTGTTTTATTGCTTAATAGCGTGAATGATTTGTGTGATTGTGAATAACTCCATTAGTGAGATGTAAGTGAATGCGGGAGTTAAAAAAAATAGATATAAAGTAGGTGAAGTGAGTGAAATGGATGTAAATGGATAAATAGAGAGAGTAAAATGGTACTCAGATAATATATATGTGTATATGAGTTCGTTTTGATCGAGTTGAATAACGAGTGCAAGTGCGATTCATGGAATCTTTGTCTGTACTGAGTGTTTTTTTTATGATGATACT
>NC_051414.1:4521826-4522512 GCF_015228065.2 Penaeus monodon
TACTTAGCGAGTGTCAATAGTGACGAGTTAAAATTCATCAATCATTTCATATGATACGATGATAATGAGATGCAAATGAAATGGCTACTTTACAGGTGATATACCCAAATGTTCCCATGGCAACAAAATTGCGTGTTACAGCATTGTCCGTCAGCCATTTTAAAGTATGATTGCCCTGGGAAGAGAGGTAATCAACTGCACTATCATGATTTGATGTCATAGTTCGATATCACTAGAAACACTGGAAAGTAGACAATGAGAAGAGGAAGAGAAGAGATAATTAAAGAGAAAAACACAACCAAAGAGAGAAAAGGAGAAGAAAAAGGAGAGAAAAAAGCAGAAGACATTTTAAAAAAAATATTTTTTGCAACGAGATTCCTCGTTATATTCGAACTCAACCATAAAGCAGGTTGTATAAGGTGGAGTAAACGTAGTTAGTCATTCTTGAAGCATTATCGATCTCTCCTCTACATATTGTTTATTCTATAGCTTAATACGTGACCTGTGTGTAGAATAAGGAAGAACAGGCTATCCTCTCCCTTTTCCTTTGTCCTCCCTCACTTATTCAGCCATCCCCTTGCTTCATATTTTTTACATTTATCATCCCCTCTCTGTTACCTATCCTCTCTTTCGTTCTGCCATGATCCATGTCTGTTTTCCGTCTTGTTTTTCTATCTTGATTGAGC
>NC_051414.1:4522613-4523140 GCF_015228065.2 Penaeus monodon
ATATATTCATTGATCTGACTTCTCCCTCACTCCCCTCCTTGCTCTCTCTCCAACTAGACAGTGACCTCATTGCTCCCACCAGCTCTCCTCTCCCCTCATCTCTCACCTTTCTCTCATTCTCCCCTTTCCTTTCTCCCCTTCATACCACATCTCCCACTCCCTCTCTCCCCTCCTCCCACACTCTCTCTCCCCTCCCTCCTCACCCTCTCTCCTCTCCACACTCTCTTTCTCCCCACCTTCCACCCTCTCTCTCCTCTCCCCACCCTCTCTCCCCTCCCTCCACCCTCTCTCCTTACCTCACCCTCTCTCCCCTCCCTCCACACCCTTTCTCCCCTCCCTCCACACCCTCTCTCCCCTCACCCCCACCTCGTTAAGTAAGGATAAACGGTTAATGTCTTGATCTGCGTGTAAAGTGGCCTGTAATTAGCGTCGATGGGTCACTTAGCGTCCTCCTTCTCCCAGTCGATCATGGGAATCTCACTCGATGACCATTTTCTGTCATTCTTTCCCGTTCTCAGCTCCCTGTC
>NC_051414.1:4523535-4524423 GCF_015228065.2 Penaeus monodon
AGAGGGAGCTCTTGTCATTGTTGCCAACGAGAGATGTGCCAGTGCTGCCAATGTTTCTGACGATTGGGTTTGCAACATGGCAAGCCTTCCGTAGGATTCCTGGTGATTTACTGCCGCAAAATGTTGAATCATCATTCTCACCATAATTGTTAAAATGGATTAGTTATTAATTTCAACAGGGAGAATGCAGCGAGGCGGGGATGCGGAATATATTTGGGATCTCCCCCTGACTCCCCTTTTTCCAGGCTTGTTTTTTTTTTTTTCCTTTCTCCAATTCTGAAATCATAAGGCTTTCGTTAACTCCCCCTCGCTGCACGCCCTTTTTTCTTTCTACAATTGTTTTATGAATTATTATTTCCCCTGACTGTTTTGCACATATTCTTTCTATTCATCCATTTTTATGCAAATTTCAAAGTACCCCTTCCCGTTTTTACATAATGAGTACTCTCCCCTTTTAACGCAGAGTGCAGTCTATCTCTGAAATGAAACATAGAAAGGAATAGCAAACCTTGACGTTTCGGCATAAACTCTACTCCTCATCATGCGATAAAACCGTAATAGCATTATTTTCTGATGAGGCGTCGTCTTTTCTCGAAACGTCATTATATGTTGCAGTCGCTTTCATCCTCTATTCAAGTTTTATCCCCATACTATTCATCGTTTCTTTACTCAACCTCACTTACGTAATGGTAGATATGTGATTACATTTTCTATTGTAATCAAGTCGATAACATCCTCCATGATTTTCTTTTATTCTCTACCATCTCTGCTAACAGCTTTGCCTCCTAACCCCCTCAAGTCTATGTGTATTCACCTCCTCATCACACGACACAAAAGAGCCATCATAGCGCTTGACAAATCAACCCATATCTTACCTAACAGGCTTAT
>NC_051414.1:4524580-4524666 GCF_015228065.2 Penaeus monodon
TTATCTTCCCTTTTTTCTGTCATTCTCCTTTCTCTATGTCTTCTCTGTCCTTCTCTGTCACTCTCATCTCGCTCTTTTCTCTACTA
>NC_051414.1:4525499-4525661 GCF_015228065.2 Penaeus monodon
CTTGGCAAATGCTCATCCGCACATGCAATCAAAAAGGAGGAAACGCCAGCGAGAGAAGTGAAGCCGCAAACAGCCATATCTCACCTGCCAGTCAGAGTTCCAGTTGCTTCTTCATTATATCCACTTTATGACTCGGAGTCCGGAGGCTGCAGCTGTAAGGCC
>NC_051414.1:4526976-4527868 GCF_015228065.2 Penaeus monodon
TGCTCAGCTTCTGAATTGTGTTTCACATGCTGGCTGATGCAGAGCCACATGTCAGGGTTATATGTCGATTATTCAGCGACTTCACCTGATACCAAATGTCCATGAATGGCGCTCTGGCGTAAGTGCATGGAAGATATGGCTTTATGTGACGTAGAGTCAAGCTGTAGAAAGGGCAGGAGTAGGTAGATAACGGAGGCCGACGTGTGTGTTCCTTCCGTACACTGTACACTGACCTTGATGAAGGTACTACGTGCCCTGGGGGACTATACACCGTGGTTCGTGCTGCAGTGGCCATTATAAAGTTGTTGCCGCGGGCACCTGCTACTCCAGTGCATTGCAGAAGTACACTTAGGTGACTCCTGTCCAAAACTTTCATTTGTTTAGAGGAAAAACCCGATGATCATCACTTAAGACGAGGTGGGGCTGGGAGGGGGACGAGGTAGGACTTGGAGGGGATTAAATTTCAGTTATTATCTAGTTTTCACATTGCCCTTATTTCGACTTTAATCTAGCCTATTTATCTGTTATTACGTTAGAGTACGCATGGGTGGGAGGCCCCTCTGTTACTATGAAAATAAAGGACCTTACGTTTATGTGGAGGAAGTGCCCTCGTTCTAAAATTAGATTAAAACTGCGTCGCCATCTATGGGGCAAGACGGAAAGACTCGCTATTGTCTCGAAGCGGAGCCTAAACTCTATTCATTATCCTATTCTTAGCTTTCTCGAGAGAGTATAAGCCCCCCAAAAAAGTATAGTAATTTTCTTTTTGTACGAAGCCTCAAACTTTTCCTCTCCGGGGTAGAAGTGAGAGTAGAAATGAACGTAGAAGTGGAAGTCGTTGGCAGACCTCTTAGGAATCTCATGAGAATATAACTGAAATGAAGTCCCAGTG
>NC_051414.1:4527907-4528021 GCF_015228065.2 Penaeus monodon
CCATTTTTCCATTTAGGGTAGAGATAGACATGGAAATGGGAGAAGAAGTAGAAGAGGAAAAAGGGTCCATTTGACCTCATAAGGATCTCACGAGCATATAACTGAAATTAAATT
>NC_051414.1:4528130-4528595 GCF_015228065.2 Penaeus monodon
CGTCGCCAGACCACCCAAGACGCCGGCAAAGGTCGTAGGTCGTAACAAGTATCGGCTCTTCCTACCCGCCGCGGGAACCGATTGAACGCTTTTGACATTCTGAAGTTCTCGGGCGCTCGTTCTCGAAGCCACTGGGCCGGTTTCTGCGTTTTCTTTTTCACGTAATGTTTTGCTACGTCTCGTTCTCTCTTCTTCTTTCTCCTGTTTTGTCTGTTTATTTTCTATTTTATTATCCCACCCCCTTTTATTTCCTCGCGTTCTCCTACCGCCTTTACCCAATTTAATTTTTTGTCTCATTCTTTTTTCTACCTTCTCTACTTCCTTTTCGTCTCACTGTCCCATCTTCCATCTCCTCTCCCTATTCTTCTTCCTCTCCTGCATCTCCTTTTCTTCACACTCTTTTCTCCTTCCTCCTTTTCCCTCCATTTTTTTCGCTTACGCTTTGTTTTCTCTTTGTATGGTTAC
>NC_051414.1:4528634-4529037 GCF_015228065.2 Penaeus monodon
GAGGAAGGAAGGATATTTGGAGAATTGGAAAGGAAAGAAGACCAGAAGGAGAGGCAGAGGGAAGCAAGGAGAAGAGAGAGAAGGATAATGGAAAAAGAGATGTTGGTGGATGACAAGGAAAATGAGTTAAAAGAAGAGAAATAAGAGGAGATAGAAAATGGAAAAGGAAATGTACGGGGAGGAGAAAGAAGAAGAGGAAGAAATGGAAGGGAGGGAGAAAATATAAACAGAAGAGGAAAAGGAAGAGAAAAGGAGGAGGAAATTGGAGGGAATTAAGAGGAAAAGAAGGAGGAAATGGAAGGGAGGGAGAAAAAAGGAATAGAAGAGGAAATGGAAGAGAATGATGATCAGAAGTGCAGACGATAGAGAATGGGGTAAAAAAGAATAAAAAGAAAAGGCGATG
>NC_051414.1:4529126-4529271 GCF_015228065.2 Penaeus monodon
AACAAAAAGTAAGCTGAAACATTTACACCAAACTCACAAGAATATGAGACTTACAAAGGCTTGTTTTTGATACTATTTAATACAAACAGGTAATTTTTTGAGGGGAACTGTATGTTACTTTTTCTCTTCCACATTAAAAAATACC
>NC_051414.1:4529480-4529826 GCF_015228065.2 Penaeus monodon
TATCGCACAAAAACAAAGAAGACTTGGCTTTATTGGCTCAGAGACACTGTCAATAAAACCACATTGCTGTCACTTGCTCTGGGGGGGTAAGGGGGTTGGGATGGGGTGGGGGACGGTGGGGAGTGGAAAGGGGAGGGTGGGGAGGAGGGAGGGGAGGGTGGGGAGGAGGGAGGGGAGGGTGGGGAGGAGGGAGGGGAGGGTGGGGAGGAGGGAGGGGAGGGTGGGGAGGAGGGAGGGGAGGGTGGGGGGGGGGAGGGGTGGGTGGAGAGTTGTTGGAGAGAGTAAGAGGGGCCGAAGATAAGATCTTGAAAGAGGGGGGGGTGAGGGAGGGAAGGACACATTCTTT
>NC_051414.1:4530150-4531242 GCF_015228065.2 Penaeus monodon
CATCTACCTATCATCACAACCATTATGAATCCCCGACACTTCTCACCAGCCTGACCCCTAACCAACCTTGAATCAACCACGCCACAGTCCTTATCTAACCTGAATCAACCACAACACAGTCCTTATCGACCCTGAATCAACCACAACACAGTCCTTATCGACCCTGAATCAACCACAACACAGTCCTTATCGACCCTGAATCAACCACGCCCTAGTCCTTATCCACCCTAAATCAACCACGGTGTCCTAATCTACCCCATAAAAAATACGATATATTAAAGCTACTCTTCTTCCCCGTCTGCAGTGGTACCGTCGCGTCTGCAAGTACTGGACTCCAACAACATGCCGGTGTCAGCTGGATTCTACGGTCCACTCGTTGAAGGAAGCCCTCTCACGCTCTACTGCGTCGCCACGGGAGGTGAGTGGGCTGGGGAGAGGGGTGCAGATAGGGGAAAGGGGGGAAGGAAAAAGAGAGCAGGGGAAGATAGGGGAGGGGGAGGAGAGGGAAGATAGGGGAGGGCGAGGAGGGGAGTGGGGAGGAAGGGATAGATAGGGGAAAGGGTTCAGGGGAGGAAGGTTGGGGGTGGGGAGAAAAGGAGAGAGGGTTGAGGAGTGGGGAGATGGGGAGCAGACAGTGGAAAGGGAGTAGAGTAAGAGGGGGTGGGGAAAAATAGGGGAAAAAGGAGGAGGATGCAGGAGCGGGGAGAGTAGAATGGGGAGGGGAAAAGGGAGTAAAGAGAGGGGAGAAGGATGGAGTGTAGAGGTGTGTGAGGAAGAAAATCAGTAGGGAGAGACGGGGGTAAAGAGTAGTGAGGGAGGAGAAGAGGGATTAGAGAGGATCGGGAAGAGGAGAGATAGAAGAATAGCAGGAATAGGAAGTAAGGCGGAATAGGAGAACAAAAGAATAAAGAGAATAATCAGAAAGATTGGGAGAGGAGAAGGTAAGAGAACAGACATGATAGAGAATAAAATAAGATAAAACTAATGGTGAGAAGAGAAGAAAAGAGAGGTAATGGAAAGGAAAGTTAAGAGGAGAATATGTCACATAATGAAGGTGCGGAGGAAAGTAAGAAGAAAAAGCACACAAAAAAT
>NC_051414.1:4531289-4531356 GCF_015228065.2 Penaeus monodon
TAAAATGAGGGAAATGAAGGGAACAGCGATATGTAGTTAAAAGTTAACAACTAGAAAACAGGTTTAG
>NC_051414.1:4531449-4531618 GCF_015228065.2 Penaeus monodon
ACAGCGATATGTAGTTAAAAGTTGACAACTAGAAAACGGGGTTAGGAGAGAGAGAGAGATAAGGATAAACAAATGGAAGAAAAATAAATGCAGGACAGTATAGTGGAAGAAATAGGAGAAAAGAGGAAGGTAAAGATCGATAAGTTGAGAGTCGTGTAGGGAAGGAGGG
>NC_051414.1:4531821-4532036 GCF_015228065.2 Penaeus monodon
GTCAATGTATATTAACCTCATTAATCATATATATTGGGAACTGTGCTCAGCTTTTCGTTCAATGCCAGATGAAGCACAAACACGCAGCTTCACCCAAACAGAAAGTACGGTATCCCTCCCATTAAAAAAAAAAAATCTTTGAATGACGCTCCTTTCATATGACTTTTCCATCAAGGATTACTGTTCTCTGGATGTCCTCTTTAAGAAAGGAGAAA
>NC_051414.1:4532963-4533197 GCF_015228065.2 Penaeus monodon
TGACCGCCCCATGTACTCACCTTATCGTTTCCCTCGAGGATCGTTGGAACACATGTTCTTGCCTCAATTTCCCCTCACCTTACTCACCTCTCCTTCCCTCTTATCTCCCCTTTGCCTTATCTTTATTCCTGTTTATTCCCCCCTTTTTCTCTTTTCCTATCTTCCTTCCGATTTACCTCCTAGTCCAGGTTTATTCCATTTCTGGTGCTTCCTTCCTTTCACTACATATTAATG
>NC_051414.1:4533220-4534026 GCF_015228065.2 Penaeus monodon
ACTTTGGTTTCATGTTATTCCCCGTTTATTCCACTCCCTCTTGTCTTTTGTCTTATCTCAATTCCTCTCTATTCCCTTTCCTCTTATATTCCTCTCCCTTTACGTTCTCCCCTGTTTATTCCATCTCTTCTTTATCGCCTCCTTCTCATCCGCTCTTTTTTATCTCCCATTCGTCTTTTCTTCTGTTCCTGTCTATTTCCTTCCCTCTTATCTTACTTTCGACTTGCTCTCGTTTATTCCAATTCCTCTGATCTCGTTTAGTCTTAACTTTCCTCTGATTTATTCCCTTGTTCTTAACTTAAATGCCCGTATATTCTCTTCCCTCACTTATTTTCTTTACCGTTCTCCTATTTTCGTTTATTCTCTTTCCCGTCATCTCCCCCTCGTCTTATTCTATTACCAGTCCGTTCTCTGTTTCCTTATCTTCCCTATGATTTTTTCTTCTTTTTTTTCATTTCACTCTCTCCTTTTCTTCCTTTATCCCTTTCCCCTTATTATCTCTTCCTTTGCCCTTTTCTTCCCTTCACTCTTCCCTTTTATCCAAACTTTCCTTTCTCTTTTCTGTTAATACTGCCATCTCTCCTCCTCCTTCTTATCTAATATCAAACTGCTCTTTTAATTTCCTCTTAACCCATAGTTATTTGAGTTTCCTCTACTTATTTTTTCCTCTTCTCTTCCCCTTTCGTTTTTGCCTTTTACACTCCCTCCCTGGATCGCTGACCTCACTCGCCCTTCAAAGTGGTCCTCGAGTAGGAGCTCAAGACGTAAATAAAGCATCACTTTTCCCTTCATCCTGGAGTGACTCC
>NC_051414.1:4534418-4534651 GCF_015228065.2 Penaeus monodon
GCAACACATGCAATCAAGTGTCAGGAATATGAAGTAGCACAAATGAACACACAGTAAAGCATAATTTTGAGGATTATTATGATTATTGTATTGATATTTTAATTACAATATTATGTTCGCGTGAATCTATTTTGTGCTATCGTGGAGCCACCTCTTTCAACTGAATATTTTGAAATTCTCTGTTGAATTATGTATTTTTTTCAAATAATGTTTTGCTTGATAATTACGACAAT
>NC_051414.1:4534924-4536041 GCF_015228065.2 Penaeus monodon
CTTTGGGCACATTCGTAAGCGAGCACCTATAACCGTACGATGCGCTCATCAAGGCCCCTCCGCTCCCCAGGATGGCCCACCCCGCAGGTGTCCTGGTGGAAGGGCAACCTCCTGCTGGCCAATCACAGCGTGGTCATAGGCGACGACAACGACTACCTTCACCATGAGGTCATGAACGGCGGCATGATGAGTCCGAGCGCCGGCATGAGGCAAGTGAAGACGAAATTGATGATACCCAAAATACCACGTGACTTCGTCCATGCCAACCTCACGTGCCAGGTGTCCAACAACAACATCACAGAGCCACTCTCCACCACGCTCTCCCTCGACGTTCTGCGTGAGTAGATGGCCTTGTCTATCAGTCAGTCATCCATATTCCATGTGGCTTAATCTATCACCAAATCATCAATACCTGGTATTAATATTCCATGTGATCTTTATAAATGACCAAATCATCAATATTTCGTATCCGTTTGTAATCATGGATGAGTGATAAGTATTTCATTTATTTTTTTTCATTGTGAATCGTAATGAATTATCAATATATCCTTGTCCATTTTTATTCACCAATGACTAATCAATATTCTATATTATCTTTTCCTCGTGAATTGTAATGAATTGTCACTATTTCGTATCCGATTTCAATATTCAGTGACTGATCGGTAATTCATTTGTTTTTTTCCTATCTCTTTTTCTCCGTAATTAATTATTTATATTTTGATTTCGTTTCATCTGTCAAGGAAATGTGTTTATAACGTTATCATTTGTTTCTGAATAAGTATTATTTTTTATTTCATCACATTTTTATCATATATCTACAGAGATCGCCATATTTCAGTGTATCATTTGCCTTACATTATCAACTTATAAACTGTCATTTATATCATCGTTTCTATATTTTTCAATATATATGTTTAGTTGTTTGTTTGTCTGTAAGAATATGTAGTAAAAGTTTACCATTAACACTGTTTTTATTGTTTTTTTTTTTATCCCAGCATATTTCATTCTTGATAACTGGCTCTCTGTAGGTCAGTTTTTCCTTCCTATAACCGACGTGGGTAACAATTATTTTTTTGTTTATTTTCAACTATTCCAGTTCACAAATTGCTTTTTGTTC
>NC_051414.1:4536277-4537191 GCF_015228065.2 Penaeus monodon
ACTTCCCTCTTCGCCACAAAGAACACAGTGAACAAAGGTATTTCCAACAGAGATAAAAACCAAGATCTCTTTAAAGCTTGAGTCCTCTCGCCACTATGTCTAACTTCAGATGATGAACGAGTTTCCCCTTCTCTTTGTTTACGCCTTTTCCTACGATGCCAAGGTTCTTATTATTCAATTGATAAATGGACTTGTGATGGTGGTAGTACAGACAGATGGTTTAATGTGGTAGTTTTAAATTGGATGATTTATTCAGAAGACTGCAAGTACTGTAGCATGTAGAATAATAAGAATGTATTTTGTAGTGGGTTCAAACATGAGATTGACTATATGCACATAAATGGCCAGTTAAAATACGTGATAAATATACGTACCCAACACAGCAGCACTAACCGGTGACCACAGCTTTACTGACTGATTAGAACTGTAGGAATTTAATGGGCAAATTGATGGACAGAGTTACAGGGACTGATTAAAAAAGGCACAATATCTGATGGATTTCGCTGCAGAGATAGGCTATTCAAACTCTACATTTATTTGCATAGAATTTGCACACAGGACGAGAGACTGCCAGACTGATTCTGCATAACTAGACAGTTTTTAGGCAGTGTGTATAGGCCTTTGTTCCTCTGTTTTAAAAGTCTTTGTGCTTACACGCCAAGCATTTCGAAGCAAATTCGTACCTGGCATTTAACAGTTCGTACAAGAACGACAGTGCTTGTTTGTTCGCTGTTTTGATTTATACTGACAACACACCCTTTTTCAACAACGACGGGTTTGCATAATGAAGGAATATTCATCAGGTTTCATATATATTCCTAAAAAATAGGTTGTTGTTACTAACGTGCAAAATTTGTTAGAAAGATAGTACATCTATATATGTGGATAAATCAGTCCTTTCTTTGTTCCTCTGA
>NC_051414.1:4537335-4538028 GCF_015228065.2 Penaeus monodon
GGTAGGCGAGTTTTGATTACTCTCCACATCGGAGTAAAAAAAAAAACTTCCATTCCTTTGTTAATAAAATCTGAATAATTCTGTGAAACGTTTATATGAAATCATGAAGTAAGACATAGATGTCATCAGAGCTTTCATGATGAGTATACCACGATCAGTGTTATTTTTGCTATTTGTCTTCTCATAGAGTATACTTTGGGATAATTTCGGAGACTACAGTGATGTGCCTATTCTCGGTGTAATTCAGACGTCAGACATTCTGCGTAGGAACGATATTGCTTTTGTTATTACAAATGTTATTGCTATTTGTACCGTTTATAAAATGCTGAGATGAGGATCTTGCTGTCTCATTCCGGCCATGGTTACAGGTAATGAGAAGGTAGTATTGTGTATCCATCCCCTGTGGCTGCGCGTGCTCTCATTCGCTGTTACCCGGGGGCAAACATTCATGCCTAACACACGAGTTTGTACACTCACCACCGTTGTCAGGGTGTGTGCATTTGGGCGTAAGCCTTTGCACATCCATTTGTACTGGGTATTGCGAAAGCCAAACAGACAAAACTGTACCAACTGTGCCAGCCAAAGCCAGCGTCGGAAAGTGTTGCTCTTCATGGTGACAACATGATGTACCCATTTACTTCACAGCGTTGATAAAGACTGTGAGACTGTTCATAGTGTCTTATATACCTACAT
>NC_051414.1:4538257-4538645 GCF_015228065.2 Penaeus monodon
AGACAGACAAGGCTAATTCCGGAAATAAGACTGTGGTTGTGTCAAAAACAAAACTTTACGCGTGATAGCAAAGGAGGAGAAAGATTATGCATGACTTAAACGAAAAATATTTGATGAGAAGAATTATACGTGAAAATACACTTGTACATCAGCAGTGTATAGTTTAACGCTCCTTAAAAATAGAGAAAGAACAATGAAATGGTAAAATAAAATGTAGAGGAAATGCTAAACTAGAAAGGGGAAACTGCTAAATTAAAATAAAATTCTAGACTATTTTTTGCTACAAGAGTTAGCTTTTTAGTTAGCGCTGTTATACTGAAGGTAAAGTGATCCGGGTGAATAGTTTGCCTTACCAACTTTTGTAAATTAAAAATCTGTTCTCTCGCTC
>NC_051414.1:4540092-4540920 GCF_015228065.2 Penaeus monodon
ACCGTCTCAAGTTTATGCATACGATCTAAAATAGAGAAGATAAAATCCCTTTTCCCTTCTCTCGCGCATTCCACTCGCCGCCGCCAGCCAGAAAGCTAACCGTCCATCACCTATACAGAAAGTGTCACACAAATCACATTCAGACTTTAGAATGTATACTTTTTGTGTCGATGCGCTTAGCTGCTGATCGTCACTCAGCTTTAAGTAATAAGGATTCGTCCGCACGAGCTTCATCCGTCCAAATAATTACGGAATCATGCGGTAATGAGACACAGCCACGCATAATGACTGGGATTATTTCCATTGAACGATTTGTGGAAAATCTGCGGAACACACACGCCACATTTCATTACTTTTTCGTGTTCAAACTCTTCAGATGAATTATTGGACATAATCTGTTAGCACTGATTAAGTGATTAAAGCTATTAAATTTATAAATCACTTTTAGGAATTATGATTAAGGGTAATCTATTAAAACCCTCATGTCCCCAAGATTCCATGAGTTTCTTTACACCAACGACCTCTTTCAAGATTTAACATTATCCTTTTCCTTATGTTATTAAATTTTTTTTTGTAATTATTTCTGCGGTATACTCTTACATGAGGCATTTTTTTATTTTCTTATAATCAGGGATAACTTTCCCAATTTCACATTTTCCCTCTAAAGTAATAATTATCCTTTCATAATATTCATTTATTCATACATCATTACAAACACTATTGCAAGTTTCAAAACTTCACATTCATCAACTCCTTTCATTATCATTATTTTTTTGTCTGTTGCAATTATATCGTAATCATTAAATGCTACATGCATCATCCATGCTG
>NC_051414.1:4541235-4541364 GCF_015228065.2 Penaeus monodon
GACTTTCTCCCCATTTCTTTCTCATTCCTCCAACACCACCACTAAAGTCTTCCTCATATGAAGACCTACTGTATATGATCCTCGGCTGTCTTAGTCACCCAGACGCAAGTAGCTTTGTCTCCCGTTTAG
>NC_051414.1:4542287-4542825 GCF_015228065.2 Penaeus monodon
CTCTCTTTTCATTTCTTACTGTCCAGCTGTCAGACTTTCGCATTTAAAAAATATATATATATTTCTCCTATTATATTCGTTCTCTTCTGTAAAAGATATATAATGGAATGAGTGATCGAACAGTTTTAATCAATCTTTTTTCTCACAATATACGGTAGTGCAATACGATGAATAATTATGACTATTTTATCATACCATATTGTGTGCGTACTTCAGCATAGTTTACTACAATTGTACACCTATATAAATCCGTGTTACGTAAAAGAAAAGTATATAACCAGTTAGGAAATCACATAATCGGAACGGGGAAATATGCACAGCGAGTACACATTTCATTACACTGTTCAAGGGTATCTCTCTCCAGCGCTGCTCACCTCTAACTGAAAATTCGATATTCAATAAACTTTTTCCCTCTTCGCGAGGCGCTACACAACCCAATCTCCAACACGTTCTCGCCAACAAAGACATTTACCCCCTCACACGGGTAGAGTAGCTGCGCGTGTTATTACCGACAACCAATATATCAGGACGGATACAG
>NC_051414.1:4543135-4544148 GCF_015228065.2 Penaeus monodon
GGCAGCCTTTAATCGATTAATCAAAACTCCATGGAAGTAATTACTAACTACCTCCCTCCTCCGGCTTAGGCGCTGACGCTTTCCTTTGTCTTATGCCATTCAACTCTTGTCCAGTTGGTGAAGTTGGTGGGCTTGTTGTGTGAGGCTATCTGACGAATTTTGTCCAGTCTATTTCCCATCCCCAGGGACCCTAAGCCTTTCCTCATCGCCACCACTCATTCCAATCCTCAACAACATTCCTATCCTCTTTCTCCATCCTCACTACCCACCTCTTCCTCCATCCTCACCCCCCTTCATCCTCACCCCTACGTCTTCCTCCATCCTCACCCCCCAGCCACATATTCGCTGCGGGTGTTTACTCTCCCAGTACTGGCTTAAAGCTGTTTACTTTCTTACTTTCTTATAAAGGTGAATACCTCCCTAAGCGCACTATTTTATATATGGGTGCTTACTCTTTGTAGCTGTTTATTTAAACTGTTTTTGTTTGTTCTTTTTGTGATGTTGGTTACTGCTGTATATCCATATGGTTTATCTATCCCTTTTTGTTTAGAGTTTCTTTTATGTTTTTATGTTTGATTATAACGTACTCTTTATGTTTATATGTTTGTTTATGGATTTTTTTTTATCATGTTCACTATATGATATGTTTATATTTTTGTTTATACTTTGTTTTAGACTTTTATTTATCATGTGTACTAAATGATATGTTTATATTTTTGTTTATACTTTGTTTTAGAGTTTTATTTATCATGTTTACTAAATGTTATGTTTATATTTTTGTTTTAGAATTTTATTTATCATGTTTACTAAATGTAATGTTTATATTTTTGTTTTAGAAATTTGTTTATCATGTTTACTAAAAACGTTCTCGCTTATACAGCTTTGGTTTATATTATCTAAATCATAATGTATTTGCTTGCCTTGGCTTTAGTTATTTAGTTTAGTTCTGCGCTGTTTGTATAAAAATCACGCTACAAGACTCTCTCATTCAACGCAAATCGCTTCTTTGAAGT
>NC_051414.1:4544203-4544347 GCF_015228065.2 Penaeus monodon
TCAATTGTTAGAAATATGAAACACGATAATGAACAGATAGAAAAGACTGGGAAAAAATGTACTGCTTATTTTTTTTCAGATATATCTATTTTCGAGAAACGCTAACGATTATCCCAAAACAATACGTGTTCTTGGAAATTAACT
>NC_051414.1:4544568-4544697 GCF_015228065.2 Penaeus monodon
GCCTGCCGCGCATTCCTAAACCTGTTCTCGAATTCCTTTTTGTTTCTTTTCTTATTCCCGATATTCGATCGTGTGTTCTGCTCTTCTCTTTTCGTAATCTTTTTCACTCTCGTTCTGACACATTTACAT
>NC_051414.1:4544866-4545261 GCF_015228065.2 Penaeus monodon
CTTTATCATGTTTTTACTTCAGTCCTTCCATCTTCTATGCGAATTTCAGTTCATTCATTTTCCTGTTTTATTACGACAGATTTTCGCTTAATTGTAAATATTACTCTAGCTACGTGTATTTTCTGCTTCATTCAAGTATTTGGATTTATCTTTCCATATTTATTTATGCATTTACTTATGCAAATTTACTAACTCGGGCTATAAGTTAATTAAATAATTTCCTTACATTTTTTTCTACAATGTTCACTTTCTCTTTTTTTTTGTCTCCATCTGATTATCCTTCATTCGAATTCCCTTACGATCACATTTTCTATTTTATTCGCCTCTCTCTTCCCATTCCCCTTTTCCAGATCGTTGTATAGCGTTGGATATCTGTTTCTATCTGATTCTTTTGT
>NC_051414.1:4545326-4545526 GCF_015228065.2 Penaeus monodon
GCTGGCTCCAATTTTACATACGTTATTGCACTCGGATTTGCCTTACTTTTGTTTGTTCATCCTCTCCCTTCTTTTATCATCCTTCCTTTCTCTATCCCTTTCGGCATCGCACGTATGAATACATAGTCGGACCGAAATATTGGCCAGCTAGTCTTAAAATAACCCAATATCTATCATACTCGATCCATGGGGGGTGGGGT
>NC_051414.1:4545598-4545798 GCF_015228065.2 Penaeus monodon
GCTGTCAATCTCTGTTCTTCATTTCGAGTTAATATCTACATCCCTTATCCCTAACCCCCCCCTCCCACCTCCACTTTCACCACCTCACCCGACGCTCCAGCTCCCCCCCCCCTCTCTCCTCACATCCGTTTTTTTTCTATAGGGAAAAGGGAGAGGGAGGTGTATAGGCATAGGTATTTGGGGATGAGGAAGAATAAGGG
>NC_051414.1:4545935-4546210 GCF_015228065.2 Penaeus monodon
TGAGAAGTGGAAGAAAATGAAAAGGGGGGGGGAGAAAAAGAAAGGAAGGAGGGGAAAAGAGAGAAGAGAGGGGCAGGAAAGGCGTAGAGGGGAGGGGAGACAAAAGGGAGAAAAGGGAAAATAAAAGGGAGAAAGGAAAGAAAGAGAAGGTATTGAGGAGACACAATGAAAAGAAAAGGAAGAAGGAAAAATGGAAGAAAAGGAAGAGGGAGTAGGAGGAAGAGGGAGAGAAAGAGGGAGGAAGGGAGAGGAAAACGGAGAAGGTTTCGAGTTGA
>NC_051414.1:4546254-4546378 GCF_015228065.2 Penaeus monodon
ATCAGGCAACAGCTTTGTCCAACGACTTGATTCTGAGAAGAAAAAAAATCTCGTGAAAAGAATCAAGAATCAAGTACCTTCGAGAGGCTGATTAACATCACTCGCGAGAGAGTATGATGAGATT
>NC_051414.1:4546451-4547348 GCF_015228065.2 Penaeus monodon
TTGTTTGAGTTGGGCGGGGTTCTTCATCTTATTTTTATTTTTTTTCCTTCATTATGCGCTTCTTTCCGCTGGTGGAAGAAAAGAAATTGAAGAGTAAAGGAATTAGCGGAGATGAAGGATCAGGAATAAAAGAGGGAGAGAAGAGGAATAAAAGAAGAAAGAAAGGATAAAGCGATAAGGAAGAAACGAAGAGGTGGAAATAAAATCCGAAGGGAATAAGAAGGAGAGGGAAAGACATAAGCAAAAGAAGGGAAAACAATCAAACGAAGAATAGAGGGAAGAGGAAACAGGAGGAGAAAGAAGGCTAAAACGGGGAAGGAGGATGGACAGATAAGGAGAAAAAGACATGGAAGAAGAGGAGGAAAGAGGAGGGAGACTAAGGACAGATTAGCGAGAAAGGACATCAGTTGGGGGGGGGGGATGGAGAGGAGGGGAGAAGAGAAGGAGGAAAAGTGAGGGGGGTGGGGAATGGGGAGGAGGAGGGGAGAGGGGAAATGGAGAAAGGGAGGGGAGAGGGGAAGTGGGGGAAAGGGAGGGGAAATGAGTAGGAGGAGGGGAGAGGGAAAGTGAGGAGGTGAGGAGGACGAGAGAGAGGAAGTGGAGAGGGGGGAAAGATGAATTGGGGAATAGAAGGGGTGAGGGAGAAGTGGGGAAAGAGGGAAGGAGGGAAATGGGGTCTAGGAGAGGAGAGGGGAAGTGGGGAGGAGGGGAAAGGAGGCAGGCAGGAAGGTTTTGAGGGTCGACAATTGAACTCAAGAAGGGGTCGTTGCATGCGTGAATTTTCAATTTTGATGTGCTTCAGGAAAAGGACAGAGAAAGAGAGAAATTCTGTGGCAGGAGTTATATTCTGAAGGGGAAAGAGGGAAAAAGCACGGTAGGGAAAAATAGAATAATGTA
>NC_051414.1:4547778-4547951 GCF_015228065.2 Penaeus monodon
AAAAAACAACTAATATCGGGGTTTGAACGGCAATTGCCGGTGACTTAGAAGCTAGTACTGGAAAAGCGTTCAGATAAAGGGAAAGGATCCTGGTCTGACAATATTATTATACTTATTCTATTGGAAAAGGATCCGAGGAGTGCATAGGGTATAATAGCATTGAAGATACTCAC
>NC_051414.1:4548419-4548646 GCF_015228065.2 Penaeus monodon
AGTACGTGCTAGCCACCGGCGAGAACAGCTGATGTTATTTCATTAATTCTGAGGGAAAGGAAGTTTGTGTGGGTTGGGGAGAGGAAGGGAAGGGAGGGGGTTAATGCTTCTTTTAGACTCTTGGGTTATAACTGTAATGGAAAACACCCTTCACACGACCCAAAACTCTTAATGCATCAGAGTGAATATATAAAAGTTTCCGGTTCTATTTTTCCCTCTGGCACGGG
>NC_051414.1:4548688-4548840 GCF_015228065.2 Penaeus monodon
TGTCGACCCCCTTATTGTTGGAGTCCGAGAGAAAAAAGTGAGATAAAATTCTCATTCTATATTAAGAGAAGGAGAGATGAAAAATATAATGGTGGATTTTCAGTGATATTGAGCTTACTGGTTTGTGTTCGCGCGAAGAGAACGTACTTTGC
>NC_051414.1:4549285-4549566 GCF_015228065.2 Penaeus monodon
CATTCTCTAACAACTTCCGTGTGTATTCTGGGCCGGAATATGCTCACGACGCTAACTCATTTCTTCTGCCTAAATGCATTTGTCTCGCCTGTCTAACAGCATCTGTCTTTCGTAAGAGGCAGTGTCGGTCCTCGCCTTTGTCTCGCCTGCGTTCATTTGCCTCGCTTTATCTACATTTGTCTTGCTTCATTTACGCTCTAGAAGAAGAAGGAATATTGGAAAAGAGATTGAAATGCCTTTGAGTTCGTTGTATCTGATTTTAGTTAAGGTACTCTGCTTTA
>NC_051414.1:4550749-4551067 GCF_015228065.2 Penaeus monodon
CATGTTATTTCAGTCTCGCCATGTCACCATCACAGAGGAAGCACCGACTTAAATAAAAGCTAGAATTACTATCTGTGTTGTCCCCTTTAATCGTCCTTATATTCCTGATAAAACATGCTAACTGTTTTTTCCGTCCTCATCCTATTCTTTTTTTCACATCCTTCTCATTCTCCCGTCATTCCTCTGTGATTTTCTCCGTCACCTTCTCATTCTCTTACCCCCTTAACGCTTTATATTCTCACCCACAACAAAAGTATCTTATTTCAGGTCTTCCCATCCTTCTATATTTCCTGTCTTTGGTGTTACATATTTTTGATG
>NC_051414.1:4551209-4551665 GCF_015228065.2 Penaeus monodon
TTCTTTTCATTCTTTCTTTCCTCCTTTTTTTTTCTTTTTCTTTTTTTCTTTAGATTCTTCACTCTCGTATTTTCATAATCTTGCTCTGAATTTCTATTCTTCCGTCATGTTCTTCTAAAGCTTGATTTTTCACCCCATTCCTTCTGTCATACTTCTATACAATTTTCATCGTCTGATCATCTTCCATATTCCTTATCATCATTCTATACACTTCAACGCTTGGTCATCCTTCTCCATTCACTATCATCATTCTATATATCTCTTATTCCCCTGTCCGTAGTTCGCCCATCGTCCGTGAAGATCAAGTCCTCGGGTTCGCCCCTGGTGGAGGGACGGCAGGCGCGGATCGAGTGCGTGGCCGTCGGGGCCTACCCTTCCGCTGAGCTCAGCTGGGAGAAAGTGCAATTGGGAGAGAAAACAAAACTGCACGCTTCGGTGAGTCCGGATTCATTCGCA
>NC_051414.1:4551829-4552303 GCF_015228065.2 Penaeus monodon
TTCGAGTGGGGGTTGGTGCTTGGGATAGGATGAGTGGGAAGGGGAGGGAGGAGGAGGGTGTTAGGAGAGGGGATTTGCGATCCTTTTTCGGGGCCTCTTTTTCACGCCAGGATTCTGTGTGATCGACTCTTTCCATATATTTGGTTTTCTAGATTTGTTTATTTGTTTATCTCTGTTCTATATCGACTGATTTATTCTTTTCAATTATGACGTTTTTCCACTACCTTTCCCCGTTAGAAAAATCCGTCTCATCTTTAGAGTTTTTTGTTTTCTTCCACACTTTTTTTTAGGTAAGTTTTTAAAATATCTTGTTATGTTTTTTATCCTTCTGTGTTTACTGCTGCCTTTTCTTATGGCGTGGTGTCTTTCCTGTTTCTCGTGATATCAACTGATTCTTATTATTGTAATTATATAAAAAAAAATGTTCTACCAATAGAACATGACCTCTGATGCAATCATCTGCAAAGGCCAACC
>NC_051414.1:4552367-4552637 GCF_015228065.2 Penaeus monodon
TATCTCCATCCTCATCTTACAAATTCTAAAGCCCTCTCAGGCTTCCCAAGTAGCATACTATAAGGAAAAAAAAAACATTTTATTCGCTGTCACGAGCCTCCAGATAAGTTATGGCTGACCATCCCGGGATAATGCCACCTCATTTGCAAGTAATGGATGTACACCGAGAGAGGATCATGTGCTTGCCCAAGGAGGAGCTCTCTTCACGAGGAACACGACGCCGCTCTTGATCTTTCGCTCCGTGTAGGATGTAGCTAGGGATAGGTGTAC
>NC_051414.1:4553367-4553568 GCF_015228065.2 Penaeus monodon
ACTCAATAATAACTGTCATAAAAAGAGTATTCTTAGTATTTGTAAAGGGTCAATAACTCCTTATCTATCTGTTTATCCTGGCATTACGAGGTTTAGGGGTTGATTGGGGCGGGATATTTAAACAGAAAGAAAATAGCAATGGCAGATTATGAAGACAAAATGAACTGAGGGAATAAAAATAAGGAATAAAGTAAAGTAAAG
>NC_051414.1:4554095-4554430 GCF_015228065.2 Penaeus monodon
CGTTAGTCCAGCGTGTCAAGCCTGAAGGAACACGCCACCTCGTTCGCTCTGGCAACTGCTGTCAGCGGATTAGATTTTAGATTGGAATTCCCAGCAATACTGGATCAAAGTGGTTTCAGCGGCGATACCTGCCACATGAACTTCGACGGAGGGGGTCAAAGGGAGGGGGCGGGCCGAGGGAACAGCCTCTGACCTCTCTATCGGGTCACCTTCTAATCATGCTCTGATTCGCCCTCAAAATGGACCCTGGCAAATGGAGAGCTGTCAGCGGAGGTGACAAGTGGAATGACGCTTGCCTACAAAGTAACACACATACACATATGGATATACACATA
>NC_051414.1:4554585-4556103 GCF_015228065.2 Penaeus monodon
TAAATGCATAAAATGAAGACATCCCACCACGTTCACTTGGCCCTTCGTAACCCTCCACACATCAATAGTTATACAACCCCAAATCTCATTGTGTTACTGCCTCCCGTAACATCTCTCTCGTTCCGCCTCCTCCCCCCAGTCACGCAACTTGGGCGACCAGACTTCGTCGTACCTGGTGATAATGCCGGAGGCGGAGGACCACGGGGCCACACTCACCTGCACCGCCCGGAACCCCAAGATACAGAACGCCGAGCTGTCTACCTCCACCAGGCTGCAAGTGCACTGTGAGTATTGGAAGCTCATTTGGTTTTCATTAATAGCTTTTTTTTCTTTTCACTCTATTACTTTTTTATTATTATTGGGTTAACTTTGAGAGAATAGAGATTTATGTTTTATGTGTATGCGTGTACACGTGTATCTTATTGTGTGGTATTGATAGTAAGTATTGATATTCGTTTCCTTCATGAAGGATGTGTGTCGTCGAGCATGCCACATAACCGGTCGACTTTTTTTTTCTCTTTACTTTAAAGGGTCGCATCGATTTCCTACAAGTTTTCTTAACTATCGTTACTTGGTTAACTTTCAAAATATTTTTGGAAACGATATTTTGCGCAGACTCTTTATTGATTATTGATGTTACTTTAGTTAGAGAAGTTTCGACATGCAAATGCAAGTTGCGTGTTCATTTTTGTTAATATTTAAGACTGGTCTATATATACGACAACCTTTCCAATACTATACAAACTAAAAATGCATAGTACACCATGAATACCAAACCTACTTCACTGAAATTATTTATCCTTTCTATCTTCCCCCCCATGCAGTCGCCCCCCGGGTTTCACTGAAGCTCGGAGCCACCCTCGGCACGGAGCCCATCACGGAGGGGAAGGACGTCTACTTCGAATGCGACGTGGCGAGCAATCCGGAGCAACATAAAACCATATGGCATCATAATGTGGGTTTTCATCCGTAGAGTTTTGTGTCGTGTCTGAGAAGAGATTGAGCCAGCGGAGTGAGAGAAAGTGATGGGGGGCGGGGCTAAGGTGGGGGTAGGGTGGAATAGGGTGTGTGGGGAAAGAAGGGGTTAAAGTGGGTGGAAAATAAAGTTAGAAAAGATGATGCAGAGATTTGGAGAATAAGGGGATAAGAGAAAGAGAAATGGGTAGGAAGCGGTGTACAAACGGCACTATTATATAACCAAAGAAAAGTAATAATGAATTAACAATACCACAAATAAAGACACGGGGATTTATATTCATACCTAGAAAAGGTTTGAAAGCAAAACATGATTATTCACACTGTCTGAGAGTGAAACCCCTTTTTCACTCTGCAAAAAAAAACTCACCCGGGAAAGTTGCACCAAAAAGGACTTGAAAATGCCACAGGAAAATGTTAAGCCTCCGGTTGAGTTGGTTTATAGTTGGAGTGCTCAGGTAGGTCGACATGGCAGAGCACTTACCACACGACCTGAGCAACATTCTGGGTTGAGAGTTCGAGAGAGAGGGGGAGAATGAGTGA
>NC_051414.1:4556462-4556645 GCF_015228065.2 Penaeus monodon
TGCATGTAAAATAGTGTTATGTTCGTTTTGGACATTATAATGTCAGATTCATTTTCAGGAGTTTAATATCATGCTATAAACGGTAAAAGCACTCGCATTTGCAAAAGTAGACACTAAGAAAAACATCCTCACAGATTTAGTATGCATACTGTACACAACTTATGCTTATATGCAAACACGCGT
>NC_051414.1:4556971-4557816 GCF_015228065.2 Penaeus monodon
ATGTTTATTTCTAGGACGTATGATAATAAACCCATTTCTCTTCCCAGGGAGAGAAAGTGGAACACCAGCTGAAGGCAGGCATTCTCGTGTCCTCTAGTAACTTGGTGCTACAGATGGTTCGCCGCACATCTGCTGGGAACTACACCTGTACAGCTGTCAATTCCCTGGGTGCTACGAAAAGCAATGTGGTGCCACTCCACATCAGATGTAAGTATGCATGTCAAGTTTCGTTTTTTTTTTTTTTTGTACCCAACTTTTCCTTGTATTCTGGCATTTTTATCACGACATTTTGTACTCAATAATCAAAGTATATTGGCATAAAGAGTCTTTGATAATCATTCTGGGGGGGGGGGGTACACTTATACTGTTGAATGTTCATCATATTTTCTTAGCTTGTGATTATATATTTTTTTGTCTCATCATATATTCATAGCCTCAATCAATAAATCAACACCCTTCTCATGCATCTGCCTGCTTTGTCACTGTAATTACATTGTATATAACCTCTCTGTATATCTTAACTGACTGTGCTTCCTTCCCGTGTCGCATTGTAACCAGACCTGTAGCAAATGTCATGCAAGTCTCAAGAACACCCGTTAGGCTGCATTGTCTCTGGAGTGGTTGCTTATGACAACTCTTTCCCTGTTTTCCATCTCTCCCTCTACCCGTCCTCCTAGTCCTCCTTTTTCATGTCTTCCTTTCCATCCTACCGTTATCCCTCCCCATCCCACTCCTGCCTTTATTCTCCTAGTCCCTTTCTCTAAATATTCCTTTACCCCTCCCTGTCCCCCTCCTAGACCTCGTCCCTCCTTGTTATCCTATTTATTGCTTTATCCCTCCCTGTG
>NC_051414.1:4558081-4558943 GCF_015228065.2 Penaeus monodon
CTATATCCCTTTCCGCGAGCTCTGCATGCAGCGTAAATACACGCGAGGAAAGACTGAGCGTCAGAACGTGTTGGCGCGGAAATGGTAGTTTGAGTCGGGTTCTCCCTGCCCCGTGGAGCGAGCAGGCGACTCGGAGATTGTGCATTGGCTCACCGTGTACGCCTTCTGTAATGGGGTAATGTAACGCCTGAAACGCCATATGCGGAAGGGGGGTACACTAGTTATATAACCCCAAGTCCCATTGTGTTACTGCCTCCCGTAACTGCGTTCCTAGACGACATTTCTGTGGCAGGTATGATGATGTATGCACGTACTGTGACATCGTTAAAATAAGTGGATATGTATATTCTGAGATTTATACGTCCGCAGGGTCAATGAGAATGGAAATTGTTGAAGCGATAAGTAGAACAATATTGCCAAAGGAACAATATAACATATTTACAAAGGATGAAAAAGGTATTTTATTTTCATTTTCATTCAAATTTGATGTCCGGACGATGGAAGCGGAGTTATAAAAATTTTGCTCTTTACTACTAAACATCCCCACGCATGCGAAGCTATAAATAAACAAGGTGAATGTCTGTAGTCGCATTCCAAGTTGTAATAACATGTACTTGCTTCTTGTACGCAGTTTGTCTCAAGTATTTCATATTACTGCTTTTGTTCACATCCTTTTCCGCATTAACTAGCAAAAGAGCTCTTCCAAAAGTATGTGTAAGTAGAAGAACGAGGAAAATTATAAAAAGAGAAAACTGGATGATAAAGAGAAAAGAATGTAAAGGGCCAAGAGGCCGTCAGGGACGTCACACACGGGAGGAACTCAGAGCAAATTGGATCCTCCCAGTCACGTCCTAAGCTTCTT
>NC_051414.1:4559295-4559382 GCF_015228065.2 Penaeus monodon
AGGTCAGTGATCTCCGTGCCTGCCAGGGTCTCCTCACAAGCACGATCCGCTTGCATGCTTTGTAGTTCTCATTCTGTCTCCCTCGTG
>NC_051414.1:4559427-4559551 GCF_015228065.2 Penaeus monodon
ACTCCCTTCGTCATGCATTCTTCATGGGGTTCCTTTGTCGACGCTGTTGCTGTCGTCATGATTGATAAGGATTTTTCCCTTGAGGCTGTGCATGATGCGGCTGCTCAGGTGATCTCCGACTCTC
>NC_051414.1:4560763-4561050 GCF_015228065.2 Penaeus monodon
CTACACCGATTTAAAATGACGCCCAAAATCAGTCAATCGAAGCAAAAGCAAAGGATAATGTTGCCTTATCTATGATGCAATACTGAAGTCCTGTCTCGCTTCATTCTCAGTGTAAACATGACGTTACCGCCTGTCGTGTTACGTGGCGTATTTAATAAGTCCCTACGTCATAATCGTATTTGGGCCTGAAATAGAAACGATAAGAAAAAGGAGATTCATAGAAACGAGGGACGATATTCTTGCGTATGTAAAGGATGAACTATGAGACAAATACTAAAAATACAATA
>NC_051414.1:4561278-4561342 GCF_015228065.2 Penaeus monodon
GTAGGTATTTATTCATCTGCTTTTATACACGACTTTGAGCGTTTATTTGCGTAAGGGTTATCAG
>NC_051414.1:4561402-4561468 GCF_015228065.2 Penaeus monodon
TCAGCGGGAAGGATCAGCTGTTCGTCCACGAATTTTTTTTTTCTGCTGCGTCGAGGTCATTCGGAA
>NC_051414.1:4561543-4562642 GCF_015228065.2 Penaeus monodon
AAGAGAGATAACAGATTATGAAAGAAAGGCGAAAGAACAGAAGAGAAAAGAGAGGAGAGGGAAGAAAGTAGGCGAAGAAGAGGAGAGAAGGGAGGAAAAGGAGAGATAAAAGATTATGAAAGAAAGGCGAAAGAAGAGAAAAGAAAGAGAAGGAGGAAGAACGAAAAGGAGGAAGGAGAGATTGGAGATCAGGAAAGTTCATCCGAGAAAGAGAAAGTGGAAGAAAGGAAAGAGAAGCGGAAGAAGAAGGGAGAGAAGAAAGAGAAGAAGAGAGGAAAAGACCAGGAAAGATAGGAAAAAGGAAGAGGAGATAAGAAAAAAAGAGGAAGAAGAAGGAAGGAAGGATATGCGGAAGGAAAAGAAAAGAAGGAGGAAGCGCAGGGAAGGAAAGAGAAGAGGAAAAACGACGAGAAGGAAGAAAAGGAAGGAGAGACAGGAAAGAAAGGAGAGAAGAGAAACAAGGAGAAAAAATAGATTAGAGGAGAAAGGCGAAGAGAGAGAAAAGAAAAAGGAAGAAGAAGGAACAAAAACAAGAGAAGAAGATATATAAGAAGGAGAGAGATAGAAGATTAGGAAAGAAAGGAGGAGGAAGAGAAGAGAACGAGGAAAAGGAAGGAAGAAAAACATTCGTAGGAAGAGAAAAGAATAAGGAAACGGAGGAAAGGGAAGACAAGCAGAAGAAGAAGTAAGAGAAAAAGAGAGAAAAAATAGGAGAGATCGGAAGTAAAAGGTAAAAAGGGAGAAAGAGGAGGGAGAAGGAAGGAGAGATAGAAGATTAGGACATAAAGGAGAAAGAGAGAAGGATAAGAGACACTGAGAAAAGAGGAAGGAAGAGAGATGAAGAAGATAGGAGGAGGACGAGAAAAGGAAAGAAAAAATAGGAAAGGAGAACGGATAGAGGGAACTAGAAGAAGCGAAAGAGTAGGTAATGAAGGACAGAAGGAGGAGGAAAAAGGAAGAATAAACGGGGGAAGGAAACACTGCAAGAATAGCTTGAAAAGGGGAAGAAGGATAGACAGATAAGGATGAAAAATGGAGGGAAGATAGGAAGAGAAAGAGAAAGGAGAGGAAGATAGGAGAATTTAGAAGTAGGATGGAT
>NC_051414.1:4562683-4562969 GCF_015228065.2 Penaeus monodon
CAGAAAGAAGGAATAGGACATATTGTAAGAATTGGAGGAAAGGGAAGGAAATTACGATGAAAGAAAATAAGAGATAAAGAGAAACAGAGGAGATGAAGAGGAAGAGGAATTAGCAAAAATGAAATAAGTAAATGAGTAAAATGAAATAAAATGGAAAAAAAAGGAAAATGGGGAATGATAACATAAGAAGAGGATGGAAATAAAGAGCGAAAGAGATAGGAGAAAAAGGAAGGGAAACGAGATAATAGGAGAAAAGAAATAGACGGAAAGAAGTAATTGGGAAAGA
>NC_051414.1:4563130-4563360 GCF_015228065.2 Penaeus monodon
ACAGTTGGATAATCTTTCTGGCATCCACTTCCCCATTAACCCTGAGCTAGAACCGGCGCGAGTTGTGCTGGGTCATACACCATATAGGTGATATATTCACCTTATATTTCTTTACAAACGATGCTCTTATGTATTCACACTGTATCGAACCTATACAGAATGTATTCAACCTAGACTCAAGTGGAATGGAATTCCACCACCTGTAACTGGGCAAGAAATGTACATTCATT
>NC_051414.1:4563537-4563706 GCF_015228065.2 Penaeus monodon
CAGGTGTGGTTCGGTTTTATGAAACCCTCTCTATATCTCTAATATTGTCTATAATGACAGTAAAGACAAGTTCAATCTTTTGATATGACCTTTGAGTTCTTCTCAGGGAAAGCTTAGACGAGTCAGTGAAAATATCTTGCAATACCGCAGTCACGCAGCGGAAATCATC
>NC_051414.1:4563748-4564375 GCF_015228065.2 Penaeus monodon
CTAGTATGCTAGTACTAGGATCGCCATTTTGATTGACGGGACAAAGACCAATAACAGCATAGTACACTAATTGACTCACTGGGTTGGTAAAGCATTCAAACTATTGTTGTTGTTTTTCAAAAGATGTTGATACCTCATTTGCCAAGAATACATCATCGTTTCACGAAAGGAATCTTGTGTAACGATTGGCCTGAGGTTACTTCGGTGTCATTGGATCATCACCGGTTTATTTTGATGCCGAGACTCCTGTTAGTTCCATCTGCATCACACTTACTATGTTGTCTATCTTGATTGGGTATTTCCAAGTGAGATCTTTACGGTTTAGCATTGGTTTATTATTTTCTTGGCTTTTTAGCAAGTTAACGTGTAAAGGCTCTGACCAGATGTGATGGTTATTCATAGATGAATTACACGGGATCCAGTTGATTCGCTTTTAGTGGTGAAACATATCATAAAACTATAAAGTTCGTCGTCTGTGTCTTCGTTGTTGGAAAATACATCTTATCTACTAAGTTTTTTAATATTCTTTTATTTTGGTAGAGTATTGCGTTCTCATTTCTCTCACTTTATAATTGGAAAATTAATGAATTATACTTTTTTTCCCTGGCCAAAAGATTAGCAAATATA
>NC_051414.1:4564743-4565413 GCF_015228065.2 Penaeus monodon
ACTTGTATCAAACGTGCTGGTATTCCCACACGTGCCTGACCTCAAAGCTTCGGTTTCCACCTCCAGAAGTGCGTCTTTTTTGTGCCCGTTGAAAATAGCATCTATAGAGTTCATGTAACTCAATTTTTTCATTCTATATTTGGCCCCTTCCTTTCCTTTCTATCTCTCTTTTTTATTGACTAAATAAGAACCATTTGTAACCTGAACGAACTGCACCCTTCAAAATCCTGTCCAGTTTTGTACAGGCTTATTTTACGAACACAGGTATCCCTTTTGCTTCCGCCTGGTGATTATCACAAAACTGGGGGTTCCCTGCAGCCTCTCACCCTTTGTTCCTTGCTTGATGTCCTTTCCCCCCGATCATCCGCCTCTTCATTTATTTACATGTTTTTTTCTTCTTTTGCAAGTGCGTTTAAATATGTCCTGGACATACGGGGTTAGTTTTTATTGCCGTTTTTTTTTACAGTGGTAGTTGTATATGGTTTTCAGCCCAGTTTGCAAAGCTAATCTTGCTGGGTATGATCTCCCAGGATTTTGTATTGAATGGTGATGGTCTGGTTTCTGTCATTACTGTTATACCCACAACACACTTTACTACAGCTACAATTCCCTTTGTTTTAGTTCCATCACTGGCGCAATCCATGGCACTTTTCTTATTCCTTTCTTATGC
>NC_051414.1:4565456-4565737 GCF_015228065.2 Penaeus monodon
TTCTTATCCTATTTCTAGAAATACATTAATATTGCAGTCTTAAATGAATAACCTCTAAAGTTTCCCATTTAGCTATACTTACGCCTCCATTTACTACTTAAACTACTAAAACTACCACTACCAAGACAACTCTTGCTGGTATTACAGTATTATCTGCTTGTATTATGAGCAATAATATTAATGCTACTACATTCATAAATGTTATTTATACCACTCTCACTATTATGGGTACTACAATGCATTTTCTGTTTTTACCTCAATATTGCATTTCTTACAATCCT
>NC_051414.1:4565976-4566169 GCF_015228065.2 Penaeus monodon
TATCACCTTCGCTTTCAGAACCACCACCACGCTGCTACCACTTTTACAGCCATTGGTACAGAAGGATAACATTCAGAAACACTATCAAATATAACATGTAAAAGAACCAAAGCGAAAGCACAGTCCCGTTACCAATACACTCTTTGCACCCTGCCAGGCACAGAGGCACAGTGGCTATCAGCATAAAACACCC
>NC_051414.1:4566471-4566856 GCF_015228065.2 Penaeus monodon
AGGAAAGGCGAAAGGAGGGAAATAGGAAATGAGTGCAAGAAGGAGAATTGAGATGACAATAGGAAAAACAAAAACAAAAACACGGAGAAGGGATGAAACGAGGAGACGAGATGGAAGGGAAAAGAAGGTATAGAGAATTATGAAAAAATGGATAAAGGAAGTAATGAAGAAGGAAGGAAAGGGGGAAAGACGAGGGGACAGGAGGCGAAAGAAGCTGAAATGGGCAAAGGAGAATAAAAAGTGGGGTAGAAAGGGTTAAAGTGTTGTTGCAAGAGAGACCTACATGTAAGAACCCTCAGTATATATTCCCGTACGTAAGAAGCTCCCGCGAGACACCGTAACTTTGCTTCCATGTCCGGGTCAAAGTTGAGCGCTGCGAGGGTGC
>NC_051414.1:4567071-4567171 GCF_015228065.2 Penaeus monodon
GTTGGTGGGGTGTGTTGCGGGGTGTTTTTGGTGTGTGGGATAGTTAAAATGTAATCCCCCATATACATATAACCATAATCTTTACAAAAAACAGTTGGTG
>NC_051414.1:4567622-4567835 GCF_015228065.2 Penaeus monodon
GATAGATAGCTTGATAGATTTGCCTGTGTATGTTTTCCAAGTGAAGTTTAAACTGTTCGTGAGCTTTAAAAGATTTCGACAAGCAACAAGTTTTATAACAGTATAGGATGAATAGACGCAACTTGCCTCTCCATTCCCCTTCCTCCTATCCTCTCTCTCATACCCCCTATCCCCACAGTTCGCCGAAGTTTTGAAATGTTATAAATCTCCTTT
>NC_051414.1:4567875-4568104 GCF_015228065.2 Penaeus monodon
TTGTAGGTACAGAGGTAAAACGTCTGTTTGTTTATTTTCATTTGTCCTTCTTTTGCATCTTGACGTTTTTGAGGTACAGATGTGGAAAAGCTTTTCTTGACAATCTTTATTTTTTGAAATATTGAATTAATGTTAATAACAAGAAGAATACAGGAAAAGAAAAAAGAATGAATCATTTTAGTAAAATTTGAGCTGCAGAATGAAATTAAAGGAGAGGAAACTATTTACG
>NC_051414.1:4569241-4569438 GCF_015228065.2 Penaeus monodon
ATCATTTATATTTTTGCTTAATAAACACTTGCAATGGATTTTTTTTAGACTATTTATAAAATGTTCATTTAAATTACATTTCTTTATATTTTAGAAATGAAAGTAAAAATGTGCAACGAGATCTGAGATCAGTTGGTCATTTATTTTCGATTCATGTATCATAGAATTAAAATTCAAAAACAGGAAAGTGAGCCCTT
>NC_051414.1:4569463-4569767 GCF_015228065.2 Penaeus monodon
TAGATATAACATTTTCCGACCTCGTGTTTTATAACATTTTACCGCACCTGTTTTCGCCGTTTCTGTATTATGACTTGGATAGCGAAAAAAAAGAGCCTGTTTTGTTTTTAAATCAATTTGGCTTTTGGGAAATTAAAAGTATTTTTTTAAAGTCTTTGTGTGTTTATAGATTATACAGCTAAATCTGTTCGATGGGAATTTTCTTCTTTTGCTGTTCCTTTGTTATTTTAGAGACGAAAAAAAGGAGTAACTGAAAAGAAATATTGCGAAACAGTATGCTGGCGGAATGAATGGGAAAGCACAT
>NC_051414.1:4570629-4570799 GCF_015228065.2 Penaeus monodon
GTTCCTGATAGCCCATGATCACACCCCTGAAGCAGAAGGGTTCAGGCAAGCCACCAGTTTGTTACCCTTGAGTGAATAAGCCATTAATATTGGAGGCCGATCTAAATAATTGGACAATATATCTGTCAGCTATCCCCCTCCACTCGCTACATTGCTAGTATAAGGATAGG
>NC_051414.1:4570893-4571516 GCF_015228065.2 Penaeus monodon
TCGAATCTCCTTTCCTTTTCTTTTCCTCTTTTCTTGTATTTTTTTCAGTGTATACTTCTACTCTTCTCTTTTTCTGTTCTGCTTTGCCTTTACTCCTTCCTTCTTCTTATCCTCTTTTCTTCCCAATGCCCTATCGAAACCACTTTTCTTCTCATCCCCCCCCCCTTCCTAACTTCCTAACTTCCCCTATCCTTCTCTCCTCTTGCCTCCCATTCTCTCTTGCACATTTCGCCTTCTCTTCTCCTCTGCCTCTTCCTCCTCCTAATCTCCTCCATCTCCTCTTCATCTCCTCCACCCTCTCCAAATCTCGTCTTCTCCTCTTTTCCTCCTCCCCTTCCTCCTATCCTATCCTCCTTCTCCTATCCTACTATCATCCTATCTTATCCTCCTCCTCCTATCCTATCATCCTCTCCTTCTCCTCCTATCCTCCTCTTCTCTCCTCCTCCTCCTATCCTCCTATCCTCTCCCTCTCCTCTTCTCTCTATGCGCCCAAGCTCCTCGCCTGTAGCAACACACGTGTGCACGACCACCATTGCGAAGTCCAAGCGGTGCAAGATGTCGCGATGACTTCCCAGCAATTGGAGACAGGCCGGAGGTTGGCCAGTAATTGTCTGCATCAACCT
>NC_051414.1:4571819-4572938 GCF_015228065.2 Penaeus monodon
ACTTCAATCTCTTTCTCCCTGTTATTCCCTCACTCCAAAAGCAAGTTGAGTCGGACAGCCATCTGGTTAGCTGAGAATGGCAGGCTATTGTCGTGTTCAGCTGTTGGTGCGTGAATCCTGTGTCGGGCCACCTGCCCTTATCCTAGGTCTTTATCCTTCCCCTCTCCTCCTATGCCTCTTGCAACTATGCTACCTGCTTCCTATAACCTTCCCCCCCCCCTTCTGACTCCCCCCCGACCTCTATGGCGTTCTTCCTTCTTTGTACCTCACTCCCTTCACTCCCTTCTTCCCCTCCACTCCCCTCTTCCCTCCGTTTCACTCCAACACCCTACTCCCTCTCTTCCTATCCAACCTCCCCCTCTTCTCTCTCTTCCCCCCACCCCCTCTTTCTTCCCTTCTCTCCCACCCATCTTCCCTCACTTCCCTTCCTTCCCCCAACCCCCTTCTTCCCTCCCTTCCCTCCCTTCCCCCAACCCCCTTCTTCCCTCCCTTTCCCTCCACTCCCTCTTCATCCCTCCCTTCCCCCAACCCCATCCTCCCTCCCTCCCCTCCACCCTACTTTACCCTCCCTTCCCTCCCCCCCTCTTCCCTCCCTTCCCTTCCACCCCTTTCTTCCCTCCCTTCCCCCATCCCCCTTTTCCCTCCCATTCCCCCTCTTCCCTCCCTTCCCTTTCACCCCTGTTCCCTCCCTTCCCTCCCTTCCCTCCCTTCCCTCCCTTCCCTCCCTTCCCTCCCTCCCCCTCTGCAGTCGGCAACGTATTGGTTGTCTCTGACTCGCGAGAACAAACTGAGATCGGGATGCGTGAGAGACCGAGGCAAAGATGCGATATATGAGAAGGGTTGGGGGAAAAGGGGATAAAGTAGGCGAAGAAGGGAGGATAATTATGAGGAAGAAGGGAAGGAATGGACATTTGTGAGTTACGGTACAACGGCAACGAAATATATTGTGATTGCTGCGAATGTTATAACGGCGTATCTGATTTACCTGTGCATAAATCCCCGTTTTAAGATGTATGCTGAATTTTCACGCCCCTCTCGTGGATTTATTCACGATTTTATACGAAATGAATTGATTGCGCCGCGCTTCGCTCTTTGTCACCGTTCTTTATAACCCTTTTA
>NC_051414.1:4573279-4573618 GCF_015228065.2 Penaeus monodon
CCGCAGATCTCCCCGTGTGCGTCGATACACCGCAGACAGTAGCCGTGGCAGAAGGCGAGGATGTCCGCCTCACCTGCCGCGTCGACGCCCAACCGGAGAACGACCTCGAGTTCACGTGGTACTTCAACAACACCCTCGACACGGTGGAGGTGGAGCGTCATCGAGTTCAAGTGCGCGCGGGCCACAGCTTCCTCGACTACACGCCCAGGTAGATAGGCTGGTCCTTTGATGCTCGTTTTTTGTGTGTTGGTGTCGTTTTCTATGCGTCTTTTTTCTAATGATTTTTTCCGAGCCTTGTTTGTCTCTTCGTATGCATGTCTCATCTTTTTTCTTATTTCG
>NC_051414.1:4574242-4574950 GCF_015228065.2 Penaeus monodon
CGTGACCTCGCCCTTTGTACAGCGTTCGAGTGTCACCTCACACTCGCCTAGTTACGCCCCCAAGTCCTCATACTCCGCCTCACGCACTTAACGCTCCGTTTTTTCTGGTCTATTATGTTTTTTTTTTTATATTCGTCACTATATTCATCCTCTTCTCCTTTGTTCCCTTTTCTGATAGATCTCCTCGTGTTCTCCTCGTGACTGTTTACGTGATTCTTGAAAGAAAAGGGGAGAAAAATGTATACATAGTACGAAAGATAGAAAAGGGTAGAAAATTGTATATATGGTACGAAAGATAAAAAAAAAAGTATAGAAAAAATGTATACATAGTATGAAAGATAAAAAAGGGTAAAAGATATCAAAAGAAAAGTAGAGAAATGTATACAAAGATCAAAAGAAAAGGGTAGGAAAATGCATAGTACGAAAGATAGAAAGTAAAGTGTAGAAAAAGTATACATGGCCCGAAAGATCAAAAGAAAAGGGTAGAAAAATGTATACATGATCAAAAAAGTGTAAAAAAAAATTCACAGGTTCTCTTTTTTTCCTGTTTATTGTACTTTATTGCTCCTGTTGTCCTTGTGAATAAGTTATGAGTAACAATGATAGAATTCATTTGATAGTAACGATTGGATGATTGAAAATGATTGAAGTGAATTATTTAGATAGATGCCAATAGTGATGGAAATAATTCCAGTCCATGATTAAGTT
>NC_051414.1:4575058-4575146 GCF_015228065.2 Penaeus monodon
GACATTTTTCTTCTTCTTCCGCTTCTTTCTGCATTCCAGAATTCTCACAACTCGAATATAGCGAAGGACACAAGGGAGTCATTGGAGG
>NC_051414.1:4575175-4575495 GCF_015228065.2 Penaeus monodon
TCTTACGTAAATCTTACCGTTATTCAGGAAAATACTCTCGTATACTAATGAATGTGTCAGTTATGAGAGACGTAGTATTTTCTTTACCGTGCGAATATTCCGTCTTGATTTCGAAATGGGATTGGATCCTGACGTAATTTTGTATCACCGTATACTGTATAGATAATCATGGTTTCGTTCTGATACATTGATAGGTGATTGCAGACAGAAACAAGGCAAGCGCAGAACTCGGGGTTCATTAATATGGTGAATCTTACTTCAAAATGCATTTATTATGCATAAGAAATAATATTTATCCTTACTATACCATGATAATCCGT
>NC_051414.1:4577824-4578784 GCF_015228065.2 Penaeus monodon
TTTCATATGTTAACACACATGCACGCGAAGTATTAGTAAAGCACATGGCACGGTGCATGGAATATTTAAATTCCGAAGGGAGAATTGTGCTGAGTTTGCCGTACACGAGGCATGTCTTAGGACGTGCGTCTCCTCCGTTTCTTGGTCATGATAAAGAAAATTTCGAATGATTTTACTTAAAAAAGAAGGAGGAAAAAAAAGATAAAGAGACTTAGAGAGAGCGGAGGGGTGGGGAGGGAAAGATTGACGCACGTCATTTTCTAAAGACGTCCTCGCCGGCCGCACACAGCTTCCAATATGATTTTTACCCGCCCTGGCCCATCCCCCTTCCCCCTTCTCCCTCTCTCCCTCCCCCCCCACCTCCGGACATTATCCCCTTATTTCCCTCTCCCTCTGAAACTCCCCCCCTCCGGCTTTTCCTCCCTCTGCCTTCACCGTTCTCCTTCCTTCCCTATCCTCCTATCTCCCAACACTCCCCTCTCTTTCTCCCATAACCCCTTCCATATTTCCTTGGCCTTCACCTCCTTCTGAACTCTCTCCCACTTCCCCCTCCCCGTCCTCCTGCAACCATTATCCCTCTTCCTTTCCCCCCTCCCCTCCTTCCATCTTTCCTCCCTACCTCTCTCTCCTATTTCCCTCCTCACCCTTTTCCCCTCACAATCCCCTCGCTTACCCCCTTCCTCCCTCCCTCTCTTCCCTCTCTCCTCATTTTCCTCTCCCTCCCTTCCCTCTCCCCTCCTCTTCCTCTCCCTCCCCCCCCTTCCCCAACTTCCCCCAACCCTCCAGCTTCCCCGTCAGAATCCGACCGAGGAGGCTGGATCCAGTGGAGAAATAAATTGCGTTAGTTATGGCATGGTTCATTCCGCATGATTCCAGGAAGACGGGAATCCTCGCTCTTGGAAACTACATTTTCGAAATATGGAACGTTGATTTTTCCTCGGTTCTATTATGCCCAGTGGA
>NC_051414.1:4578823-4578976 GCF_015228065.2 Penaeus monodon
CTCCAGGGGAGGAGGATGTGATTTTTCCATGCCATTGGTATATATATATTTTTTGTATTTTCCTTTTGATTCTTTTTTTCGGGGGGAGGGTGGTTTTTCCTTTTTAGGGTTAAACTTTATCGTTCATTTATCATTTATTACCGTTTCTAATCG
>NC_051414.1:4579843-4580558 GCF_015228065.2 Penaeus monodon
TCTCATAATTCTTAGCGATTCTTTGCCTCCTTCCCCCCACCCCCCTTATTCCCTACGTATCCTCTGCTTTTCCTATTCCCAGGGATCCTAATGAAGGGAAAGTTCTCATAAAAATCTTTCCGATAAGTTCCTGATCGCGAGTGGGGGGGCGGGGGCGGGGGGGGCAGGGAGATGAAGGCGTGTGTGTGGGAAGGGCGTGGCGGGGGGGAGGGGGGAGGGGGAGGGATGAAGGCAGGGGGCATAGTTTGGAAGCGAGGGAGAGGGTGAGACTAAGGGAGGCAGTTAGGGCAGGGGAGAGGGGGAGAGGATAGGGTAGGAACTAGGGGAAGAAGTAGGAGACTGTAAAAAGGGATAGGAACAGGGAAAGGAGATGAGGCTAGGGATAGGGGGAGGGGATAAGGACAGGGAGGAGTGAGAAGTCTTAAGGGGAGGGTGGAGTGGAAGGGACAGCGAGGAGGGGGGGAGGAAAGGTAAAGGGGGAGGAGTTCCCTCACTCTGGGCTCTTAGTCTGAACAAAGCTGCACCTGGCCTTTCGACAGAGAACTAAAGGAAAGGCTTATTAAGCTGATTGAGCTCGAGCAAATACATATTTAAAATCTCTTAGTATCTCCCTTTAACTTAAAAGTAAAAGGAGAGAAAAACCCAGAAGCTGATGGAATGCATTAAATACCAATTTCAAGGGTACTAGACTCATGATAGGGAAGAAGAGAGAAAA
>NC_051414.1:4581744-4582399 GCF_015228065.2 Penaeus monodon
TCATGAAATACTGAAGTGCATCGTGAGCTTCAGCAGCTTCGGGCGTTTGTCTTTTGTGTTATATCGATGCGGAGGGTGAGTGGCCTTTGTGATAGATTGAGAGAGAGGAAAACCATCATTATGACGCTTATGAAAGTTAAACTAGGTGAATGACGATGTAACAAGTAGATAAAGCAAGTGACAATGGATGTATATATTTTCAACTTATTTAATCGTTTTATTTATTCGTGGGTGAGGTAGATAAAAAGGAAATAGATAAAGACGATAAAAGAAGTATGTAAAGAGAAGAGATTTAACTTTTGTTTATTAGTTTTTGTTGTTCGAACGCGGAAGAAAGTGAACGAACGAGCGGTGCTGTCGACACGGGAGCGAGTTCAGTTTCTCCTTTAATATCGGCAGTTCGTGAATAAGTTACAGGCTCCCGAGAGTTCTTCGTGTCAGCTAATAATCGACAGGCTGACGGATGACGGCACGATAAACCTGTTCCATTTGGGAATGTTAGTTTAAATGCCACTGGATTAGCTTTCTGATTGGGTTCGTTTCTCCGAATCTTTTGAGGGGAATTTTTGGAGCTGAAGGGCCACCGGTGGAGCTGCCGGACTTGTTATGTCAGAATACACGGTACTTATTCAAAATTATCTTTATACATATGTAC
>NC_051414.1:4582711-4583250 GCF_015228065.2 Penaeus monodon
GGAGGTAGACAGATACATATAACAGTTATTCCCTTTCACCTATGTTGTGCTCCGAAACAGGACGATAAATATCCGTTCGTCGGCCCCTTATTCTAGATTTGTGGAAAATTTACGCCCGTGATTTACGAGTTGTTTGTGCTCGAAATGATGACGATGCAGCGGCCGCGCGGGCGTCTTTATCCCCATTACCTGTGCCGCCCTTCGCTGCTCCGAGCCTGCCGCTCTCAGGTTGTCACGTGGGCGTATTTACCCCTTTACTTTTACCGCCCTTCGTAGCTCTCAGCCCGCAGCACTTAGCCCTTCACGCGAACGTCCTTATCCCCATTACCTGTGCCGCCCTTCACTACTCTTATCTCGCCGCCCTTAGGTTATCAAACGGGTGTCCTTACCCCCATTACCTGTGCCGCCCTTCGCTGCTCCTATCCCGCCGCCCTCAGGTCGTCACGCCTCGATGGAAAGCTGAGAGGCGGCATCAAAGCCTCTTTTCGGCTGAATTTGAAGAAGTTCCCCGCGGAGACCCTTGGCAGGCCGGTGTTTTA
>NC_051414.1:4584444-4585727 GCF_015228065.2 Penaeus monodon
TAATACCTTCCCGTACGTATGCAAATGCTCTACGTTTCGCTCAAGAAGGTCTTCCCACAAAAAGAGAAGGCTCTTACAGCAGGAACCATAAAATTCATCAGGAGTGGCAGAGCAATATTGCAAGATGCGATAAAAGTAAATAAGAGTAAATAATGCCAACAAAGGAGGGGAATGGAAAGGAGCAACGGATAAGAATTGGGAAACGGAGATGGGGACGGGACAGAGGTAACTCGGTTATCGCACGGCGTGTGTGCCGAAGGTGGAGGAAGAGAAAGAGGAGGAGGAGGAGGAGAGAGAGGAAGGGAAAAGGAAAACGAGGGGAAAAGGAGGGAAGATAAGGAGAGTGGAAGAAAGGAAGAGAGGGAGAGGGGAATGGAAGGAAGAGGAAGAAGGGGAGAGAGTAGAGGGAAGAGGGAGAGTTGAAGGGAAGAAAGAGAGTAAAAGATGAGAGGGGAGGGCAAGGAGAGGGGAAAAGTGAGAGGGGAGGAGGACAAATAAGGAATAGGAGATGGGGAGAACGAGAAAAAAAGGAGAGGGAGAGGGGGATGAAGGGAGAGGACAGGGGAGTGAGAAAGGAGGGAAGAGGAGGAAGTATGAATGATGGAAAGAATATAAGGAAAGAGGAAGAAAGCGAGAAAGAAGAGAGGAAACGGAGAGGCAAAGGAAGGAGGTAATAGAAAGAAGAAGAAAGGAGAGAAAGGAAGGGAAGGAACAGAAAGAAAGAATAAGGGGAAGAGAATAAGATAATGCAAAGAGAAAGGGAAGTGAAGGAGAGACGGCAGAGAGACAGATAACCAAAAGAGAGGGGATGAATATGGTGAAAGAAACGGAGGAATGAAAGAAGCAAAGAGGGGGAGAAATGGGGAAGAAAGGAGAGAAGAAACGAAGTAAAGAACGAAAATCTGGAGGGAAATGACGAAAGAGAAATGAAAAAGAGAAGAAGGGATAAGAGAAGTGAAGAGGAAGAAGGACGTGGAGGAGGAAAATCATTGGAAGGAGATGCAAAGAAGAGAGAAAGAGATAATAAATGAATAGCGAAGAAATGAATAGCGAAAAGACGAGAGTTGGAATAGTGCAAATACGATAACTGAATATGATATAAACATAAAGAAAGAACAACGGTAAAGCAAAGAAAACGGAAAGTAAAGAGAGGGAAGAAAGAGAAAGAGAAAGAAAATTTAGAAAAAGGAAGAGAAAGAGGAAATGTTTGAAGGAAAAAACGAAGAAGCTGAAGCAGGAAGATAAAACATAGAATAAATGTTACGAAAAAAAGTGGAAGACGT
>NC_051414.1:4586916-4587140 GCF_015228065.2 Penaeus monodon
ACAAAAGATTAAAGTGACGTAAAAATATCTTCTTTACTTTCTCGCATTGTCTCTAAAGGCGAAGAAGCACAAAAAACGAAAGAGAAAATCGACTCTAATGACATTTCTTTTTACTTGGGATCGGAAGAAATTAAGAGCCAGGAAAGATGATCAAGGAAATAATTAATGAAACGAATCTGGAGAAGATACAAAGCAGAGAAAAAAAAAACACGAAAGGAGAATGG
>NC_051414.1:4587167-4587258 GCF_015228065.2 Penaeus monodon
ACTCGATTAGAACTGAAATTAAAGGGAAACGAAAAAAAAGAAGGTATATAACAGAATTTGGAAAATTATTGAAGATGACATTCATAAAAGT
>NC_051414.1:4587556-4587648 GCF_015228065.2 Penaeus monodon
CGAATAATGTAATATAAATAATGCATATCCATTATTATTACCAAATGCGATATGATGAAAGAATAGAAAATGTATTTAATAACAAACTGATG
>NC_051414.1:4588055-4588224 GCF_015228065.2 Penaeus monodon
TCTTATGCAGTTGGGCAATGCGGGAGAATGCAACGAGGGTTTAATTAAGTGAAGGGGAGACTGAAGGAATACGACGAAGAAAGACTGATCGAGAGCGCGAGGCTGTTGGCGATCATAAAGGAAGGAATTTGATTACCCCATTTGGAGCTCATTCTCTTTCCTCTTCCTC
>NC_051414.1:4588665-4589504 GCF_015228065.2 Penaeus monodon
GGTTATAATGTCTCACCATCTTCCCCATCCCCCACAGATCAGCCAGGGACTATGGTACTCTCTCCTGCTGGGCTCACAACACCGTCGGAACTCAAGCTGACCCCTGTCGATTCACCGTCGTCGAAGCAGTGCGTGATAAAGGGGGGAGAGTGGGGAAAGGGGGGAAAACAGGGGGGAAGGTATGGATGATGGGGAAGGGTGAGGAGAGGGGGAAAAGGTATGTGAAAAAGGAGGGGGGAAGAGGAAGGGGATAATGAGGGGGGAAGGGTATGTAAGTGATAGGGAAAGAGGGAATAGGTACGTGATAAAGGAGGGAGAGAGGAGGAAGGGTATGTAAGTGATAGGGAAAGGTAGAGGAGAGAGGGAATAGGTATGTGATAAAGGAGGGAGAGATGAGAAAGATGGATGATGAGTGAGGAAAGGTAAGTAAGTGATAGGTAGGGGAAGCGGAAGGAGAGCGGGAACAATTGTGTGATAAAGGAGGGAGAGCTGAGGAAGATGGATAATGAAGGAGGAAGGATAATGAAGCGAAAAGCGGGGGAAGGGGAAGGAGGGGAAAGGAACAGTATTGATAAAGGAGAGGCGATTAGGAAGATGGATAATGAAGGAAAGTAAATGAGTGAAAAATTGGTGAGGGGAAAGAGGAAGAAGATAGTGCGTGATAAACAAGAGATAATGAGGAAATGGATAATGAGAAAGGAAAGATAAGTAAGGTGAAGGAGAGGTGGAAGGAAGAAGGAAAAAGAATAGAGAAGAGGAGAGATGAGAGAAGGATGTGCAAAGGAGAAAGATGATGAGTGATTAAGGAAGAAAAGAAGTAGCGGAAGAGAGGAAGTGTT
>NC_051414.1:4590327-4590455 GCF_015228065.2 Penaeus monodon
GAGATGGAATATAGTGAAAAGGGATGTTATGAAAGGGGATGATAAAGCGACGGGGGAAGGGCAGATATGATAGAATGATTTACGAGAGTACCGATGGACAAGAGATATTGCGGGAAGAGGTAAAGAGA
>NC_051414.1:4591216-4591820 GCF_015228065.2 Penaeus monodon
TGGGGCTTAAATCAGAAGTTGTAGACGTCACCACAAAGTTCACATTTTTTCCCCAATCCATTATCAGTGATTATCCTAATTATGAATTTCATTTGCATTAGTCGTGATACTACTACATCAGCTTTATCAGAAATGACAAACCCTTTTAATTGTGATTGTCACTTTAATGATAATGTACGTCATTAGTAATGATAAACAGTATTCTATTTTTTGTGTTGTTAATAACGTCATTGCATTATAGCAAGTTTTAGAAGAAGTAAAATGAAGAGGAAGAGGAATGAGAAGAAGAAAGAGGGGAACAGAGGGAAGGTAAACAAGGAGAAGGAATAGAGAGAAACGGATGAAGGGAGGGAAAATATAAAAAAGAAGGGACAAATAAAGAAAGGGGAAAAGAAAGTCAAGCGAGAGGAATGGAAGAAGAAACGAAAGAAGGAAAAGGAAAACAGATCAAAGAAAAAATAAAAGTAAAATACGGAGATCGAAGGCGAAGTTTGAGGAAAGGAAAGGAAATGAGGATGGCAGGAGGAGAAAGGAAAATAAACGGGAGGTAAAGTAACGAAAACAGGTCAAAGGGAAACACGCGAGAATGAATACGGGATAGGGG
>NC_051414.1:4591878-4591961 GCF_015228065.2 Penaeus monodon
TACGAAGTAGGGGAAAAGGCAAAGCAAGGAGAATGAAAAGGATAGAAAAGAAAATTGTTTAAAAGAACGGGAAAGCTGAGAGA
>NC_051414.1:4591991-4592155 GCF_015228065.2 Penaeus monodon
TTTTCCGAGACACACTTCCGTCATTAGCGTCGTTGGTGAAGATAAATACTCTTGCTCCGACTGCATTTCATTTTTTTTCTCGGATAAAAACTGGGGTTTTTTTTTGAAATGGGTCGCAATATTGGGACATCAATTTTCAGAATATTTAAAGGTGCTTATATGAT
>NC_051414.1:4592524-4592727 GCF_015228065.2 Penaeus monodon
TTTAATATTATACTATTCCCCTTTCCCCCTATTTCTCCTGTTTTCTCTGTTGCTCTTTCTCTTAACCTCTCTCCCCTGAGTATATATATGCAAAGGGAATATACTTATGGGAGAGAATCCAGATGATTTCATGATGAATGATCACGCCAGCTGGGAAAACCTTCAGAAATTCACAACGAGATTTTTACCGAAGAAGGGGTGAG
>NC_051414.1:4592875-4593198 GCF_015228065.2 Penaeus monodon
TAGTATGGGCAGCGCGGTTGGTTCGTATGTGATGGGGGGGGAGGGGGGGGGCAAAGAGGAGGGGAAGTTACGATAGAGATGAATTAGCATCTCCATCGACCCCTATTCTTCTCCCACTATGCCCTTCCTCCTACGCGCTGAGTTTTATTTATCATCTCTCTCCTCTTTCTCTCACTGTTCCAATCCGTTACCCATTGTTTTCGGTTCTCCTTTTTCGTCATTCACACGGAAATATTGAATAATTCCATGTTACCTAAGGGTCCGTGGTGTATGCATGAATAAATCTGTTGGAAGCGAAGCTGTGGGAAAAGGGTACGGAAAAA
>NC_051414.1:4594874-4594944 GCF_015228065.2 Penaeus monodon
CAAGTCTGCAGTTCCACTGAATATGATATCAGCAGTTAATTATAGTCCTATTTAAATGTTGTTCTTCTCC
>NC_051414.1:4595072-4595227 GCF_015228065.2 Penaeus monodon
CATTCGAGGGGGAGGTGAAGAAGTAATAAAAGGAAGGGAAGGGGAAAGGGAGGTAAGAAGAAAGGGGAAAGAAGGAGGGGAAAGAGGGTTTAAGAAAAAAGGGAGGAACGGGAAGAGACAGATGTTGGGCTTAAAGTTTGAGCTGAGAAGTGAAT
>NC_051414.1:4595783-4596383 GCF_015228065.2 Penaeus monodon
ACTGAGAGAGTAGTATGTCTTATATTTTCGGGGACTTTCCACGGAACGAGCTAGTATAAGCACTAATAGATCTGAGATGACTGGTATCGTATAATAACCACATTTCCATTACCCTTCGTGTTTTCATGACCCTAATCAATGTCGTTCCCCATTTTACTATATCATGTTTGCAGATCAATAGTCTTATCACCCTCTCCTCGGCTATTGCCATCCGTTCTTTCATTACGTTTCTCTTTTCATAACCAAGACCAAGGGAATATAAAGAATAAATATATGTTTACAAATTACAATATTGTCTCAAAGGGAATCGGTTTGAGAGTTCAATATTCATTTTTGGGACACACGCTTCCGCCATTACTAACACTGTAAGCAACACACCAATACGACCATGCATTAGTATGTATGAACAGCATCACAGTCCACCGCACCCACGACACTGGTGAATAACCTGAGTGAGCTGTTCATTCTACAACTGCAACAATCACAACCACGGCTTTGAGATCTGGAGATTAATTCAGTTTCGTTTTGCTGTTGGTGGCGGTGGTTTTTGTCGGGAAGGAGATGAAATACTGAATGTAAAATGGTAATGTAGTTTTTCTC
>NC_051414.1:4597603-4598011 GCF_015228065.2 Penaeus monodon
GATCTTCTCCCCTTTCTAACTCCATCAACTTCCACACTGATTGATCCGTGCCATCTTTATCCTCCTTCCTGCGATTTCCACCATATGCTCACCGCCTCCCCCTTCGTCTCTCCCCCGCCCCCCGGCCCCAGGACCCCCCGACAGCGTGGCGAACTGCAAGCTAGTCAACCTGACGGTGGAGACGCTGGAGGTGGAGTGTTCGCCAGGCAGTGACGGCGGTCTCCCCCAGCGGTTCGAGGCGCGGGTGTTCGCGTCCCCCACCAACGCCCTGGTCACCACGATGGTCGAGGACGCCCCCAGGTTCCACGTCGGGGGCCTCACGCCGGGCCAGGATTACGTCATCACCGTCACCGCCGTTAACGACAAGGGCCCCAGCAAACCCCAGGAGATCGATGCGGTTCGGCTCAA
>NC_051414.1:4598170-4598512 GCF_015228065.2 Penaeus monodon
TTGGGTGTCACTTTTGTTTTTATTATGTGTGTTTTTATTTGGTGTGCGTTTGTGTCTAGTTGGGTATTAGTTTTTTCTGTGTGTTTGTTTTGTGTAGTTATTTTTTTTTGTTTTTTGTTTTTGGGTGTCTGTTTGTTTGCATAGATGTTTTGTTTGGTGTGTGTTTGTGTATTAATGCGTTTAAGAATCTTGTTGTGTGTGTAGGCGTTGGAGTGGGTACATCTTTAAGAACGAGTGCCTCTGTGGGTGTGAGTGTAATGCATTTCTTTCCCATCTCAAGAACACCGGAAATGAGTCACTATGAGTCGCCTCCCCCCCCCCCCTCTCTCCTACGATGCCTCT
>NC_051414.1:4598788-4599074 GCF_015228065.2 Penaeus monodon
GTTTTCGGGTAAACCAAGCGTCTTCAAGGTGACTCATACAATCTGAAGGTAGATTTATGAGTCAATTAAGAGTTTCTCGAGTCACGCACCTCCGCTGGCGCGTCCTGACAGCTTGCGTGCGGCGAAATGGTCTCTTCAGTGTAACTTACCTATTTACCTAATTATTTCGCTATTTATCCCTCATGTTTACCTAATTACGCCATTGTTTATTTCTCCCTAAAGCCGACATCTCCGCAGGCCCGTAACAATTTCGCACGAGCGCAGAACACCCGTTTATATTTCGCGA
>NC_051414.1:4599154-4599257 GCF_015228065.2 Penaeus monodon
GTCACTCACGGTTTACTCTTGCTTAATTTGCAAGGATATATATATATTTTTTACTTCACTTTTCATTCATCACCAAAGTTTTTGTAATCAAAAATAGATTCAA
>NC_051414.1:4599888-4600111 GCF_015228065.2 Penaeus monodon
ATAAGATTAATCTTTGTATCCCATCTGCCTCTGAGGCAAACGCTTATCATCAGTGCACCTGTTGTCCCTCACATTATAATGAAGCGAGGCCTTCAAAAATCAATGATCAAACCTGGTATTTCCACGCTAAACAGCCTACGTTCCTTTTTAGATATTTCGTCTTTATTTCTTACAGTTGAATTTTTTTTAATGTTTATATTTATAAATTAATTCATTTTTACAG
>NC_051414.1:4600328-4600690 GCF_015228065.2 Penaeus monodon
TCGGGTGACCTCAGAGACGCTTAGCCATTAGTGGACAACAAAGCTTAAGTTTATAACTTAACTTGCCGAGTAATTTTCCCTGGCGCGGGTCATTTCCTGTCCGCGGGCCGGTTGATTATGGTGGCGGAACTGTGGGATTATTATCATTACTTTTTATTTTACAAAAACTTAATATCAAAACCTGAAACGCTTAAAGATATAATTTCCATATGTGTCTGCGTGTCAGCAAGAGGTAAGATTTTCATGTGTCTTTGAATGGGCATAAATGGAATCGTGTACTTCAGTTTACTTAGTATGCAGGAATAGAACTTGCAATGTAATGATGGCACAATCTAGCTTGAGAGATAAATAAGCTCCTTTCT
>NC_051414.1:4600830-4601175 GCF_015228065.2 Penaeus monodon
ACAGAGCCATTCCAATAATACACATAGTATCATGTGTTTATATACACACCTGGCCATAAATCGCACATGCGCTCGTGTGTATGAATGGGAATTGCTGCATATCATCTTGGGGTCGGTAGAGGGAGGAGGGGAGGTGGGGGGGGAGCTCGGGGTCAGAGATGAATAAGAGCCATCAGTAAATGTCTGGCAGGAACAGGATGAGGAGTCTTGGGATTCAAGATTAGAAACAGGTTGCAAACACGTTCTGTGTCATCCCTCTCAGATGGACTACACCATGTGTTAAATATCGATCATTTTCATAACAAAAACTCTTCAGTTGCAAAGTTTCTCACTACATATTTCTTT
>NC_051414.1:4601203-4601442 GCF_015228065.2 Penaeus monodon
CTCTAAAAGCACCCTGACATGCAAAGATCATAAACAGTAGACGAAGGGCCAAAGTAATGTTTACCCAAGAGAATGAAGTCGGTCATTGAGCAGTTACAGTTCCGCATATAATAGCTAAGGGGTATGACATTTCATTCTGAAGTTTCTGTAAGAGGAAATACTTCAGGAAGTTCCCCGAGAAAACGGTAGTTGTGACGAAAATTTTGAAATTTATTTTCACTTTGTTTTACTCTCTTGCT
>NC_051414.1:4601473-4601997 GCF_015228065.2 Penaeus monodon
TTTCTTTTTTTTGTCATTTGCTGAATTGTGTTTTACTTTTGTCTCATTACACTTTTATTCTAAGTATCACTCTACGGCCGTCTTACATGCGGTATTCATATATATTCAGATTGTTTCGTTATTAGTATATGTTCAGGATATTCCTCGTTAACTTCCTGGCAGATCACGTGTTAGATAACAGCAGAGAGACGACATATTCTGCCTCATTGTTTGTCATGATGATGAAAGCTTATTTTCAGCCACAAAATTATTCATGTTTAATGCGCGTTTATGAGATATATATCATCATTTTACATGAGCTAAAATTATAACCCGTGTTGAATTATTACATACGCTCACTCGCTTTAATCATTACACACAGCAGAATAATCAGGTAAACCTCGCCAAAATAACCTACACATACTCACCTAGCCAACGTTTACCCCTGCACGGCTAACACACATATAAAAACACAGTAAACACGTACATGCTTCTAATCAACACGTATCCCTGCCTAATGTACACGTACACTTACCATAGCCCCT
>NC_051414.1:4602069-4602181 GCF_015228065.2 Penaeus monodon
AAACCCCCTCCCCTTTTGCACCCTCCGCCGTTCACACAAAGTACAGAGGCAATCACCCTTCAGCAAGACAGTTACGTTCCTCGTTACGGCTTAACTGCCCTCTAATGACTAA
>NC_051414.1:4602281-4602373 GCF_015228065.2 Penaeus monodon
GACGACTCGAGTTTCCTGGACTTCTCATTGAGACGTGATCGACCATTTGTTGAATTTGTTTTCTTTATTTTCAAGTTTCTGTTGTGTGTAGA
>NC_051414.1:4603311-4603397 GCF_015228065.2 Penaeus monodon
ATGAGTAAAGCAAAAATATCACCAATATAAATAATGACGGCATTAGAAAAGATAATGATCAAAAGGATAAGAGTGATAATAATTTC
>NC_051414.1:4607026-4607659 GCF_015228065.2 Penaeus monodon
AACTTTATCTCTTGGCGTCTCGCTCAGACTTAATATTTCCTACTACTTAGAGCTATTGAGCTAAAATATTCATCATAAAGCAGAGACTACTTAAAAAAAAAATGTGAGTGGAAATTACAGAAATCGACAGAGACGTGGAATACAGAGTACAAGAAAAAAGCAGGTAATACTAAAGGAAATTCCCACGTTGTTGGTAAAATATATTTCTTTAATTATCTACTCAGATATACGACGATGATAGTAGATAGCGTGTACAATATCCATTTTCATTCTTGTTATTATCAGTAAATAATTTTCAGATTAAACCTTATGAATTATCATTTCTTATTTGTTTGTTCTTTTTAGATTATTAAGTATATAAAGCGACTATTATTATCTTTTACTCACAAAGATAACTTTATATCCTTTTCAGCAGTACGTAACTATTTTCCCTCGTTTTTTTATGCTCTTTATTCACATTATAAATCATGTTTTATTTTGAGAACATGACTATTCATATTATCAGGTACTGTGCCAGCTTATCAGCTAGTTAGTCTGCGTTACCTTTTTGAATCCCCGTTTTTTGTTCCGTGGTCAAACTTATCTTTTTAATCAAGAAATTATCTTATAAGTAAGAGGGAGAAGGCGCGCCTC
>NC_051414.1:4608017-4608338 GCF_015228065.2 Penaeus monodon
CCAACACAGTGAACTTGTATACTTACGTGCGTGTAGAGTCTTGCCAGAGAAGCAAAAATAAAACCTTTGTGTTCATTTTCCTCCCATGCGAAGAATCAAAGACTCCTATTAGCGGCACAAATTAGCATGCACGAACTCTGGCGTAGGACGTTGGCTCGTAATTCGCTCTCGTCTGAATCAATCTAATTCAACTTCACAATCCTTACTCTCCCCCCCTCCTCCTCCTACCCCCTCTCAATCCTGCCAACGCACACGCAACCCCCACCCCCTTTCAAATCCCCCCCCTACCCCCCACCCCAGTCCAATCCCTCTCAGCTGCCT
>NC_051414.1:4608361-4608448 GCF_015228065.2 Penaeus monodon
GATCAACTGAGGCTCAGATTGATGTAAGATTTAATCTGGGTTTATAGGATGCTTATATGATGAGGTTTCCTGGATGACGCTACAGCT
>NC_051414.1:4608530-4608597 GCF_015228065.2 Penaeus monodon
TCGTTCTTCCCCCAATATCCCTCTTCCCACCATGCATCTTCTACATCATCCTTATGCCTATTATCTC
>NC_051414.1:4608639-4609714 GCF_015228065.2 Penaeus monodon
GCCCTCCTTCCCAACCCCGCAGGTCACTCCATCCTCCCTGCATCTTCCTTCTCTCCTTCTCTCACTCTCCTTCACTAACCTTTCCTTATCTCCAAGTCCTCCTCCTTCCCTTTTTTCCATCCTTTATCCCTCTGCCCTTTCCCAGCTCTTCCTGTCTCCCCATCGCTGTCATTTCCCTCTCATCTCTCCATCCACCTTTTTTTTCAAATTCTCCCTCCCTATTCTTCGCCAACCCCCATTTCTTCATCTTCCTATCCCCCTTCCTCCCTACCTCCTCCATCTCTCCACCCCCATCGCTCCCATCTCCCACCTATCCTCTATTTCCTTTGTCCCCTTCCTTTCCATACCTACAGTCTCCACTCCCCCTTTTAACCTCTCCTTATTTCTCCATTCCTCTCTATCCTCTCCCTCTCCCCGATCCTCTCCCTTTCCCTCGCTTCTCCTTCTTCCCCATCCTTTTATTCCTTCACTTCTCCCTCTCCCTCCCGTCTGCCACCTCTCCTTTTCTCCTTATCGCTCTTCCCATCCTTTCCCTTTCCCTCACCTCCCTCTCCCCCATTCAATTCATTTTCCTCACCTTCTTATCCTCCATCCTCTTCTTTTTCCTCACCCCCTAATCCCATCCTTTCCCTTTTCCTCTCCTCTCCCTCTCCCTCCCATCTGCCACCTCTCCCTCTCTCCTTATCCCTCTCCCCCATCCTTTCCCTTTCCCTCACCTCAATCTTCCCCGTCCTCTTCATTTTCCTCACTTCCTTATCCCCCATTCTCTTACTTTTCTTCACCTCTCCCTCTCCCTCTCATCTGCCACCTCTCCCTCTCCCCTTATCCCCACCCCCCACTTCACTACCCCCCCCCCCCACTTCACTCCCCCTCTCCCCCTCTTCGGCCCGCCATCTTGAATTTCCGGAACGAAGGGGCGGCACTAGAATTAATCCCAAGCGTAATTCTCAGGAGTGGAGGGACAAATTTCTTCTGCCGGGAACTGATTGTAAAAAAAAAAAAAAGGAAAGGAAAAAGAGGGGGAATAAAAGAGAGAAAACAAGGAAGTTTAGAATGTATGTGCGTGGGTGTACAG
>NC_051414.1:4609754-4609897 GCF_015228065.2 Penaeus monodon
CATGTGATAAGATATAAGGCGATGAGTGATTATTGGTATTATATGATAGATATTTGAGTAATATCATATATTTTAAGAGTCTAGTTAATTATTTTATTGCATTTTCCCTCACTAACACTTAATATTTTCTTTCGGTTTCCTTT
>NC_051414.1:4610396-4610539 GCF_015228065.2 Penaeus monodon
CAAAGGTGGCAGAGAAGAGGATGGGTGACGTCAGCGCTCCCCCCGTCCCTCCTCTCGTCGTGGTATTTCTCGGTCTCGTCGGAGGCTTCGTTCTGCTGCTCCTGCTTGGAATCCTGCTGACGCGCGTGAGGTCTAACAGGTGA
>NC_051414.1:4610578-4610742 GCF_015228065.2 Penaeus monodon
TAATAAACGGATGATAAGTAGATAGTAAGTAGGTAATGAGGAGATAATGACTGGGGGATAAGTTGGTTGTAACTACGTGATAAGTAGATTGTAAGTAGGGAATGAGGAGATAATGATTGGATGATAAGTTGGTTGTAAGTAGGGAATGAGTTGATAATGATTGG
>NC_051414.1:4610797-4612155 GCF_015228065.2 Penaeus monodon
GATATGAGTAACATGTGGGTAGATAGTAAGCCATGTAGTAAAGTGTAAGCGGGTATAAGAAGGTAACTTGAAAATGTTATTCATAGTCGGAGGATATGTGGATAAATGAAAAAAATAAATACCTGGAGAAAGAAACTCTAAAAGAGAAATAAAAATTAAGATGAATGTGTAGATCAAGAGTAGCTATTTTCAAATCAAACAAACATTTCAATCGGAATTATGCCTTTTGGAGGAAGGCCAAAAACACTTTTGTAGAAACTTTACACTCTAGTTCGAAGGGATGTGATGCAGTGTTCCCTTCTCAGGGAAACAAAAACAAACAAAGAAAAACAAGTTAATCAACAACAAATAGATAAATACTCTCACAATCAAGATAACAAATAAACAAACACCCACAAACTTACAGACAAGCACACACACACAAAAATGTATACATATGTACACCCAAACACACGCACAAACATAGTATCAAACACAAAGACAAACTAATCCTTAAAACAAACAAGGCACACAAAAACACATACACAAAACATCTAATTAGACGACCTTACACGCAAGGAACACAGGGCTACACAGTCATGTCATTAAAGAGTAGCTTCCATATCATCTCAATTTACGACCATGTAATCATGACCCCCCCCCCCATCTACTCCTATCTAACCCCCTCCCCCCATCTTCTGTTTACCTTCCCTCCTTCCAGCCTTCTCTCTAGCTTCCCCCCCCCTCCTATCTTCTCCTCTCTATTCTTCCCTATTTCATCCTTCTCTCCCCCTCCCCCCTCGCCCCCTCTTTTCCTATCTACCCTCATCACTTCCATCTTTCCCTCCTCCTTCTCCTCGCCCCAGATCTTTTCTTTAGCCTCCCTCCTTCCACCCCCCCCCCCCATCTTCTCTTATCTACCTTCCCTCCTTCTCTCCATTCTTCTCCCCCCCATCTTGTCCTATCTACCTTCCATCCTTCCATCCTTCTCTTCCCCCATCTCCTCCTATCTACCCTTCCCCTTTCCATCCTTTAATCCATCCTCCCCTCCCTCTCCATCCCCTCCCAATCTTCCCTCTCCATCCCCCCCAATCTTCTCCTATCTACCCTCCCTCACTCTACCCTTCCTTCCCTCCTTCCCAGCCCCCATCCGCCCTTCCCTCCTAATGCTTCATGAAGCCCTATCATTACAGACACCTGCAGTATACTCATTATATACTCGCACCTGTATTCTCTCCCTCATTAAAAGCATCCCCTCATTGACGTGTGAAATGAGCCTCATCCACTACCTGCTTTGTACCAGCTTCAAGGTCTTGTGTTGTGTTTCTCTCCCAGATTATTTATCTATATTCTCCCTCTCACTCTTTTTATCTTGGTGA
>NC_051414.1:4612215-4612281 GCF_015228065.2 Penaeus monodon
CCTTCCTAATGTTTCTATTAAGGGTGGCTCTTCCTTTTCCCTCTTAATCTGTTCTCTCTATCTTTT
>NC_051414.1:4613089-4613376 GCF_015228065.2 Penaeus monodon
ATGTTTTGATTCTCTGCCTATCTTTCATTGTCCTTCTCCTTGAGCTTTCCCTTTTAACCCATTGCCCTCTTGCCCTCGAAAGCTGTTCCTGTCCTCCTGATGATTCTGCCCTTTCCTCTTTGCCCTATATATAAGGATTCCTTTGTCTCCTTGTGTGAGAGAATTCTCGAGGAGCTCCTTCGCACGAATGTGATTATCTTCGAATTAATCCTTTGTCTGTGTGTTCTCTCTCTCTCTCGCTCTCTCTTCTTCTCTCTGTATCTTTGTTTCTCCTTCGAATTCTCATC
>NC_051414.1:4613664-4613841 GCF_015228065.2 Penaeus monodon
TTACTTATTCCATTACCAATTTATCCTCATTTCCTCAATTCCTCTTCATCCCCTCTAGATTAGTAGGTGATCTCCTGCTTAAAGGGCGCTCAGATCATGACTTCAAGACCGAATAGCAGTCACACGAACAGTAACTAAAGGAGGTGTTGTCATGGTGTCAGCTACATTACTGTGGAA
>NC_051414.1:4615942-4616196 GCF_015228065.2 Penaeus monodon
CCACACACACAAATACTCATTTGTTAGTATTTAATCCTCCACATGTATAGAATGTTCATTCCGAGCGCCTTCAACCCTCCTTTAGCCCCTTCTCCCGTCCCTTCCTCAGGTGCAGCTGCCTCCGCCACGAAGGACGCGGTGACACGAACGCGGGCGGCATCGTCAGTGCCACAGGGACGCCCACCAACACCACCACGAAGTCCTCCTCGTCCGCCCACGCTACCGCCCACACCCGCCCCGCCCACACGCTCCGA
>NC_051414.1:4616215-4616425 GCF_015228065.2 Penaeus monodon
CACCTGATGTCTTGAGGACTGTCAATGGTATATTCCTGATTCCTTTGTCCTTCACTGCTTGCTTGTGAAACGATAACTTGACGCATTTTTTTCTCAATCTGCATCGCAAGAACTTGCTTTTATGTCGTTATCACGTTGCAATGATACACTTAATTATGCTTATAGCTTTTTTTAAAAATAAAGACGTATGTACATATTTTGTAATTGTGC
>NC_051414.1:4616496-4616737 GCF_015228065.2 Penaeus monodon
TATTCTTTTATTTAGCTCTGCATGACTACATATATCTTACATGTGTAGAGTTACACAGATACACTAACTGTTTAATTATCTATGATTACATACATTATTTATTTGTACATGATTATATATATTGTATATCTGCACAAACAGACAATATTCATTTAACTTTTCATGAAGCTGACAATGTGACACCTACACGAAACAACAAAAACAAAAGAAAATCTGCTCCTTTTTAAGAAAAAAAAGAAAG
>NC_051414.1:4616922-4617022 GCF_015228065.2 Penaeus monodon
AAGATGTCTCTACCTTCCATTGATACATGTCACCGCCACTAATCTAGCACTTCTGCACTAGCAGTCACATCCATTTCCAGCAACAACGAACACCATTTTG
>NC_051414.1:4617089-4617400 GCF_015228065.2 Penaeus monodon
ACTCTCATATACTGCTTCAGTTGCGCTCAACACAGCAATGCATACAATCACTGATTGACCCCACAGCCGCCGCGCATTAACCGCACTCAATCCATCCTACAAACCGGATTAGAGGCATACCCGAAGTATCCTTTGGAAACCCCGCCTACTCCCCCACAGGTGAGTACCATATTATCGCTCCACCAAGAATATACCCAGACCAGATCAATGGCGACCCACCGCATGTCAATGCCCCGCCCGCAGGTCATGCCCGAGTGTTACGTTATCTGCACAATAAGATATGCCAGTGCCTTCTTTACTAGATATAAGTT
>NC_051414.1:4618029-4618196 GCF_015228065.2 Penaeus monodon
GCCCAACGGAGCCATCTTAAGATCCGATCCGAAGTCGAGGAGAACGGAGTCTGGCGCAACCACCCGTCATTCAATAACCTCCGTATTTACATATTGGGTTACTATCCCGTTGCTTTGCAATGGGTTTTAAGTCCGATTTGAAGAACAAGTCAGTTGGATATGTCACA
>NC_051414.1:4619801-4620135 GCF_015228065.2 Penaeus monodon
ACAATACATTTATTTACGAAATATAAATGGAATCTCAGATTCATAATGGAAAATTGCCTCTTCTTACGCCGAAAACGCGTATTGTGTTCCTGAGGTAAGATCAAAGAAAATCAAGAAGACACGCGGAAATAATCACGATATTTCCAAAATAAGAAAGAAAAAAAAGTCATGGCTCCTTTTTTTTTTTTTTAAGGCACACACTGCTTTGTTCTTTTAGTGTCAGTGCATGTCAGCTGCCCTTTCAGCGTCTTTCTTTTCACCCTTTCTCTGCTATTCTGCTTTACCTCTCTTGCACTTATTAGAAGTGTTCGTTATTGCCTTAGGTGTGAAAATT
>NC_051414.1:4621294-4621453 GCF_015228065.2 Penaeus monodon
GCAATTGTAGGATCAGTAATCACAGGCGTATTACCCAGGCATGCATCGGACCGTACTGTAAGTCAAGTGCATTGCATCATTATAGTGCTTGCATGCTTGGAAATGTTGCTTTTTCTAAGTGTCTGCTTGTCATTCTGCTAGCGAGGTTGCCGAGAACAT
>NC_051414.1:4621477-4621888 GCF_015228065.2 Penaeus monodon
CGCAACCTCTTCTTTAAGGGTCATATTCCAAAGACACAACGTTGAAACTTGAGCCTTCCCTTCACATGAACACAGCACCGAATCAAGGAATCTTTTTCAGATGTTCAGAGCGCTTGCGAATCCCCCCCCCCCACCACTCTCTCTCACGATCAGAAGTGGAGATACGCACAGTTATGTAATATTTCTCCCACTCCCTCCTCCTTTTCCCCCTGTACCCCATCCCAGTACCCCTTCGACACGACACAACGTACCCCGTTCTGCTTCCTCCCTTCACCTTCCCATTTATCATGCTATCCTTCTTCCCTTTTACTCCCCTTCCTGTCCTCTAATTTCCCTCTCCCTCATCCCACAATCCTGCTTCTTCTCATTCCTCCTTCCTTCATGCAAAGTGCCACTCCAACCCCACAATTT
>NC_051414.1:4622521-4622715 GCF_015228065.2 Penaeus monodon
TGGGTTTCTTGGCGAGCGTCTCATCTCATCTTCTCGTGTTAATGGCGAAGGAGATGCCTTTGAAGGAGACGCCCGGATGAAAGCGTTTGTAAACATCACACGAGATTTATGAAAATATATTTTTCTCGCATTTGCATCAAAGAATTTCTCTATGATCGTGATTATGTATTTTATTTCAATTTATTATTTTATCC
>NC_051414.1:4623914-4623983 GCF_015228065.2 Penaeus monodon
ACGGAATATATAAATATTCAGATCGGGAAACATTCATATTAAGAGATACTTGTAGACACCTTTGCTGAT
>NC_051414.1:4624149-4624279 GCF_015228065.2 Penaeus monodon
ATGTCAATCATAAGAATGTATGGTAAAGAATATCCCAAGATTCTTAGTACATCTTACTGTTATAAAGACATTACCTGGAAGCTAATTTATTTTCTTGGTAATAATAAAGCTAATGACTCCAATGGATAAT
>NC_051414.1:4624587-4624916 GCF_015228065.2 Penaeus monodon
TTACCTCTCAGCTATCCCATGCCCACCCTCACACCCTACCCCGCCGAGTACTCATGTGTTTTCCTTGCTCCCGCCCACAGCCGCTCATGAAGGAGGGAGTGCAGCTGGGGCCCGGGGGCGTGGGCGGCCTATACCGGGATCCTGGAAGCCCACGACACCTACCGCACGACGAGAGCTTTGTGTAGCCGTGGGTGGCCAGTGCTCCTTCCTGCCCCACTCCGATGCCCAACCAGGAAGCTGTACATAGACATGAGCATTATATTTGATGATTTTTTTTCGGGCCTGTTTCGTTTTAGATTTGTTTATTCATCTCTTTCATTGCTCCCCGC
>NC_051414.1:4624965-4625087 GCF_015228065.2 Penaeus monodon
TTAAATTCTCTTCCAAGTACGTATTTATTTGCCTACGTGCGTTCGTGTCATTTGTCTTGTCCTTCTCTGGTGCGGCCGCGACCTCTATTGCCGCCCTTCACCTCCTCTCGACCCCGACCGTT
>NC_051414.1:4625198-4626001 GCF_015228065.2 Penaeus monodon
TGAAGGTCGTGGGAAAATATCTCTCACGGGTTTTAATTATTTTTGTCTCCTTTTTTTCCTTTCGTCCAGACCTCCCGTGCAGGTGTTTACATATACTTTGTACACGTGTTTTTTGAAGGTGTCACAGAAATTCAGTGTTATATGTTGAGGCGTTAGCTAGAACCAAGCGACCAGCAGTACCATGAGTCAGGTCATGTGTATATATATAAAAGTTACATAAGAATAACCCCGTGTGTTTGTTGCGCACCGGGTATGTGTGTGATTTTGTTTTGTGCGTCAAACAGAGGGAAAGATCCGTCACTCACCTTTCTGTATATCTCTGACATTAAGAATATTATATGTGAAAACCTGATGGATCTTACTTTGGATTTTTCATTGTGTACAGTGTAAGGAATGTACCTTATTTTTCCATATCAGTGGTTGAAGAACATAAACAAATATACTAAAAATATAATGAGTGTTTGAAACCAGTATCGAAAAACAAGAGGAGGGAAATATATGTTGAAATGTTGAAATTTTAAAACCCGGTTTCCCTTCATCTATAAAGAACCCTCTTATCTTTTCTATCATTTTTTTTATGCCATACATTATCTCTCATCATATTATTTAACACTGATTTTATCTGTTCCGGTAACAACGAGGAAAATCTTACAGGTACATCGCCAGTGTGTGACCAGGAAAACTATGATGAAATTATAAGTGAATGTGAAAGGGCAGTTTGGTTAATGAATATGATAAGACATATGTGTTCAAACGAGTGTGAAACGCTGTGATGATTTTATGGAGACACGTAGAAAGGGTAG
>NC_051414.1:4626111-4626263 GCF_015228065.2 Penaeus monodon
CACGTATAGCACAGTCAGTCACAAACGCAGCAGATGCCTTGGCTGGTGTAGCTGGTGTATCATAGGCTGTAGTAGATTTTGTACCATTACCGGCAAACTACCCAGACTTTTATATGAATGTTGTATATGATATATGTTATTTTCCGTTTACG
>NC_051414.1:4627421-4628159 GCF_015228065.2 Penaeus monodon
GAATGAAAGATTTCAACATCTATCTTATCTACAGCAGATAACACAGTAAAACAAAACAAAAAATGAGCAAGGAAAAAGTGCTGTGCAGTGTTTTTTAAAGAAGTAGAAAGTGATTTTAAAGAGAGCATATGCAGTGGACAGTATTTATTATTCCAGAAAGCTATCGATCAAATCTATGGAATCAATACAGAGTTTAACTGATTATTTCAAAGATATATTTAGTTCTGCAATGGAAATTCATAAGTACAGAATAAGGTTAATGACTATCCTTACAGGTAACTGATCAAAAATATATTTCATAGAAGCGAAAAAAATAAAGTACAGGACTACATAAACACTCATTGAAGCTGAAGTCTGTACTTAAAAAAAAAAACTGAAGCATAGAAGCTGCTAAGAGGTTTGGAAAGATAGACAAAAAAGACATTTCACAATAAACCAGTTGCTACAGGGTAATACAAACCAAACAGGGATTGCTGTGAATTTAGACTTGAGACAGATGCTACAGAAGATAAATTACAAGAAAGTAACCCAAGAGCGATACAGAGGTTACAGAATGATCTTGAACGAACCAGAAACTACAGTACATGTCTGGTTTGCAGTCGAAGGGCGAATCACACCCACACAAAGATACACATAAACAAGTTGGTGCCACAGAGCATGGGCTGAGTCAGGTGATGTTTGACGTTAGGTAAGTTTTATTCTGGCATTTCATTATTTGTTTCAAGCTGCCACTTGATT
>NC_051414.1:4629436-4629830 GCF_015228065.2 Penaeus monodon
TTTATTAAGGAACTGTATAAATGGTGTAAAAAGTTTTGCAAAGGGTACTAATGAAACGAAAAGTTGTCCATAGAAATAAAAGTGAAGAAAATAGCCCATTTCAGTCGCGCCGAAACGTAAACGAAGATGCTGTAAGACAGGCGTTGGTTCTAATGTGTAGGTGTGTGTGAATGTAAGAACTATATGTAAAACAAACAAAAAAACATTTACATGTCTTTTTTTGTAAAATTCCTATCATGTGATTAAGAATGGAATTACTACTACATGTATATTTTATATAATAAAATTAAATTTTGAAGTGTTTGTCCCATTTTTTACCCAGTGACCACATATGTGATTGCGAGATTTTCTTTTCCTTGTTGATTTATCTCTTTTGTACTAGGATCATCTTTTG
>NC_051414.1:4630024-4630588 GCF_015228065.2 Penaeus monodon
TTATTAGTCGACGTTTTTTTTTCATCATAAAAATTGTTCATGTATTTTTTCAGTCTATCTTTATCTTCTTCCATTTTCTTTCCTTCTAAATTTTGTTTCCTATATCTCATCTTCCATGCTTTAATATCCTTATTATTTCCATTTTTTGCTTAATTTTTCTAGTATTCTTTCTCCTACCTTTTCTCCTTAATTCCTTTTTTCTATTTTCTTATTCCCTTCTTCTTTGGCTCTCTTCACTACCTTCTCCTCACTTGTTATCTTCACCCACTACCTTCCACCATGTTATCTCATGCCCCTCTTTCCCCATATCTTTTTTCTCCTTAATTTCTTTTTTTTTCTCCTTAACTTCTTTTTCCTATTTTCTTATTCCCTTCTTCTTTGGTCTCTTCACTACCTTTTCACTTGTTATCTTCACCCACTACCTTCCACCATGTTATCTCGTTCCCCTCTCTCATTTTCAAGGAAGAGCACGAGTGTAACTCAAGCGTGCAACTTGGTTGATCGCCGTCATCCTCGGCAAAGTTACAAGCGGCTTTGATTACCGTGTCGTCGATGCTACTAAGC
>NC_051414.1:4631576-4631902 GCF_015228065.2 Penaeus monodon
TGTATAAACACTGTACACGTATTGTAAATATGTGTCTCAGCGTCTGTGTATAGATAAACTCTCCCACACATTTCCATAAGCATACACTCATACAAGAAAAGTACTTTGCTAAAGGAAATGTGTGTTTTGACAAGCGTATTTGTAGAGCAAACATTTCTGAATAAAATTCCAGATCCAAAAATGTATCTTAAATACTGAAGCAGCAACCTATACGGATGTCAGTTTTTTTTCCATAGAGTTGACAGAAGATAAAAATCAATTTGATTGATACTTGAATCTTTTGAGATGAATTCTGGTACTGAATTTGTCATACGCAGCGGATGGGA
>NC_051414.1:4632144-4632237 GCF_015228065.2 Penaeus monodon
CTCTTGTTTAAAAATGACACGTAAACCTCTGGAAATATATTGACGAGGAGTCATACGATGAAAAAAAATTGGGAAACAAAATATTTAAATTAC
>NC_051414.1:4632254-4632590 GCF_015228065.2 Penaeus monodon
AACAAACCCGTTTTTGAAAGCGCCGAACGCAGTGGCTAATTTCTTCGAGTAATTTATAGATTATGAAAAAAAAGCATCACACTTGTATTAGAAAAAAAATATTATGGAAGAATTTTAAATCCCTTCAAAGTGACTCTCCTCGGTACTGTAAAGCATCGAGGGGTTTTATGATAAAACTATCATCATCACTCGATAGGGATATACAAAAAACGAGGCAAACATGTATTTTTTTCTCCCTCACTAAATTAGATCAGGATATAAAAAAAGGGAGAAGGTATATAAAGACGGAGTTATTGGGAATACGAAAACATAGAAAGGTATACCCAACTATGCAAA
>NC_051414.1:4633223-4633629 GCF_015228065.2 Penaeus monodon
TCACAACTCTCACAATCCCCCCCCCCCTCACGTCAACCTCACCTTACCCAGCCTCCCACGACAGACGCACACAGACGCAGGAGTTCTTTCTCACTCCTCGACAAAGACGTGGGGGGGGGGGATAACAGCGAGTGTATTGTCCTTGGGAATCGAGTGAGTTCGCCCCTTTCCTTCTTGATGCGATCTTCATCAGAACCCTTTGCGCTTCCCTCCCTTCCTCCGCTGCTTTGTGCGATATTCTCCGCTCTCAAATCCACTGAGATATCCACCCCGCTGCCAGATAATGAAGTTGCTTGGTACACACAATTTCCCTTCTATGTAATTTGATCTTCAGGTCATTCTTTTTCTACTAATTGCTTTCATTCGCACCTACAAACATATCCTCTCGCAGGTGTGCACAAAGGAG
>NC_051414.1:4634584-4634775 GCF_015228065.2 Penaeus monodon
TGAAAAATAATTTCGTCAATTCTGAAAAGTAGGTGTCTAGAGCTGCATTTTGGTGCAAAAATGATGTGAAAATATTAAAGCCAAACCGACAGGAGGAGCTGCCCCTAGAAAGACTTATTCCTCAGCCTCGATAGCTAGAGAACCAGATAGTTAACCAGGCATCTCCTCGCCTCCTTCACTGCTGAATGATT
>NC_051414.1:4634872-4635310 GCF_015228065.2 Penaeus monodon
ATGATAACAATAATCCTATTTAGTGCTATATTTTGAAATATGTTTTCCAAGATTATAAGCTGTATTTCTTTTTGAGAAAGATCATTAAACAAAATCTTGGCATGAAAGGTAAGAATAATGACCAAGCCAAAAACATCGGAAAATACAGCTTTATCTATATTATGGATATTAGAAGTAAAAGGATGATTATTTTAACAAGTTAAGGAGATGATAATATTATGATAATGTGATAACACGATTTTTATTAGTTTCCCAGCAAAATGTTTGACATAACGAGCTGTAAATGTGCGTGTAGGTGGAGATAAAAATACTAAGAAATGTCAACTGTCAAGAGGGCGAGAGAGGAAGTTACGGAAAGATCAGCCAAATGAGGGAAAAATAGAAAATTCACATGTCGTAAACACTGAAATATCATCGAAAACTTGCCAGACTTCGTAA
>NC_051414.1:4635375-4635547 GCF_015228065.2 Penaeus monodon
ACGCCTTAACTTTGCCTTCAATATCCGATAAGGAGCCAGAATCTGAATTATAAATTTAAAATAAAGGAGTTTCGAGGGAAGTTTTTGATATAGGCAGAGGAATGGGCAATATTATGATATTTTCTTTCTTTCTACTTGATTATTCATCTCACAAAGTAAAAGGTTTTACTCG
>NC_051414.1:4637039-4637436 GCF_015228065.2 Penaeus monodon
ATCCATCAAAAAAGCAAAAACGTCGACGGTCTCCCCATAAGCAGCCGATATCAGCTGTTCTTTCGCCCGCATCATACCTTCTTACCATTTCTATCTTATCTACTGCCAATGCAACGTGTTGAAAGCTTACCTTGGAATGGGATTGCATCAGCCAGTATCCATTAGTGAGTCCGGAAGGTAGATCAGCTGTGAGCCTCAACAACACAGGAGAGTAAGCTTTGGCACAGCGGCATCAGCTTGTATCGTTGGCTGTAAAGTGGACACTATTCACGGATGTTGTAGTTCTCGTCAGTGGCAAGCACGATCTTTCGCCTTTGTGTGCGTGTATGCATATACTGGAAATGATGTTGGTATCTTATTTTCATGTAACTTTACATTCAGCGTTGATTTATTATCT
>NC_051414.1:4639960-4640217 GCF_015228065.2 Penaeus monodon
GAAAGAGCAACTATAGTGTCCCACAGCAGTTACAATAACCAGATCAACAAACGAGTAATGATTCGAAACAACAATGAAGGTAATAAACCCAAAATAACAACAGCCTTTCATAAGTAAAGCAGATTTAGATATGGCCTATGACTGTTGTTGTTCAGAGTATTAATTGAACAGATGGTATTTGCAAAAAGTCTTCCGGCAAATAATTGTGTTAATTAGCTATTGAATTAACATTACGCTTTTATCAATACTTGTTCTTA
>NC_051414.1:4642170-4642256 GCF_015228065.2 Penaeus monodon
AAAAAACTCCATACCGAAATGTATTTTCTTCCGTCATAGTTTAAATTTTGTTCTTATTTTCAAGAACAAGTTTTAATCTTTGGGAA
>NC_051414.1:4642479-4644029 GCF_015228065.2 Penaeus monodon
CCTTTAGTCTTTTTAACTTGCGATAGGAAATAGGGAAAATGGTGAAATTCTTTTATGAAGTTGGGTACTTTGATCGGGGGGCCACGTTTACCCCATCATCCCCCAAGAACTCGCAGCTAACACCCTTTTTTTTCTATTATGTCGTTAATTGGTTAATAATAATCCACGTGATTCGATCTTTGCGGTATCTTCTTTGCCCACCATCATTTTCCCAAAAATATTTTTTTAAAACTACTGCTCCCCTGGTGGGGTATGCTATGCATGGGGGTACGGGTTTCCTTTTTAAAATTAAATTTCCAACTTAAAATCCAGTGCCACAATATTTTCATAACGTCGCCCAAAAATTACTGATTGAAAGTTAGGGTTTTCCCAACCTTTTTCCTTTGATTTTTTCCCAAACCCCAAGGGGTTCTTTTAAACGGTTTTTAAAGGGGGTTCAGGGAGGCGTGAGTGTATGTGGGGGGTTTAAAAAAAAATTTTTTTGCATTTTTCTTTGCATTTTTTTTAAAATTTTGAGGGGATAAAAAAATTTTCAAAAAAAGGGTTTTTCTAAAAAAATTGTGGGAAAAATCCAGAAAATTTCCAAATTTGGGGGAAAATTGGGAAAAATTTTGGGGCCCTTTTAAAAAAAATACGAATTGCCAAATAAAGAAAAATCCGAGCCCCCATTTTCCCTAATAATATTAAGAAACTTTGAAAAAATATTTTAAAAAATATTTTTAAAAATTGCCGTTTGCTTGGGAAATTTAGCCATCCAACAAATAAAAAATTTCAGATTCGGAAACGGCAGCCGTTGGGCCCCTTGAGTTTCGTTAAATCTAAAGGGGCTCACGGACAAGCCCTCCAACAATTTTCGGACAACCCCAAAATCTAATTGCGGCAAATGTTTATCTTTGACCCAACCTTATGCAAGACATTTCGCTCTTTCTGCTTAAAAGCAAGGTCGAGATACAGATGCAGTTATAATTGTTTTTAAAACGTAGTTGGGGGAAAGTGAGCTTCGTCTTTCTTCGTGTGAACTTTGAGAAATGATATTTCTGAAAATGTTTTGAGGCCATATAACTAGTCCCTGGAAACGGTACAGATCTCCATATTAATCCTCTATTTTATCCCCTTCATTCCCAAATTTGGTAGAAATTTGATACAGCCAAGTTTAAACTTTTGGCTCAATCTAAAAACCTTTTTTAGGCCCCTAGGATCACCCAGTCAAAAAAGGAAATTAAAAAAACCTCAGACGGGCCCTTTTTTGGTTTGGCCACCAAAAACGGGGAAATGGTGGGGAAGCATATATAGGGTTGAGGGCGGCACTAGCCCGGCACTGGGAAACGAGGGTCCTATCAAATTTTCCTAAAAACCATTCAATTTAGTATCTTCGATTCTCAACGTCTGCGTCATCTGAATAACTATTTTCAAAAAAGGAAAAATTTAAATGCCTCCAAAAAAACAACAGACGCGTTTCAAAAAAAAAAAAAAGGCCCATGAAAAATTTTTTCCCCGAAAACATATTGCCCTGAACTTTTGGGCCAAAACCCCCCCAACCAACCACTCTC
>NC_051414.1:4644776-4645759 GCF_015228065.2 Penaeus monodon
CCTAATAAGGGTATATGTACCATTATTACACCACCCTTAATCATTGTGTCTTTCTTCTAGAAACCATCACCCCAAAGAAATTTTGTAAAAAATGCCTCTCCTGCCACCCATTTTAATCCCCTTCTCAGTTTTAACCTTGCCAATCCCACCCACCCACAAATTTGGGCGAAAAAGGGTCCCAATCAAAACAAACCTTTTCCCTAAAAGTAAACAGTAATACTAAAAAGTTTAAAAAATGCGGGTGTAACCCACCTTTTTTTTTTTTAACGAGAGCCCTGAACAGAAAGTTATAGATATATGTATGTATGTATTTGCAATATATTTGGGGGGCTGAAGTAAAAGGCTTTTTTCCAACTGATGGATCGACCCCCCCTGAAAAGGTCATAATGAATCCCCTCTTCTCTCTCTCCCCTCCTCACTCATTTGGTCGTTTTTGCCAGCCAATTTTTTAAAAGAAAGACCAAAGTTAATCTTTTAAAGCCCCGGCACCTGGAAATAGACCAAGGTATAAGGAATCCTACGCAACTTATTGCAAACCTTTCAAAGTTCACTTGTCCCCTTTGTGCTCTCCTTTTTCAACCCCCCCCTACCCCTTTCTTCTATTTTTTGATTTTTACCCCCACTTTTTACCCCCCCCCCCTCCACTTTGGGCCTTTTTCATCTCTTCACAAAAAGGGCCCAGTTTTGATTTATCGCAATATGGGCCCTTTTAATGACAGCTGTTATGATCCTATGAGATTTCCCAAAAACCCTTTCCCTTAAAACCCCTTTTTCAAAAAGGGGGGGGGGGAAAGTTTAAATTTAAAGGTCAGTGAGTATTTTTGAAATAGACAAAGCATTCATTGTTTAAAGAAAAAAATAAAGGAATGTATACATACATGCCCATCTATAACCTAAAGTTTATAAACCCATTATGTCCCATGTTCAAAATCTGCCCACCCGTCCCGTGTGATATAAAATGTGGTGTGTTTAAATTTTAAAAC
>NC_051414.1:4645904-4645979 GCF_015228065.2 Penaeus monodon
TTTAAATTTTAAATCATGGGGGAAAAAATGTGTGTGTGTGTGGGCCCGCGCAAAGTATACCCCACAAACACACAT
>NC_051414.1:4646353-4646456 GCF_015228065.2 Penaeus monodon
TTTAAAATATAATAAAATAATAACAATAATATATAAAAATAAAATATTTAAAATTAATATCAATATTTTTTTTATTATAAGAAAAAAGGGGGGGGGGGGGGGA
>NC_051414.1:4646706-4646898 GCF_015228065.2 Penaeus monodon
CCCCCCATATATATAAGAAAAAATTTTTGGGTTAAATTTAAAATAAACCCCTTTTGTTTTACCCTTTAACCCATAAATTTTCTTATTAAATATTAAAATTGTTTTAAATAAGAATAAATTTAAAATGACGGAAAAATACATTTCGGTAAAGGAGTTTTTTTTTATGTGTGTAAATACACAGAATACCCCGCT
>NC_051414.1:4647257-4647329 GCF_015228065.2 Penaeus monodon
TTTATAATCATAAATATATAAACAACAAAACACAAACAAAAAAAAACAAAAAAAAACACAAACCAAAACAAA
>NC_051414.1:4647823-4648079 GCF_015228065.2 Penaeus monodon
AAAAACTCCATACCGAAATGTATTTTCTTCCGTCATAGTTTAAATTTTGTTCTTATTTTCAAGAACAAGTTTTAATCATTGTAACTCAGGCAGCAGAAACTTTACTGCGTTAATGGTGAGGAAAAAAATTGCAGTGTTGCCGATGGGGTATTAACAGTTTAATCTCGAAGGAAATTTTCTTGACTATGATGACATGGCGGGATAAACTTTAGAGTATTGATTCGATAAGAGCTCCCTGTGCTTAATCAATAGTTGC
>NC_051414.1:4649546-4649995 GCF_015228065.2 Penaeus monodon
CTCACTGACCTCTTCAATAACATCCGGCCCACTTTTGAGAACGGGTTTAAGAAAGGGTGTTTGGATCTCATTAGCGATCATAACAAGCTTGTCATTATAAGCATATTGCGCATAAATCAGACTCGGCCTTTTGTGAAGAGATGAGAAGGCAAAGTGGAGGGGCGGGGTAAAAAGTGGGGGTGAAATCTAAAATAGAAGAAAGGGGTAGGAGGGGGTAGAGAAGGAGAGCACTAAGGACAAGTGAACATGAAAGGTTTGCAATAAGTTGCGTAGGATTCCTTATACCTTGGTCTATTTCCAGGTGCCAGGTCGTAAAGATTAACATTGGTCTTTCTCTCTAATTGGCTGGCAAATCGACCACTGAGCTGAGGAGAGAGAGAGAGAAGAGGTATTCATTATGACCTTTTCAGGTAGCTCGATCCATCAGTTGAAAATGCATATACTTCAGC
>NC_051414.1:4650039-4650296 GCF_015228065.2 Penaeus monodon
ACTTTCTGTTCACTTGTCTCTCTGTTAACGGTGGGTTACACCAGCATTTTTTAATCGTTATAGCTATTACTGTTTACTTTTAGAAAGGTTGTCGATTGCACCTTTTCGATTACCGACGCATGTCTTTGTCGCAAGTTTGTGGGTGGGTGGGATTGGCAAGGTAGCACTGAGAAGGCATTACATGATGGCAGGATGATGGCATTTTGGACAAATGCTAGAGTGATGGTATTCTAGAAGAAAGACACAATGATAGCTGG
>NC_051414.1:4651025-4652480 GCF_015228065.2 Penaeus monodon
GATGAGAGTGGTATGGTGGGGGTATGGCTAAAAGTTCAGACAATATGTTTACGAGAAAACTTTTTCATGGCCTTTTTTTTATGAAACTGCGTCTGTTAGTTTTAGGAGGCATAAGTTTTCCTTCTATTGAAAATAGTTATTCAGATGACGCAGACGTTGAGAATCGAAGATACTAAATTGAATGGTTCTTACGGAATTCGATAGGACCCTCGTTTCCAGTGCCGGGCTAGTGCCGCATCACATATATATGCTTCTGTCACTATTTCCCTGTTTTTGGTGTCCAAACCAAGAGGCCCGTCTGAGGTTTGTACATTACCTTCTTGACTGGGTGATCCTAGGACCTAAAAAGGTTGTAGTATTGAGCCAAAAGTTTATCTTGGCTGTATCAAATTTCTACCAAATTTGTAACTGCACTGAGATAACATAGATGATTATATATGGAGATCTGTACCGCTTTCTCAGGTGACTAGTTCATATGGCCTCAAAGCATTTACAGCTACTATCATTTCTCAAAGTTCACACGAAGAAAGACGAAGCTCACTTTCACCAACTACGTATAAGACAATTATAACTGCATCATGTATCTCGACCGTGCTTTCAAGCAGACAGAGCGAAATGTCTTGCATAAGTGTGTGCTCAAAGATAAACATTTGCTGCAATTAGATTTGGTGTTGTCCGTAATATTGTTGGAGGGCTTGTCTGTGAGCCCCCTTTAGATGAACGATCTCAAGAGCAAGCGGCTGCAGTACCGACTCTGCATTTGTATTTGTCTGGATGGCTAGTTGTCTATAGCAACGGCAACTGCTAAAGTTTTGCTATTTTATTCATCTTAATATGTATTAGGGAACATGGTTCTCAGGATTTTTCTTCTATTTGGCAATTCGTATTTTATGCCAAATCCATGCACCAAATTTCGAAATTTTGCTGCATAGTACCCACATATAGACTGCCATGTTTGAAGAGATTTGTTATCATGCAAAGTAGAAATGCAAAGAAAACTTGCAGTCTTTCATAACACCCACATACACTGCACGCCTCCATGAACCCTTTAAATACCGTGAAAAGAACCTTTGGTTGGAAAGAATCAAAAGAACAGGTTGGTAAAACATAACTTTCAATCAGTAATTTCGACGACGTATGAAGTATTGTGGCACTGTATTATATAGTTGGAAATAATTAACAAGGACACAGTACACATGGCATAGCATACACACTATGCAGCATGTAGTAAAATATATATTCGCAGATGATGGTGACAGAGAAGATACCGCAAAGATCGAATCACGTGGATAGTATTAACCAATTAACGACATAATAGAAAAATAGGGTGTTAGCTGCGAGTTCTCGGGGCATAGATGAGTAAACGTGCCCAGATCAAGTACCCAACTTCATAAATAGAATTTCACCATTTTCCCTATTTCCTATCGCAAGTAAAATGACTAAATGGTATCATAC
>NC_051414.1:4652577-4652733 GCF_015228065.2 Penaeus monodon
CACTTCTGTCCTATTACATATTTCGCAATTGTGTGTAATCCAAATGAAGAAGACAAGAAAAACCTGACGTGTGAAGTGCGACCTCAGTCAGACAGCCAAAATTAATGGTGACAAGGGTGGATTCAAAGGTTATCTTGTTGCAGGAAAATAATTCCA
>NC_051414.1:4653101-4653743 GCF_015228065.2 Penaeus monodon
AGCGACGGGACACGCAATGGACCCAAAACACACTCATCTGAATATACGCAATATGCTTTCCCCCGAACGCGACGCATAAATGAGAAGAGATCAGGACATCCCTGCGTAAGTCATACTAATCCTTGAACAATGTTTGGCCTTTGAAGAGACAACAGAGATTACCTGAAACAATAATTATACACACGATCTTTGGCTGAAATTGTACAAGGTATTTGCCATCACAGGAGTTCGTTGCCAGTCATTTTATATTTCGACTATTTTATAATCAGAAAATAAATGCAATGTGTATGTATTTATCTAGGACGTAGAATCCGTATAAATGTGCATGAAAGCGGATTAGATTCATGTAGCAAAGTCCCTTCGGCTATCTGTACCGAAGCTGCATAGCATTCTGCAGGTTTAGATATTAGTAATATTCTATACAGTTTATGTCTCATCATCGTTAAGGATCGACATCAGGGAGACTGGTGGGATCATGTCATCGACCTAAAGGCAGTTACGATGCTATTCCTAGTCTAGGCGAATTCACTTCGTTGAATGTGCACAGAGAGTTGCCCTTTCAGAACGGTTGTATTCATCCATTGTGCATAACCTGAATATATTTATATAACTCGGAAACACGCACTGAGTATGTACATTGTG
>NC_051414.1:4654010-4654181 GCF_015228065.2 Penaeus monodon
AGAGGGAAACAGAGAAGCCTGCTAGATTATATGGTGGTGTCTTCTTTCGAATGGAGAGTGAGGCTACTCTGCAACTGAATATTCTGAAATAGAACATGGCGAAGGGTCGATTATATCCTTTTTAACTCATGTCATCTCTAGCTCTGTCCTCCTTCGGATCTCACCATTCTT
>NC_051414.1:4654237-4654599 GCF_015228065.2 Penaeus monodon
GGGCTTGGAATTTTGCTCTATACCTTGTAGTGTTTTCATGATCCATATGGCAAGAAATTACTCATTTATCCAGATGTTAGAGATTATTCTCTCTTCTAGCTTCCGTAGGCTAAAACTGTATGTATTTCTCATATCCTGAGAGTAGAGATGAACCTCTTCTGTGGAGGATTATGAGGAGTATTAATCACCCGCAGCTGGCGATCTGTCCCATCAGGAGAGACTAGGACCGAGAGTCTTGAGAATTTCATGCGACAGATATCCCTAACCCCGAGTTGGTTAGGGATATGTGATGGGACGTTACGCCACTAACTCAGCTTTGATAACATCCCAGTGTTGAAGATTATCTCTTGGAATTTGGGCTC
>NC_051414.1:4654769-4655463 GCF_015228065.2 Penaeus monodon
GGGTTAATATCCTTTACTTTAAATGTTTATTTTTTGCGATGCCCGTAAACAGAATTAGGGGTTGGATGAACGATAAGATCTGTTTTAATTTGTAAATCTGAAATAAGAGAATGAGATTCATACAGAAATGTAGAAATGGCACTTAATGACTCAAAAAATCAAGTCCATGTAAGAGCTGTATCTATCATAAATGTATTGATATATTATGGTTTATGAGAATATTGCTAAAGGCGTGTTAAACTATTTCGGGGCAAGTCGACAAGTTTAGATTATTCGTCATTGCAGGACAGAAATACGACTTGTTTGGCGGTATGAACAGAACTACATCTCACAGTAATTTATGAAGAATGTAACTTTGTAAATTCTAACTAGGATAGGGATATTGTTATGTGAATATCCTTATTATGTGTTACTTTTTATTTATATTTTCCTATAATAGGATATTTTTCACTCTTTCCAGTCACGACTGCATAATAAATGTTAGTTTGAACATAATTTTATGTGAAAATTATGAACTCTTGTAAATCAAACAAACTTTATCACGTAAGAGAAACATAATAGAGGTAAGTAACAACATATGGGGTTTAGTTACAAACAAAGGTTATCCTCTAATTAACAAAGAGTCATGGCAGCTTGCGCTGGAGGGCTAGCTTTGCTCCAGACTGGGAAAATCATCCACAACAAAGAGTCCGAT
>NC_051414.1:4655480-4655740 GCF_015228065.2 Penaeus monodon
GAAGTTAATCCAATTTCCTGAAGAGGAATCTCTAGGTCCAAATATCAACAACTTTTCTGAGAGTCAAAAGGAATTTTGGACCATTTTCTAAAGACAAAAGCCCTTCTAGACATGGGCAGATGGGAGGTCATACCTGTGCTTTCGTTTAGCCAATTTCCCAAGGCAGTTCTAGAGAAGGTTTACTTCGTATATTGAACCGTGACGTGCACTGTTCTACTGAGCTGTCTAAGTAATGCTTTGGCCTGTGAATGGGTCAGGAA
>NC_051414.1:4655840-4655922 GCF_015228065.2 Penaeus monodon
ACGTTTTCATCCGGCCCCGTCCCCTTCAAAGGCATCCCCTTCCCCATTAACCGAAAAAGATAGATGGCGTCCCAAGAAACCC
>NC_051414.1:4656804-4657392 GCF_015228065.2 Penaeus monodon
AAATTGTGGGGTTGGAGTGGCACTTTGCATGAAGGAAGGAGGAATGAGAAGAAGCAGGATTGTGGGATTAAGGAGAGGGAAATTAGAGGACAGGAAGGGGAGTAAAAGGGAAGAAGGATAGCATGATAAATGGGAAGGTGAAGGGAGGAAGAAGAACGGGGTACGTTGTGTCGTGTCGAAGGGGTACTGGGATGGGGTACAGGGGGAAGAGGAGGAGGGAGTGGGAGAAATATTACATAACTGTGCGTATCTCCACTTCTGATCGTGAGAGAGAGTGGGGGGGGGGGATTCGCAAGCGCTCTGAACATCTGAAAAAGATTCCTTGATTCGGTGCTGTGTTCATGTGAAGGGAAGGCTCAAGTTTCAACGTCGTGTCTTTGGAATATGACCCTTAAAGAAGAGGTTGCATTTTTTTTTTCATTTCTTTTATGTTCCCGGCAACCTCGCTAGCAGAATGACAAGCAGACACTTAGAAAAAGCAACATTTCCAAGCATGCAAGCACTATAATGATGCAATGCACTTGACTTACAGTACGGTCCGATGCATGCCTGGGTAATACGCCTGTGATTACAGATCCTAAAAGTGCA
>NC_051414.1:4657430-4657534 GCF_015228065.2 Penaeus monodon
CATTCTGCATGTATTCACCTTAAAATTTTGTTACAAGAATGGTCAAAATATTGATGAGGATAAGGTCAAGAACACATCAAAAGCAATAATAGCACAAAGTTGAT
>NC_051414.1:4659151-4660921 GCF_015228065.2 Penaeus monodon
TGCACTTTTAGGATCTTAATCAAGGCGTTATACCCGGCATGCATCGACCGTCTGTAAGTTCAAGTGCATTGGCATCATATTAGTGCTTGCAGCTTGGAAATGTTCGCTTGTTCTAAGTTGTCTGCTTGTCATTCTGCTTAGCGAGGTTGCCGGGAGATACATAAAAGAAATGGAAAAAAAAATGCAACCTCTTCTTAAGGGTCATATTACAAAAGGACACGGACGTTGAAACTTGAGCCTTCCTTCAATGAACACAGCACCGAATCAAGGAATCTTTTCAGATGTTCAGAGCGCTTGCGAATTCCCCCCCCCACTCTCTCTCACTTTTCTGATAAGAAGTGGAGAATACGCACGTATGTAATATTTCTCCCACTCCCTCTCCTCTTCCCCCTGTACCCCATCCCAGTACCCCTTCGACACGACACAACGTACCCGTTCTTCTTCCTCCTTCACCTTCCCATTTATCATGAATCCTCTTTCCCTTTTACTACTCCTGTCCTCTAATTCCCTCTCCGTAATCCCCACAATCCTGTCTTCTTCTCATTCATCCTTCCTTCATGCAAAGTGTCCACTCCAAACACCACCAATTTCATCCCCTTCCTCTCTCCCTTCTCCCTCCATCCCCCACTCTCCCCCTTCGCTCATCCTTAAACTTGTTAATTGTCCGCCACCCTCCTCCGCTCGTTCATTTTTTCTCCCCAACCCTACCCTTTCTCACTCCCTCCTCTCCCTACGGCCTCCCCTTTCTCCCCTCCCTAATTCTCGCTGGTCCTCCCCTCTCCGTTCCCCATCTCTCCCGTTCCTTCCCTCTCATCCTTCTTCCGCCATTCCTTTCAACTCGTTCTCCCCCATTCTCCACTTTATGCCCTCGTTGTCCAAATGCTCACCCTTTCTCCATCTACATCATACAACTCACCCTATACAATTACACTATAATTCACACTCCTTCCTTCACTCTTCCTCCTACTCCATCTCTCCTTCCTAGTCCACCACCTATCCCTCACACTTCCATCTCCTTCCCTCGTGATCCCTCAACTCTTCTCCTTACCTAAATAACAATTCACCTCCCTGTCCCTCGTTCTCCACTCACCTGTCTTTTACCTTGTCCTCCTACCTCATTAATCTTCCTACACTCCACTCTCTAATTCTCTCCCTCCCTTACTCGTCCTTCTCTCTTCTTTCATCCCTCCCTCCCCTCCTTACGTATTCCGTCAACTCTCCTTCCCTCCTCCCGTATTCCCTCCCTTTCATCAGTCATACCCCTCCCTCTCTCCTTCCTTTCTCATTCACTCTTCAGCCTCCTCTACAATTCACCTTCTTCCTTCCTTTTCTAGTCATCCATCCCCTCTCTCTTCCCTTACCTCGTTCCTCCCCTCCCTCTCATCATTATATCCCTCGATTTCCTCATGCTCCCCTCCCTCTCTACCTCCTTACCTCCATCATACCTTACCTCTTTCCCTTCCATCGTCCCTACCTCCCTCTCTCCCTACTTCCATCCTCCTTCCCTTCCCTCGATTGCACTCATCCTCCACTCCACTCTCTAATTCCATCCTTCCTTCACATCGTCTCCAATCAACTCTTAATATCACTCTCTCTATCGTTCCCTACCTCAAATACAACCTCTAAATACTTTGACATACATATCTCCTTCCCTATCTATTCATTCATAGTTTCTAACCATAAATCTCTCATTCCCTCCATCGTTTTCCTAATTACTCACTATCATCTCTACTTAACGACTTACCCTTACCTGCGTAATCAACAATGCCA
>NC_051414.1:4661106-4661365 GCF_015228065.2 Penaeus monodon
GGGTTTCATTGGCGAGCTCGTTTCTCATCTATCTTCTCGTTGTTAATGGCGAAGGAGATGCCTTTGAAGGAGACGGCCGGCTGAAAGCGTTTGTAAACAATCACACTGAGATTTATGAAAATATATTTTTCTGCGATTTGCATCAAAGAATTTCTCTATGCATCGGATTATGTATTTATTCAATTTATATTTATCCGGAGAGGGAAGAGAGAGAGGCGGTGAGGTATAGGCAATGAGATGATAAAAGGACGGAGCGAGA
>NC_051414.1:4662942-4663107 GCF_015228065.2 Penaeus monodon
ATCATAAGAATGTATGTAAAGATAGCCCAAGATTCTTAGTACATCTTACTGTTATAAAGACATTACCTGGAAGCTAATTTATTTTCTTGGTAATGATAAAGCTAATGACTCTGCTGATTATTGATATCGCAGAACCAATGGATAATAAGGATTAATCCGTCTCCT
>NC_051414.1:4663472-4663803 GCF_015228065.2 Penaeus monodon
ACTTACTGCTCAGCATCCAATGACCACCCTCATTTACCCTACCCGCCGAGTACTACGTGTTTTCCTTGCTCACGCCCACAGCACGCTAATGAAGGAGGGAGTTGCAGCTGGGGCCCCGGGGGCGTGGGCGGGCCTCTACCGGGATCCTGGAAGCCCACGACACCACCGCACGACGAGAGCTTTGTGTAGCCGTGGGTGGCCAGTGCTCCCTCCTGCCCCACTCCGAGCCCAACCAGGAAGCTGTACATAGACATGAGGCATTATATTGATGATTTTTTTTCGGGCCGTTTCGTTTTAGATTTGTTTATTCATCTCCTTTCATTGCTCCCGC
>NC_051414.1:4663866-4664895 GCF_015228065.2 Penaeus monodon
CCACAAGTACGTATTTATTTGCCTTACGTGCGTTCGTTTCATTTGTCTTGTCCTTCTCTGGTGCGGCGCCGACCTCTATTGCCGCCCTTAAACCTCCTCCCTCGGACCACGACCGTTGGGGGGCGAGGACGGAGCGCAGGCTGGCAGGCCTCAGGGAAGGGACGTATTTCTCGGACCAAACGGACCCGTAAGCTATTATTAATCTATTTCATGATTCATTTACTTATCATGTGAAGGTTCGTGGGGAAAATATCTCTCACGGGTTTTAATAAGTTTTGTCTCCTTTTTTTCCGTTCGTCCAGACTCCCGTTGCAGGTGTTTACATATACTTTGTACAACGGTTTTTTGAAAGGTGTCACAGAAATCAGTGTTATATGTTGAGGCGTAGCTAGAACCAAGCGACCAGCCATTTACCATGAGTCGGTCATGTGTATCTATATAAAAGTTACATAAGAATAACCCCGGTTGTTTGTTGCGCACCGGTATGTGTGTGATTTTGTTTTGTGCGTCAAAACAGAGGAAAGATCCGTCACATACCTTTCTGTATTATCTTGACATTAAGAATATTATATGTGAAAACCTGATGGATCTTACTTTGGATTTTTCATTGTGTTACAGTGACAGGAATGATACATTATTTTTCCATATCAGTGGTGAAGAACATACCAAACAAATATACTAAAAAATATAATGAGTGTTTGAAAACCAGTATCGAAAAACAAGAGGAGGGAAATATCTGTTGAAATGTTGAAATTTTAAAAACCCGGTATTCCCTTCATCTCATAAAGAAAACCCTCGTTATCTTTTCTATCATTTTTTTTGATGCACATACATTATCTATCATCATATTATTTAACCACTGATTTATACTGTTCCGGTAACAACGAGGAAAATCTTACAGGTACAATAGCCAGGTGTGACCAGGCAAACTATGATGAAATATAAAGTGAATGTGAGAAGGGCAGTTTGGTTAATGAATATGATAAGACAATGTGTTCAAACGAGTGTGAAACTCTGTGATGATTTTAT
>NC_051414.1:4664997-4665151 GCF_015228065.2 Penaeus monodon
TTTTGATCAGCAAAAGACAATATAGATATAGAGAAAGACACGTATAGCACAGTCAGTCACAAAAAAACGCAGCAGATGCCCCTTGGCTGGTGTAGCTGGTTTGTTATCCATAGGCTGTAGTAGATTTTGTACCTTCGGCAAACTACCAGACTTT
>NC_051414.1:4667578-4668348 GCF_015228065.2 Penaeus monodon
TTGAGCAAGGAAAAAGTGCTGTGCAGTCTTTTTAAAGAAGTAGAGAAGTGATTTTAAAGGAGAGCATATGCAGTGGACAGTATTATTATTCCAGAAAGCGATCGATCAAATCTATAGGATCAATACAGAGTTTAACTGATTAATTCAAGTATATTTAGTTCTGCAATGGAAATTCATAAGGAAGGAATAAGGTTAATTGGACTATCCTTACAGGTAAACTGATCAAAAAATTATATTTCATAGAAGCGAAAAAAAAATAAAGTACAAGGACTACATAAACCACCATTGAAGCGGAAGTCGGTACTTACAAAAAAAAAAAAACTGAAGCATAGAAGCTGCTAAGAGGTTTGGAAAGATAGACAAAAAAGGACATTTCACAATAAAACAGTTGCTACGGGTAATACAAACCAAACAGGGGATTGCTGTGAATGTAGAATTGATGACAGATGCTACAGAAGATAAATTACAAGAAAGTAACCCAGAGCGATACCAGAGGTTACAGAATGATCTTATTGAACGAACCAGAAAACTACGTACATGTCTGTTTTGCAGTCGAAAGGGCGAATCCACACCCACACAAAGATAACATAAAACAAGTGGGTGCTGCCACAGAGCATGGGCTGTAGTCAGGTGATGTTTTTGACGTTTAGGTAAGTTTTTATTTGGCATTTCATTATTTCAAGCTAGCCCACTTAAATTTCTCTCTCACTCTCGTTCTCTCTATCAGTATGTGTCTGTTCTCGTTCAGAGTTGTTCTCTTGACGGTAATC
>NC_051414.1:4669605-4669947 GCF_015228065.2 Penaeus monodon
CCTCTAACTTTATAAGGAAACTTGTATTAAATGGTTTGTAAAAAGTTTTGCAAAGGGTACTAATGAAACGAAAAGGTGTCCATAGAAATAAAAGTGAAGAAAAAGTCCCATTTCAGTCGCGCCGAAACGTAAACGAGTATGCTGTAAGACAGGCGTTGGTTCTAATGTGTAGGGGGTTGTGAATGTAAGAACTATATGGTAAAACACAACAAAAAAACATTTACATGTCTTTTTTTGTAAAATTTCCTTATCATGGATAAGAATGGAATACTAATACATGTATATTTTTATATAATAAAATTAAATTTTGAAGTGGTTGTCCCCATTTTTTACCTAGTGAAC
>NC_051414.1:4670256-4670400 GCF_015228065.2 Penaeus monodon
TTGTTCATGTAATTTTTCAAGTCTATCCTTTATCTTCTTCCATTTTTTGACTTCTAAATTTTGTTTTCCTACTCTCATCTACCATGCTTTAATATCCTTATTATTTCCATTTTTTGCTAATTTTTCTAGTATTCTTTCTCCTAG
>NC_051414.1:4670445-4671052 GCF_015228065.2 Penaeus monodon
GGCTCTCTTCACTAACCTTCTCCTCACTTGTTATCTCACCACTACCTTCCACCATGTTAATCTCGTTCCCCTCTTTTCTTATCTCTTTTCTCCTTAATTTCTCTTTCCTATTTCCTTATTCCCTCTTCTTTGGCTCTCTCACTACGTTCTTCCCTATTATTTTCTCCTTCCACTACCCTTCCACCATGTTACTCATGCCCCTCTTTCCCCATATCTTTTTTTCTCCTTAATTCTTTTTTTTCTCATAACTTCTTTTTCCTATTTTTTATTCACTCCTTCTTTGGATCTCTTTCACTACCTTCTTCTCACTTGTTATCCTTTCCTACTTTAACTTCCACCATGTATCTCGTTCTCCTCCTTTTACCGATTTTTTTTTCTCTTAATTTCTTTCCTCCTATTTCTCATTCCCTTCTTCTTTGGATCTCTTCACTACCTTTTCACTTTGTGATCTTCACCCATACCTCCACCATGTTCTCTCGTTCACCTCTTCATTTTCAAGGAAAGAGCACGAGTGTAACTGAGCGTGCAACTGGTTGGATCGCCGTATCCTCGGACAACAAGTTACAAGCGGCTTTGATTACCGGTCGTCGATTGCTACTAAACGGGT
>NC_051414.1:4672297-4672759 GCF_015228065.2 Penaeus monodon
GTTACGTTGTAAAACACTGGTACACGTATTGTAATATGTGTTAAGGTCTGTGTATAGAATAAAACTCTCCCACACATTTCCATAAGCATACCACTCATACAAGAAAAGTACTTTGCTAAAGGAAATGTAGTGGTTTTGACAAGCGTTATTTGTAGAGCAAAACATTTCTGAATAAAATTCCAGATTCAAAAAATGTATCTTAAATACTGAAGCAGCAACCTATACGGATGTCAGTTTTTTTTTGCCATAGAGTTGACAGAGATAAAAATCAATTTGATTGATCTTGAATCTTTTGAGATGAATTCTGCACTGATTTGCCATACGCAGCGGGAGGGATATTGATTATTATTAATTAGCATTATCATAAATTATTATAATCACTGTTGTTGTTGATCATTGTGTTTTACTATTATCACTATTCATTTTTTATATATCATCATCTATTGTCATTACTTATTTTTC
>NC_051414.1:4672874-4673359 GCF_015228065.2 Penaeus monodon
CCTCTTGTTTAAAAAGACCAGTAAAACTTCTGGAAATATATTGCGAGGAGTCATACGATGAAAAAAAAATTGGGAAAACAAATATTAAATTACCTTTTTTTAACAAACCGTTTTGAAAAGCGACGAACGCCAGTGGCTAATTTTTCGGAGGTAATTATAAATTATGAAATAAAAATGCATCACACTTGTATAAGAAAAAAATATTATGGAAGAATTTTAAATCCCTTCCAAAATGACTCTTCTCGGTACTGTAAAAGCATCGAGGGGTTTTATGATAAAAAACTAATCATCATCCACTCGATAAGGATATACAAAAAACGACGGCAAACATGTATTTTTTTTCCTCAATAATTAGATAAGGATATAAAAAAAAGGTGAGAAGTCTATAAGACGGAGTTATTGGGAATACGAAAACATAGAAAGGTATACCCCACTATGCAAAACAAGGACGTTAATATGGGAAGAAATAATATTCCGGATTACGA
>NC_051414.1:4673766-4674281 GCF_015228065.2 Penaeus monodon
TCCTTTTTCATATAGTTTTGTCTACGGTAAAGTATAAAATGCATCAATCTTTTCACTGTTGCATATATATTTCACAACTCTCACAAATCCCCCCCCCCCTCACGTTCACCTCACCTTACCCAGACTCTCACGACAGACGCACACAAAACGCAGGAGTTCTTTTTATCACTCCGTCTACAAAGACGTGGGGGGGGGGGGGGGATAACAGCGAGTGTATGTCCTTGGGAATCGAAGTGAGTTCGGCCCCTTTCCTTCTGATGCGATCTTCATTCAGAACCCTTTGCGCTTCCCTCCTTCCTCCCGCTGCTTTGTGCGATATTCTCCGCTCTAAATCCGCTGAGGATATCCACCCCGCCCCAGATAATGAGTTGCTTGTACACACAATTTGTCCCTTCTATGTAATTTGATCTTAAGGTCAGTCTTTTTCTACTAATTGCTTTCATTCGCACCTACACACATTCCTCTCGCAGGTGTGCACAAAGGAGTACCACAAATATGCATTATACTTAGGTACA
>NC_051414.1:4675399-4675669 GCF_015228065.2 Penaeus monodon
AGATAGGTTGTGGAAAATCTAAAGAAGAAGACGAGAGAGAGAGATGACAAAATAATTTCGTCAATTCTGAAAAGTAGAGGTGACTAGAGCTGATTTTGGTTGCAAAAATGATGTGTGTAAAATATTAAAGACAAACCGACAGGAGGAGCTGCCTAGAGAGACTTATCATTAGCCTCGATAGCTAGAGAACCAGAGAGTTAACCGGATCTCTCGCCTCCTTCACTGCCTGAATGCTAGTAAAAAACAAATAAATAAATACATACATACAAA
>NC_051414.1:4675777-4676610 GCF_015228065.2 Penaeus monodon
ATGATAAAAATAATCCTATTTAGTGCCGATATTTTGAAATATGTTTTCCAAGATTATAAAGCTGTATTTACTTTTTGGAAAGATCATTACCACATACTATATTTTGATGTGTGGTGTTTTTGACATGAAAGGTAAGAATAATGAACAAGCCAAAAACATCGGAACAATATCAGCTTTATCTATATTATGGATTATTAAGAAGTAAATAGGATGATTATTTTAACAAGTTAAAGAGATGATAATATTATGATAATGTGATAACACGATTTTTATTAGTTTCCCGCAAAATGTTTGACATTAACGAGCTTCAAAATGTGGTGTTAGCGTGGAGATAAAAATACTAAGAAATGTCAACTGTCAAGAGGGCGAGAGAGGAAGTTACGGAAAGATCAGCCAAATGAGGAAAAATAGAAAATGCACATGTCGTAACCTGGAAATATCATCCCCCCCCCGTGAAAAACTTGCCAGACTTCGTAAAGAAAAATACAAACTAGAAAAAGGTAAAGGGGAAAAACGCTTGAACAGGAAAAGACATGATAATAACGCTTAAACTTTTGCCTTTAAATATCGATAAGGAGCCAGAATCTAATTTTATAAATTTAAAATAAAGGAGGTTCGAGGGAAGTTTTTGATATAGGACAGAGGAAGGGGCAAATATTATGATATTTTCTTTCTTTTACTGGTTATTAATCTCACAAAGTAAAAGGTTTTACTCGTAATATTGACTACAGCAACAACAAAAATAATGACAAAAAAATAAATCATGAGAATAAAGGGGTTGGTAATCTATCATTATCCTTGAGAATGATTATACAAGCATAAAACAAGACAAC
>NC_051414.1:4678103-4678508 GCF_015228065.2 Penaeus monodon
ATAATCATCAAAAAGCAAAAAAAAAACGTTCGACGGTCTCCCCATAAGCAATCGATATCAGCTGTTCTTTCGCCCCGCATCATTCCTTTTACCCATTTCTTATGACTATGCCAATGCAACGTGTTGAAAGCCTACTTGGAATGGGAGGGCATCAGCCAGTATCCATTAGGTGCGTCCGGAAGGTAGATCAGCCTGTGAGCCTCAAAACACCACAGGAGAGTAAGGCTTTGGCACCAGCGGCATCAGCTGTATCGTTGGCTGTAAAGTGGACACTATTCACGGATGTGTAGTTCTCGTCAGTGGCAAGCACGATCTTCGCCTTTGTGTGGCGTGTATGCATATTCTGGAAATGATGTTGGTATCATATTTTCATGTAACTTTACATCCAGCGTTGATTTATTATTT
>NC_051414.1:4680815-4680886 GCF_015228065.2 Penaeus monodon
ACTGAGGAAGTATGTGAGTGGTTTGTTGTATGTACATTTTTATTCTTCATATACATAAATTCTATCTATTT
>NC_051414.1:4680984-4681438 GCF_015228065.2 Penaeus monodon
GAAGATGTCACTGATGATAATAAAAAAAGTAAAATAATGATAAACAACGATGTCGGGATGATAAAATTAAGGATAATGGAAAAGTACAAAGAATAGCCACAGAAATGGTCAATTATAATAATTAATGATAATCGAAATAAACAATAGAAAGAGCACACTATAGTGTCCCACAACAGTTACAATAACCAGATCAACAAACGCGTAAATGATTCGAAACAAAAATGACGGTAATAAACCCAAAATAAACAAACAGCCTTTTCATATGTAAAGCAGATTTAGTATGGTCTATACTGGTTGTTTTCAGAGTATTAAGAAACAGATGGTATTTGCAAAAAGTCTTCCGGCAAATAATTGTGTTAATAGCTATTGAATTAACATTAAGCTGTTATCAATACTTGGTCTAATAAAACAAATGCTTATATGACGAGGAGCTAATACAGTCTATTTGGATTTC
>NC_051414.1:4683982-4684250 GCF_015228065.2 Penaeus monodon
AAAAAAAACTCCATACCGAAATGTATTTTCTTCCTCATAGTTTACTTTAGTTCTTATTTCAAGAACAAGTTTAATCATTGGTAACTCAGGGCAGCAGAAACTTTAACTGCGTTAATGGTGAGGAAAAAAATTTGCGTGTTTGCCGATGGGGATTAAACAGTTTAAATCTTCGAAGGAAATTTCTTGACTATGATGACAGGCGGGATAAACATTTAGAATATTGATTCGATAAGACCTCCCTGTGCGTTAATCAATGTTGCAGATCCGT
>NC_051414.1:4686114-4686347 GCF_015228065.2 Penaeus monodon
TCTTATCGAATCAATATTCTAAAGTTTATCCCGCCATGTCATCATAGTCAAGAAAATTTCCTTCGAGATTAAACTGTTAATACCCCATCGCAACACTGCAATTGTGTTTTCCTCAACCATTAACGCAGTAAAGTTTCTGCTGCCTGAGTTACAATGATTAAAACTTGTTCTTGAAATAAGAACTAAATTTAAACTATGACGGAAGAAAAATACATTTCGGTATGGAGTTTTTT
>NC_051414.1:4688595-4689058 GCF_015228065.2 Penaeus monodon
GCGAATAATTAACCCTTCAGTGATCTATGAATTCTAAATTCTTTATTAATAATTTTTTGCTAGTAATTTCGAATCCTCATTTTTAGAGACACCCGGGCAGCAAGGAAAGAGAATTTCCTCGTGTTTGACACCGAACTCTCAACCCCTGTATCGACGCGTTCTCTACCCTACACAAATTAGGTTTTAATTAGTATAGACTATATAGCTAGGACGTGAGAATTTGCGGATGGTCTTTTAAGGAGAAACTTTCCCATTCCTGAAGCCAGACTTTTCACAGCGGTATATATGTGTGGATAGGCTGCACTGAGACCGGATTCTGGTTATCTAGCCGGAGACGTATAATTTATCAAAAGGATTTCGTATTCTGTTGGCTTGAGATACATATATTCTATTTGCATAATGTAGTGCTGTATAAAATATTAGCTTGAACGTACTTGCATTTAATATCAACTTTTTTTCTAGG
>NC_051414.1:4689583-4689782 GCF_015228065.2 Penaeus monodon
GGATGTTGTTATCTCACAACCAAAATAACACAAAAGTGTAAGATGATCACAGAAGTGTTTATTTTAGTGGTTCCTCACATAGGAGGATTTCACTGATACGACTGGACACCATTTCAGTTTAGATACCAGTAATTTTTTTAAGTCGTGATTCCATGGGAAAGGACTATTGATTTATTGTGCAGCATATTTAATTTTGAGA
>NC_051414.1:4689902-4690790 GCF_015228065.2 Penaeus monodon
GTATTCAGTAACTTTTGCAGGAAAATTGATACATATATCACAAACACGCATATACATGTAGATCGATAGACAAACATATAGATAAAGAGACAGAGGGGCGGGAGGTGTGGGGGGGTGAGGTTAGAGAGAAAAAAGAAACAGGAAAACAAAAATATAATTAAGTCGACACAATAAGACAGATATAACATGCAAATATAAACAGACATTTAAAACATATATAGATAATAGTAAGACAGATATAGCGTTGCCTGAACTGAACAGACATTGCAAACAGACAAGGGAAAAGAGAAATTCGACAAAAGGAGAGATTAAACAGACTAAGATATCCAGGGTCTAAAAACCCGCACCTGACGAGATACAGATCAGCTCAAGCTTCCGCAGGAGCTCTGTGCGATGACTCGTTAAAGAGCTTCTTTCAAGGGTATTTTCCTCCACATTTTTTTTCTTACTTTCTTTATATCCTTCTTTCTCTTGTTTTTTGTTTTTGGTAAAGTATTTGAATATTTCTGTTGTTTCTTTGCTTTGTAATTTATTCCACATTTTCTTTTCTTCTTTTTATTTTATTTTTGTTTCTTTGATTTTAATTTTTTGTTTTCAAATATTTCGGTTATTTGTCTAAGTTGTAGATATTTTTATTTTGTTCGTGTTAGTGTTCTATTGTCTTGAGAACTTTTTATTTTCTTTCTGTGTTAATACCCATTGGCATATTTGTTCCATCTCTGTTTCTTTTCGTATCCTTTGCATTATTACCGTTTCTGATTTTACAATTCTGTTGGTCGCTATAGATTTTTCAATTGAGTATTTTAATTTTTCCTCACTTTCTGTGAGATTATATGCACTATGTTATATATAGGAATGTTTCATACCATTGCGTTATTTATTTCCAGC
>NC_051414.1:4694067-4694499 GCF_015228065.2 Penaeus monodon
AGAATCAATAAAATAATGTTTAAGAAAATTACAGGAAAGCGATTGAAAAAATTAAATTCCAAAAGAAGAATTTAAATTGTGAAAAGTAAACGCATGATGCTTTACTTTTTTTATCTTTCATTTTTTTTAACAATTTTCACTCTAGATAATATCTGCGAAGAAGCAACGTCACTCTTTCATTCCTAAGAAGTTGATTGATTAATAAAGAATGCCAGTATCATTGATTTTCTGTGTGTTTCCCAATCAAGGCATTTCTTTTGCATGGTTAAAATTGTCAAAAAGTTGCTCCTTCCTACCGATGTGACATAATGTTAAACGAAACTCACAAACCGGTTATGTCTCGTTTTCGAATGATGATCATTCATTGATAATATTTATAATAATTAGAAAAAAACAGACTAAACAAAATTAAATGAGAACAAGCATAAAACA
>NC_051414.1:4695725-4696462 GCF_015228065.2 Penaeus monodon
TGCTTATAGAACCGTATTTTGCTTACAAACATCGAATATTGATGTTAACTGCAGTGTGAACCGTTATGTGCTGCCATTATCGTTCCCATTCCGTCTGTGTGGCTGTTCCTTTGAGCATTTCACCTCCCCCCTGCAAGCATTTTATCTTTAGAATTTTACTGCCAAGTTAATATTGCGGGATATATCGATCTTATACAAAGCGTTGGCACAGCTTATTGTATTCGATGTTTGGTATCTTGTGCATATTTATGTTATGTCTGAATCTTCTAGAAACAGCATAAATGATAAAAAAGGTCGGATTCAAAAAAAATACAACCTTAACTTTGAGCGAAATGCGATCCATCGTTAGCATGTTTAACCTGATTTTGTAAGTGCCTTAAATGTATTCAAGATTTATGTCCCTATTAACTTTAATATACACAAAAAATTGTGTAACTGTAAACACTTAACAATAGAGTAACAATAAATGGATAGCAATGTGATCATAGTATGTTAATCATAAAGCCTCTTGGTTAATGAAATAGGACGTAGGTCTTCGGCAGATCTCTAATATAAATACTAGAAATATTTTTTTGTTCTCTCTTGTAGTTGATTTCAATAACTAGTTGTCCCTTCCCAAGTTTATCTTCTTAAAGGCAATGTTTATTTTACTCTTAGTTAGGCTGTTATTCACTCAACAAGTTCTGTTATTTGTTTGTTCATCTTATCTTTACTGTGAATTAGTGAATGAGGGTAGA
>NC_051414.1:4697071-4697363 GCF_015228065.2 Penaeus monodon
CACTTCATGTAAATTTTATGAAAACTACAAACGTAGCCAAGGTAGGAGTTCGCAACCCACCTAGCACAGAGCCTCTTCTTTCCCATTCCTTTAGCTGCCTTTATGAATACTATTCCCTGGAGTGTCACGGATTGAAAACCTTTGTATGGATGCGCAGCTTGTAACAGACTTAGTCTCCAATGTGAATGCCAGCTCACAATGTATAACAAACGAGGAAGTACCCGCCTGGCAGGGTCGACCCTTCCCGGCTTGACCTCCTTCAGATCATAACGCATTTGGCTGTTTCAGGAGA
>NC_051414.1:4698107-4698746 GCF_015228065.2 Penaeus monodon
ACAGATGTATGTTTCCCCTTTCTGCTTTTCCAAATATATAATAATCTGTCATCTGATTTTTATATATTTTCAGCCCGGATCCAATGCAAAGCCCTGCACAGGCAAACAGGAAAAGATTATGACATTTCTGGAAATGAATGCACCTCTCCTCCCGCTCTGCTCCTCAAGGCTCATTACCCTCGCTCTGTCATTCCGCCTTCTTAAGATTAAGGTTTTCCGCTTAGGAATTACATCCGCTTTGCCCAAGGACAGTAAGACGGTAGTGCGCCAGACGGAAGACACAGGCCGCTGCATCCAGTGTCGCAGTAAGCAGACTAGTCGCCTCATGTTCCGTGCGAGATAGCTGTAAGCTAGCATTTTGTATGTGCATTCGTTTGACACAGGGCTTACTGGAATTCACTTACGAAATGAGGAGTCTCGCCACGTAGACTTTCGGTTCTATTTATCACCCGTGCTGGGAAAGTCGCAGGCGGGGAGTTGTTAATAGTAGAGTGCTGTAGGTTGTCCTGAGCTATTTCCACCAACGCTGCCAACGGTGACAGCACCAACAGGAAGCCATAAAGAAAGGTTTCCCTGAAGGGTGCCTTCATTTTGCCGTGATAAAGATGATAATGCATTAGCCGTGTCTGACTTTCCTTT
>NC_051414.1:4698787-4699363 GCF_015228065.2 Penaeus monodon
AATCATATCTTCCTAAATTCCAAATAAAAGCAAGTCACAAATTCTGTATTAATCTTATTTCAAATTGAAAATTCCTTCTTTTTCATTCGCCTGCCATCCACGCTCTAGATATTATAATAATTTGAAAACAACTGACTACTGTGACCGAGTTGCTTTTTTGCCTGCTTGTTCAGTAGCGTCGGGCAAAGCAACGTACAAAGGAAACAGCTTCCTAGTGCTTGATGATAAGCCTGTCATCATACTTGCAAAACAAGGATGTAGATAAATGGATTACCGCAAATGGACGGAATTTCTTTCTAGTTCACCCACTTAGCACACATGGCAGGCTGTGCTTTATACGATGCCCGTTGGGTACATTTCCCCACGCGGTCTGCAAAATTATATAATGATAATGTACTTAAACATAAACGTAATTTTAATAATCAGGTCATGCAAACAGGTCAACGGGGACTGTATTGATTTCTTTTTGATGTCACGGAATTAAATGATGCTGTTATTATGATATGATGCTGCCAGAACAACAAAAAGATAAGCGAATTATTACTTTTTATGAGCCTAAAATAAACAAGCAGTTTT
>NC_051414.1:4699895-4700122 GCF_015228065.2 Penaeus monodon
GTGTGATTTCGTAAATATAACGGGAGATATTCATCTAGAAAATGTTTCTGCTTTATCTTATGAGATAAGGAAAAAAATCCTAATCACGTACTATAGAACTCATGAAGGAGTATGAACGGGGAGTGAATCCAAGAATACTAAGATGTCTTCGGATGAGAAGAAAATAAAAGAGACGCAAAAAGGAACTTCAGATATTAATGGAAGAAGGGAATGGTGTAGTGTGCTAT
>NC_051414.1:4700871-4701104 GCF_015228065.2 Penaeus monodon
GCACACATACACACATTCTCTCTTCCATTAATATCTGAAGTTCCTTTTTTGCTTCTCTTTTATTTCTTCTCATCCGAAGACATCATTAGTATTCTCTGGATTCACTCACACCGTTCATAACTCCCTTCATGAGTTCTATAGTACGTGATTAGGATTTTTTTCCTTATCTCATAAGATAAAGCAGAAACATTTTCTAGATGAAATATCTCCCGTTATATTTTACGAAATCACAC
>NC_051414.1:4701634-4702242 GCF_015228065.2 Penaeus monodon
TCTATATGTATAAAATTATCCGTGATACTAGATAAAACTGCTGTTTATTTTAGGCTCATAAAAAGTAATAATTCGCTTATCTTTTTGTTGTTTCTGGCAGCATCATATCATAAAAACAGCATCATTAATTCCGTGACATCAAAAAGAAATAAATTTACAGTCCCCGTTGACCTGTTTGCATGACCTGATTATTAAAATTACGTTTATGTTTAAGTACATTATCATTATATAATTTGCAGACCGCGTGGGGAAATGTACCAACGGGCATCTTTATAAAGCACAGCCTGCTGTGTGCTAAGTGGGTGAACTAGAAAGAAATTCCGTCCATTTGCGGTAATCCATTTATCTACATCCTTGTTTTGCAACTATGATGACAAGCTTATCATCAAGCACTAGGAAGCTGTTTCCTTTGTACGTTGCTTTGCCCGACGCTACTGAACAAGCAGGCAAAAAAGCAACTCGGTCACAGTAGTCAGTTGTTTTCAAATTATTATAATATCTAGAGCGTGGATGGCAGGCGAATGAAAAAGAAGGAATTTTCAATTTGGAAATAAGATTAATACAGAATTTGTGACTTGCTTTTATTTGGAATTTAGGAAGATATGATT
>NC_051414.1:4702283-4702760 GCF_015228065.2 Penaeus monodon
AAAGGAAAGTCAGACACGGCTAATGCATTATCATCTTTATCACGGCAAAATGAAGGCACCCTTCAGGGAAACCTTTCTTTATGGCTTCCTGTTGGTGCTGTCACCGTTGGCAGCGTTGGTGGAAATAGCTCAGGACAACCTACAGCACTCTACTATTAACAGCTCCCCGCCTGTGACTTTCCCAGCACGGGTGATAAATAGAAACCGAAAGTCTACGGTGGCGAGACTCCTCATTTCGTAAGTGAATTCCAGTAAGCCCTGTGTCAAACGAATGCACATACAAAATGCTAGCTTACAGCTATCTCGCACGGAACATGAGGCGACTAGTCTGCTTACTGCGACACTGGATGCAGCGGCCTGTGTCTTCCGTCTGGCGCACTACCGTCTTACTGTCCTTGGGCAAAGCGGATGTAATTCCTAAGCGGAAAACCTTAATCTTAAGAAGGCGGAATGACAGAGCGAGGGTAATGAAGCCTT
>NC_051414.1:4702785-4702949 GCF_015228065.2 Penaeus monodon
TGCATTCATTTCCAGAAATGTCATAATCTTTTCCTCGTTTGCCTGTGTCAGGGCCTTTGCATTGGATCCGGGCTGAAAATATATAAAAATCAGATGACAGATATATTATATATTTGGAAAAGCAGAAAGGGGAAAACATACATCTGTGTTTATTTTTCTTTCCG
>NC_051414.1:4703626-4703892 GCF_015228065.2 Penaeus monodon
AAATGCGTATGATTGAAGGAGGTCAAGCCGGGAAGGGTCGACCTGCCAGGCGGGTACTTCTCGTTGTTATACATGTGAGTGGCATTCACATTGGAGACTAAGTCTGTTACAAGCTGCGCATCCATACAAAGGTTTTCAATCCGTGACATCCAGGGAATAGTATCATAAAGGCAGCTAAAGGAAGGGGAAAGAGAGGCTCTGTGCTAGGTGGGTTGCGAACTCTACCTTGGCTACGTTTGTAGTTTTCATAAAATTTACATGAAGTG
>NC_051414.1:4704602-4705294 GCF_015228065.2 Penaeus monodon
CAGAACTTGTTGAGTGAATAACAGCCTAACTAAGAGTAAAATAAACATTGCCGTTAAGAAGATAAACTTGGGAAGGGACAACTAGTTATTGAAATCAACTACAAGAGAGAACAAAAAAATATTTCTAGTATTTATATTAGAGATCTGCCGAAGACCTACGTCCTATTTCATTAACCAAGAGGCTTTATGATTAACATACTATGATCACATTGCTATCCATTTATTGTACTCTATTGTAAGTGTTTACAGTTACACAATTTTTTGTGTATATTAAAGTTAATAGGGACATAAATCTTGAATACATTTAAGGCACTTACAAAATCAGGTTAAACATGCTAACGATGGATCGCATTTCGCTCAAAGTTAAGGTTGTATTTTTTTTGAATCCGACCTTTTTTATCATTTATGCTGTTTCTAGAAGATTCAGACATAACATAAATATGCACAAGATACCAAACATCGAATACAATAAGCTGTGCCAACGCTTTGTATAAGATCGATATATCCCGCAATATTAACTTGGCAGTAAAATTCTAAAGATAAAATGCTTGCAGGGGGGAGGTGAAATGCTCAAAGGAACAGCCACACAGACGGAATGGGAACGATAATGGCAGCACATAACGGTTCACACTGCAGTTAACATCAATATTCGATGTTTGTAAGCAAAATACGGTTCTATAAGCAACATATGA
>NC_051414.1:4706505-4706913 GCF_015228065.2 Penaeus monodon
TTTTGTTTAGTCTGTATTTTCTAATTATTATAAAATATTATCAATGAATGATCATCATTCGAAAACGAGACATAACCGGTTTGTGAGATACGTTTAACATTATGTCACATCGGTAGGAAGGAGCAACTTTTTGACAATTTTAACCATGCAAAAGAAATGCCTTGATTGGGAAACACACAGAAAATCAATGATACTGGCATTCTTTATTAATCAATCAACTTCTTAGGAATGAAAGAGTGACGTTGCTTCTTCGCAGATATTATCTAGAGTGAAAATTGTTAAAAAAAATGAAAGATAAAAAAAGTAAAGCATCATGCGTTTACTTTTCACAATTTAAATTCTTCTTTTGGAATTTAATTTTTTCAATCGCTTTCCTGTAATTTTCTTAAACATTATTTTATTGATTCT
>NC_051414.1:4710198-4710600 GCF_015228065.2 Penaeus monodon
GCTGGAAATAAATAACGCAATGGTATGAAACATTCCTATATATAACATAGTGCATATAATCTCACAGAAAGTGAGGAAAAATTAAAATACTCAATTGAAAAATCTATAGCGACCAACAGAATTGTAAAATCAGAAACGGTAATAATGCAAAGGATACGAAAAGAAACAGAGATGGAACAAATATGCCAATGGGTATTAACACAGAAAGAAAATAAAAAGTTCTCAAGACAATAGAACACTAACACGAACAAAATAAAAATATCTACAACTTAGACAAATAACCGAAATATTTGAAAACAAAAAATTAAAATCAAAGAAACAAAAATAAAATAAAAAGAAGAAAAGAAAATGTGGAATAAATTACAAAGCAAAGAAACAACAGAAATATTCAAATACTTTACC
>NC_051414.1:4710650-4711087 GCF_015228065.2 Penaeus monodon
TGTGGAGGAAAATACCCTTGAAAGAAGCTCTTTAACGAGTCATCGCACAGAGCTCCTGCGGAAGCTTGAGCTGATCTGTATCTCGTCAGGTGCGGGTTTTTAGACCCTGGATATCTTAGTCTGTTTAATCTCTCCTTTTGTCGAATTTCCTCTTTTCCCTTGTCTGTTTGCAATGTCTGTTCAGTTCAGGCAACGCTATATCTGTCTTACTATTATCTATATATGTTTTAAATGTCTGTTTATATTTGCATGTTATATCTGTCTTATTGTGTCGACTTAATTATATTTTTGTTTTCCTGTTTCTTTTTTCTCTCTAACCTCACCCCCCCACACCTCCCGCCCCTCTGTCTCTTTATCTATATGTTTGTCTATCGATCTACATGTATATGCGTGTTTGTGATATATGTATCAATTTTCCTGCAAAAGTTACTGAATAC
>NC_051414.1:4711207-4711406 GCF_015228065.2 Penaeus monodon
TCTCAAAATTAAATATGCTGCACAATAAATCAATAGTCCTTTCCCATGGAATCACGACTTAAAAAAATTACTGGTATCTAAACTGAAATGGTGTCCAGTCGTATCAGTGAAATCCTCCTATGTGAGGAACCACTAAAATAAACACTTCTGTGATCATCTTACACTTTTGTGTTATTTTGGTTGTGAGATAACAACATCC
>NC_051414.1:4711930-4712406 GCF_015228065.2 Penaeus monodon
CCTAGAAAAAAAGTTGATATTAAATGCAAGTACGTTCAAGCTAATATTTTATACAGCACTACATTATGCAAATAGAATATATGTATCTCAAGCCAACAGAATACGAAATCCTTTTGATAAATTATACGTCTCCGGCTAGATAACCAGAATCCGGTCTCAGTGCAGCCTATCCACACATATATACCGCTGTGAAAAGTCTGGCTTCAGGAATGGGAAAGTTTCTCCTTAAAAGACCATCCGCAAATTCTCACGTCCTAGCTATATAGTCTATACTAATTAAAACCTAATTTGTGTAGGGTAGAGAACGCGTCGATACAGGGGTTGAGAGTTCGGTGTCAAACACGAGGAAATTCTCTTTCCTTGCTGCCCGGGTGTCTCTAAAAATGAGGATTCGAAATTACTAGCAAAAAATTATTAATAAAGAATTTAGAATTCATAGATCACTGAAGGGTTAATTATTCGCTCAATTCGCAATC
>NC_051414.1:4713311-4713597 GCF_015228065.2 Penaeus monodon
TTTTGATATTCTATGTTAGTATATCACAATAGACCCATCATGACGAATCTAAAACGTCTGAAGACTATGCATAATTCGGAAGCTGACGTCGAATAATGGGAAGCATGGGGAATGGGTGTCTCGATATGGCAACGATATATTGATGATGGTCGGGGAAAGATGCGATGTAGCAGATATGAAAGCATCTGGTGTTTTATGACGGAAACTTATGATGCTTCTCTACCAAAGAGCGTTTCAATATGAGGATATCGTGTTTTTATTACATGCAATAAACCTTCTCGTCCAT
>NC_051414.1:4715639-4716328 GCF_015228065.2 Penaeus monodon
TGGCCATCGTCATGAGTGCATGCATGAATTCCATGCTGGATGCATAGCAACCTGGAAGCACACGCAGAGCTACAGAGCGCCGGATGCATCGCGTCTCTAATCGCGGATTGAAGCAGATGTCCCGAGCTGTGAAGTAACGAGGGTTATAGATCATTTAGCCCCGAGGCAACAGCAGCATCCGGCAACCATCGCGTGCAATATTCGTGGGATTCACATCTTTGGCCAAATCTTTCAGCCCGCAAGATCACCTCGTCGAGACACCGCAGCTTTAGCATGTTTTGCAACATCACACGCTCCTTTTTTTCTCCTTTTTCTTTCTCCTTTTTTTTTATCCGTTATCCATCCTAGATTCCTGTTTTCCCCCCCCTCTCTCTCTTCCTTGTCTCTCACATCTTTCTTGTCACTATAATCTTCCACTTCCTTCTTCCACTTCGCCAGATTCTGAAACTCATCCCGTAACTCATTTCCTCCGCTGCGCCTCGTCGTCCTCCCCGATCCCCTTTTCCCCGTCTGGCATCACTTAAGCAGATATAAGCCCGCGTGCTGGAGGAATTTCGAACCGACGGAATTTTCCTACAATCTCTTTTTTCGTTTTGTCTTCTGTCGCTGGCTGTTTCTTTTCTCTCTGGCTGTCTGTCTTTTTATTCTCACATATTCTCACACTTACATACTCTCTCGCTTACTCTCTT
>NC_051414.1:4716368-4717288 GCF_015228065.2 Penaeus monodon
TCACAGACTCTCACCCACTCTCTCTATCTCTTACTTAAGTCTACTCACTTACTCAATCATTCACTCTCTCTCTTCAGTCACTCTCTATCTACTTCACTTCTCTCTTCACCTTATACCTGTCTTTCTTTCTGTCCTGTATCAATCTATTTGTATATCTACTTCCCTTCTTTCTTTATTTTTCCTTTTCGTTTTCCTCACTTTTTACTTTTTTTTTCCTTTTTTTTATAATTGTGTCCCTTCCTACCACCAGCCATTTTATCTCCTTCCCATACTATCTGTCTCTCTCTTTCGCTCTACTTCTCTTTCGCGTTAAACCCATTTTTTTTCCTCGCTTTCTCTTTTTTTTTCGATTTTCCTGAACCGTCTCCCATCCCTCCACCCTCTCTCTTCCTCCCCCCTCTACATCGCTTCTTATTAGGCCTCCTTTAACATCTAAATTGAAATTGTTTTTTCATATTCACTTTTATTAAGGATAAAAGAAAATTTCAGGGAGGTAGTGAAATAATGCTATTTTTTACAAGAAGATACTTCGATAAGCTGTTAAGAATTCTAAATAAGTCAACACAGAAAAGGAATAAACTCAACAAAAAAAAGTATGTGGATTGAACAAAAACAACTAACGAATTCAACAATTTCTTCGTTACACACAATATGAAACGACACGACAGAAAACCGCTTTATCCTTTCAAAAGGACCACACGCCCAGAATCATATCCTAAGCAGCTTTCCTTTTCCTTTGGGCCCCGCCGCCCCGGTTTTCAAAAGTGCTTGTAGCTTTTAGTGCACTGACAATGACTCCCTTTGGCACTCCGTTTGGAATGTTTTCTGAAAACGATGAAGTTAAATTTTTTTAAACCCAGGTCGCGTTTTACGCTTTTTAGTTTTGGGAGACAAGACAAGATCCTCATTTTGCAGTTCAT
>NC_051414.1:4718872-4719034 GCF_015228065.2 Penaeus monodon
TTCCCCCCCCCAAAAAAAGGGGCCCTAATCCTAAAAAACTGTTTAAATTAAACTCCAGCCCCCCTTCCTCACCAAATCCCCCCCCTTTCTCTCCCCAATTTATTCTCCCCTTTTAAAATCGCCCCCCGGTTAAAAAAAAAAAAATAATTTTTTTTTTAAATA
>NC_051414.1:4719092-4719302 GCF_015228065.2 Penaeus monodon
CCTTCCTCTTCCTCTCCCCTCTCCCCTTTTTTTCCCTTCCCCCTTCCTCTTCCCCCTTTTTCTTTTTTTCCCCCTTTTCCCCCTTTTTTTTCCCTCCTTTCTTTTCCCTTTTTCCCTTTTCTCCCCTTTTCCCCCTTTCCCCCCTTTTCCCCTCCCTTCCTCCTCTCTCTCTCTCTCTGTCCTCCACACACACCAACCACCCAAACATTT
>NC_051414.1:4719357-4719528 GCF_015228065.2 Penaeus monodon
CGGTATCCCCGGCCCTACAAAAAACACATGCTAAAATTTTATTCCGGGAAATTAAATGGGGAATATACGCTTATTAGTAAAAAAGGCGCGTGCGGACCAAATCCCAGGGGAGGTAAAATGCGCCTAAAAAACTATACAGCACATTTAGGCTATACATAGTAAAAAATTGGG
>NC_051414.1:4719839-4720066 GCF_015228065.2 Penaeus monodon
CCCCCCCCCCCCCCCAAAAAAAAAACCCAAATTTTTTTACCAAAATTATTATTTTTTTTCCCAAAATTTTTTTTTTTTTCATTTTTTACGGAAAAAAAAAAATTTTTTTTTACAAAAAAAAAAACCCCAAAAATTTTTTTTTAAAAAAACATTCCAATTCCCGGGGGAAAAAACTTTCCATTCAAAAAACAATTTTATAAAAATTTTTTAGGTCCCCCTCCTAGCAA
>NC_051414.1:4720329-4721706 GCF_015228065.2 Penaeus monodon
ATCTTACATTGCTTTAAAAATGTAGTGGTCTACTGTCTTTGTTACATAATCATTTTTTAATCTCATCATCCTCATTATGACTGTTTTTTATCATTATTTTTAAAAATAGTATCAAAACCAACAGCAAATACTTTTGATTTTTTTACTAATAATGGGGGAAATCAGTTAAAACCGTAATGCTCCACTTTTTTATGGTGTATTTCTAATTATTCTTAGAACCCTTTTATGTACTGGAATAAAACATTTTTGGTTTAGCTTCATACTATGCTGTCCGGGTGCTGTTAGGATTTGCTTGCGGGTTTCACATACCCTACACCTCTGACGGGCTTTGCGAATTTGTGCATCTTGGAGGTTTTGCTTTTGGGTATATCCCGGGAAATTTTTTAAAAAGCCATTTATTTACTAAACTTGGCCTCTCAAAATAACACTGATAAGTTTTTGGTATACAGCTCTTTTTACCCAAATTTAAAACCTCCCACTATCGCAGAGCCAACGGCTAGTTTTTTTTGTGGTTAAAAGTAGCCACCCCATGTCTAAATGGTTTTAGCACATCCACTACAAGGGGGCCCACAATAGTGACTCGTTTTAAAAACACCATCTTTTTTAGCTATGTGCATCTTTTTTTTTTAGCAAATTTTTCATAGAAACAAATTGCCATTAAATGTACTAATGAGCTATCAGCCTATTTAACAGTGTCGGGGGGTTGGAGTTTTAAATTTTTTTGAGAGTGTCCCTTTACACAGATATTACGATTGTACATTTATGTTCTAAAAACAAAAACGCATACAGATCTTTTTGGCCAAGTTTTTTTTTCCAAAAATTATTGGGGGTTTTTGCCTTAGCTTCTTCTTTTTTGAGATTTTGAAGTATAATCACTAACAAGAGGATTTGAAAAATTTGAACTAACCAAAAATCCAGATAAACAAATCTAACAGATAGTTTATATCATTTTGGAAATTTAAAGTTTTTTGAAATCTGGGAAATTAGGGGTCTGGGCTTTTTTGCTCTTTTAGCATTTGGCACAGCAGTTCTCAAATTTATTTTTTTTTTTTCTCGAAAAGTGTAGGATCGTCTTCAATTCTCTTCAGATTTTTTTAAATTTGTAAAAAATTTAAATTTTGCATTTTTGTGGACGTCAAAAAAATTCCTAGATATTCTAGGTAAAACCCAAATGTGAAAACACACGTTTTTAAAAAAAATTGCTAAGTATGAGTCCTGAAATATATAAGAAATTAAATTTTTTTATTTGGCATTCCTTTTCATGCTTTCAATAAAGTATTCAGCACAAACCGCGGAGATTGCTTCCTTGTTCCAAATTTTTAGAATAATACGCAGGGGGAAAAAACTTTTTTTTAAAAATTTCCCCAAAAAACCCCC
>NC_051414.1:4721735-4721801 GCF_015228065.2 Penaeus monodon
CCCCTTTAAAAGGGGGTTTTTCATCTCAAACCCCCCACACACACCAACACAACCCCCCCCACACTA
>NC_051414.1:4722609-4722690 GCF_015228065.2 Penaeus monodon
AAAATTTTTTCAAAAAAATTTTATTATATTTTCAATTTTTAATATTTAAGAATTAAAAATTTTAACTTTTTTTGAAAAAAA
>NC_051414.1:4722720-4722850 GCF_015228065.2 Penaeus monodon
GAAATTTTAATTTTTAATTTTTTAAATTTTTTTTTTTAAATTTTTAAAATTATTTTAAATTTAAAATTTAAATTTTAAATTTTTTATTTTTTTTTTTTTTGTTTTTTTTCCTTTTTTGTTTTTTTAAAAT
>NC_051414.1:4724021-4724737 GCF_015228065.2 Penaeus monodon
ATGAAGCTGCAACAAGTGAGGATCTTTGTCTTTGTCTGCCAACTAAAAGCGTGAACGCGACCTCGGTTGAATTAACTCTCATCAGCCTTTCAGATACATTCCGACGGAGTGCCAAAGGGAGTCATCTGTCAGTGCCATCAAAGCTTACCAAGCACTTTGAGACCGGGGGCGAGCGAGGCCAAGGAAAAGGAAAGCTGCTTAGGATGATGATTCTGGGGCGTGTGGTCCTTGAAGGATAGCGGTCTGTCGTGTCTGTTTGTCATATTGTAGTGTAACCGAAGAAATTGTTGAATTCGTTAGTGTGTTGTGTTCAATCCACATACTTTATTTTTAGTTTGAGTTTATTCCTTTTCTGTGTTGACTTATTTAGAATTCTTAACAGCTTATCGAAGTATCTTCTTGTAAAAAATAGCATTCATTTCACTACCTCCCTGAAATTTTCTTTTATCCATTAATAAAAGTGAATATTTAAAAAAACAATTTCAAATTTTGATGTTGAAAGAGAGGCCTAATAAGAAGCGATGTAGAGGAGGGAGGAAGAGAGAGGGTGGAGTGGATGGGAGACGGTTCAGAAAATCGAAAAGAAAGAGAGAAAGCGAGGAAAAAATATGGATTTAACGCGAAAGAGAAGTAGAGCGAAAGAGAGAGACAGATAGTATGGGAAGGAGATAAAATGGCTGGTGGTAGGAAGGACACAATTATAAAAAAAAAGGAAA
>NC_051414.1:4724777-4724854 GCF_015228065.2 Penaeus monodon
GAAAGAAGGGAAGTAGATATACAAATAGATTGATACAGGACAGAAAGAAAGACAGGTATAAGGTGAGAGTGAGAGAT
>NC_051414.1:4725128-4725747 GCF_015228065.2 Penaeus monodon
TTGTAGGAAAATTCCGTCGTTCGAAATTTCCCCCAGCACGCGGGCTTATATCTGCTTAAGTGATGCCAGACGGGAAAAAAGGGGGATCGGGGAGGACGACGAGGCGCAGCGGAGGAAATGAGTTACGGGATGAGTTCAGATCTGGCGAAGTGGAAGAAGGAAGGGAAGATTTTTAGTGACAAGAAAGATGTGAGAGACAAGGAAGAGAGAGAGGGGGGGGAAAACAGGAATCTAGGATGGATAACGGAAAAAAAAAAAGGAGAAAGAAAAAGGAGAAAAAGAGGAGCGGTGGTTTTATGTTGCAAACATGCTAAAGCTGCGGTGTCTCGACGAGGTGATCTTGCGGGCTGAATGTTTGGCCAAAGATGTTAATCCCACGAATTTTGCACGCGTTGGATTGCCGGTTGCTGCTGTTGCCTCGGGGCTAAATGATCTATAACCCTCGTTACTTCACAGCTCGGGACATCTGCTTCAATCCGCGATTAGAGACGCGATGCATCCGGCGCTCTGTAGCTCTGCGTTGCTTCCAGGTTGCTATGCATCCCGCATGAATTCATGCAAAGCACTCATGACGATGGCCATCTCGTGCTCGTATTTCATTTTATGTATTGGTGCCTCT
>NC_051414.1:4727545-4728029 GCF_015228065.2 Penaeus monodon
TAATCTTGAGAATTATTAGATGAATTTCTATATGTGCCTGTTATAGAAAATAAATTTCAACCACTTTCATATCTGTAATCGCCCTTTGAAAACACAAATTTTGGGATTTAAAAAAACCCATTCCCCATTTCCCTTTTTCACTCAGTTCCTTTTTCTACTTCAAATTTTTTCAAAGGGGTTTTTTATAAATTGTAAAAAAAAATTTTTTTTTTAAAAAAAGGGTAAAAAATTTAAAACACCCTTAAAAAATCCCCTAAGGGGTTACTTAAGAAAAAAAATTTCTTCCCTTTTCCCCCGTTTTAAAAGGATTTCCCCCCAAATTTAAATTTTCCCCCCTTTTTTCCCCCGACTTTAAAAAATAATTTTTACTTAAAAAAAATTTTTCCTTTTTCATAAACCATTATCCCCCCTAACCCTAAAAAATTTTAAAACTTTCGAAAACCCCCGGACTTAACTTTTTTTTCCTTTTTTTTTCACCCCCCGG
>NC_051414.1:4728066-4728214 GCF_015228065.2 Penaeus monodon
AAAGGGTCTTAAAAAAGTTTAAATTTTTTTCTCCGTTTTCAAATTTGGGGGTTTTTATTTTTTATTTAGGGTTTGTCTTTACAAAAAAGGCAGGGATCTTTCCCTATTATTTCTAAACCCCCCAAATTTTTTAATACCTTATTTAAAA
>NC_051414.1:4728272-4729310 GCF_015228065.2 Penaeus monodon
TCCCTTTTAAAAACCAAAATTTTAAAAAAAAAGGTTAAAACTTCCCCCTTTTTGGGGGGGGACCTTTTGGGAGCTTTTTTTAAACAAAAAAAACCTTTTTTAAAAAGGGTAAACACCCGGGGCACTGTTTAAAGGGAAAATTTTTAAACCTTCCCGGAAAAAGTGTTTTTAAAGTCGGGAAAAACAATCCCCCCCGATTTTTTAACCCCCTTGGTTTTGCTTAAAAAACTTCCCATGTTTCCACGCCCTCGCCTTTGCTCTTTTTATTTTTCTGTTGAGGAATTTTATATGATTTTAAGGATCTTACATAGAGAATTATAGATTTCATCGTACTGGTTTAAATTGGAGACGTTGCATTAACTATTTCACGGGTTTCGATCATTACAAAAATTGGCATGTGTTTCATTACCAGATCTATTTCAGTAACCCTTTTGTTTTCATTCGCTGTTTTTCGAATACCTTCTGAACATATCAGGTTGACTTTGTACTTTCTGTGTTCTGTTCGTTCTTCTAACGCCTTTGTTTGTGTGTTGCCCGTTTAGAACCTACTAACGATTTCATGATGCCATTAAGGGCTTTCAACTCTTCCTTCTTCAGTCGTGTACACCTATTAGTGGTACGTCTTATGTTTTGAACGAAAAAGAGCTTGTGCTTATCAGATAACGCAGAAACACAATGCTTACATATAAATGTCTAAACACTCCGGTACAATGTGTTTAAACGACGTTGATAGCTGAATATCAGGTTAGTCGCTTCTCGTTTCTTTGAGATCCATATTATATTGTTATTGTCTTTGTGTGTTTAAGGTAAATATCTGTCAACCACGCCTACACATTCACCAAAGGAGGAAAAGCGGGAAATGTATACGCCACACACGGAAACAAAAGCAGCTTTTACCTTCTCAGGGCATCAGACTTATACCGGAAAATATTACGCTTATACAGTCTTCTGGCTTGATGCACTTTGTGTGTATGATGATTTATTCATTCCTACTCTTTCCCCCCACACTGACACAAGTAGATAGATACGAGTGCGCCC
>NC_051414.1:4729337-4729536 GCF_015228065.2 Penaeus monodon
CAAGCATAAAACCCCGCAGGACGCACATACACAAAATGCATAAATAAAATTTCATTCTTCCCTCTTGTTTCGTTTGCTTTCATCAAGATAGATAAATCTGTGCAATAGAACCTTTGTGGTGTCATTTTCAAAAGACATTTGTGTATAATCTATAAACGATATTAGAGCAAGATCAATGAATATGTAAATGAATTCAGAT
>NC_051414.1:4729980-4730545 GCF_015228065.2 Penaeus monodon
GGAAAGAAGAGAATAGAAGAAAAAATTATATGCACGCATGTGTGTGTTGTTTGGGGGGTCATTACATTTATCTTATATCTTCTTACTGATAATTTCTCTTATAACGTAGTTTTTGATTTTTAAATTTTCTGATCATGATAGGCAAATGCTATCATTGTTATCGTCAAAAATTATTTTCATCATTAATTTACCGTCTTGTGTAGCAGCTAAAACAGCATCTATATTTTTCTCTCCCCAGGAACTAAAATATTCAATCAGTTGCTATTGAAAGTGCTGTCAGACTGAAAATGTATTTCTAGGCCAAGAGTAAAATATCCAATATTTCGGGGGAAATGAAAAAAATAAATAAAAAGGCGACGAGAGAAGAAGAAACACAACAAAGAAGAATGGGAGAAAGAGATAAAAACTTTTGGACTTAGGGACATGGATAAGCTTTTTAAACCGTAAGAGACAAAGGAAGAGGGAAAGGGGTTAATGCCTGTCAGATTACGAAAAGGGAAAATCGGCAGACGGCGGAAATGAGGATATTAATTTTTTTTTCCTGAAAATGAAGAAGATGTTAAGA
>NC_051414.1:4730624-4731105 GCF_015228065.2 Penaeus monodon
GAAGGGGAAGAAAAGTTCAGTTATTTTACGTTGATACATGTAGGCTATATATCTCATCTGATATCAGGGGTGAAAAAAGCATCTATTAATGTAGAAATTGAATATACAGCTTCCGTTGAATAACATCTCCCCCCTTTAAAAAAAAAAAAAAATGCTGGTGACCTGGGAAAAAGCGCTTTAATAAACCTTGGGGCGAAAAAATTTTTGACGAAAAGGAGAGACTTCCAGAGATACGGATTATAGACAAAGTTTGGCAGTAAATTTCGGATAAACAGAAAAATGCATATCCCACTTTTTCCCTAAAAAAAATAAGCAAGATTTTATATGAAAGATCTGAATTTTCAGGACTATATGTTCATAGGTTATTCGTTTACCCTAGTTATAATATGCCTTCGTTCTTTTTAAAGTATACATACACATAAGTATATAACCAAAACCACCCCACAACGTGTCTACCTACATAAATAATACAGAAGATAAA
>NC_051414.1:4731200-4731466 GCF_015228065.2 Penaeus monodon
AAAAATATTATAATTATTATTTTTATTATAAACAAAATTAAAATTATATAAAAATTTTATATATTTTTATATATTATTATTTAAATATATATAGATATATTTTTAAAATTTTTTATAAATTTATATTTTAAAAAAAAAATTTTATTAATATACCCAAATAAAAAAAATTTTCCCTGGATGGATGGGGATCAAATAGTTTCATAATAAATCTGGGTTTTAAAAGTGGGTTTTTTTCAAAAAATTATTTTGTATTTTTTTTAATATTT
>NC_051414.1:4731752-4731987 GCF_015228065.2 Penaeus monodon
GCACACATACACACATTCCTCTTCTTCCATTAATATTGAAGTTCCTTTTTTGCTTCTCTTTTATTTCTTCTCATCCGAAGACATCATTAGTATTCTCGGGATTCACTCACACCGTTCAAAACTCCCTTCAGAGTTCTATAGTACGTGATTAGATTTTTTTTCCTTTCTCATAAGATAAAGCAGAAACATTTTCTAGATGAAATATCTCCCGTTATATTTTACGAAATCACACCCC
>NC_051414.1:4732542-4733136 GCF_015228065.2 Penaeus monodon
TCTATATGTATAATTTCCGTGATACTAGATAAAACTGCTTGTTTATTTTAGCTCATAAAAAGTAATAATTCGCTTATCTTTTGTTTGTTCTGGCAGCATCATATCATAAAACAGCATCATTTAAATTCCGTGACATCAAAAAGAAATCAATACAGTCCCCGTGACTGTTTGCATGACCTGATTATTAAAATTACGTTTAGTTTAAGTACATTATCATTATATAAATTTTTCAACCGCGTGGGGAAATGTACCCAAAGGGCATCGTATAAAGCAAAAGCCTGCCATGTGTGCTAAGTGGTGTGAACTAGAAAGAAATTCCGTCCATTTGGGGAAAATCCATTTATCTACATCCTTGTTTTGCAAGTATGATGACAGGCTTATCATCAAGCACTAGGAAGCTGTTTCCTTTGTACGTTCCCTTGCCCGACGCTACTGAACAAGCAGGCAAAAAAGCAGTAGTCAGTTGTTTTCAAATTATTATAATATCTAGAGCGTGGATCGCAGGCGAATGAAAAAGAAGGAATTTTCAATTTGGAATAAGATTAATACAGAATTTGTGACTTGCTTTTATTTGGAATTTAGGAAGATATGATT
>NC_051414.1:4733175-4733658 GCF_015228065.2 Penaeus monodon
GGGTAAAGGACAGTCAGACACGGCTAATGCATTATCATCTTTATCACGGCAAAATGAAGGCACCCTTCAGGGAAACCTTTCTTTATGGCTTCCTGTTGGTGCTGTCACCGTTGGCAGCGTTGGTGGAAATAGCTCAGGACAACCTACAGCACTCTACTATTAACAGCTCCCCGCCTGTGACTTTCCCAGCATGGGTGATAAATAGAAACCGAAAGTTTTACCCGGGGGCGAGACTCCTCATTTCGTAAGTGAATTCCAGTAAGCCCTGTGTCAAACGAATGCACATACAAAATGCTAGCTTACAGCTATCTCGCACGGAACATGAGCGACTAGTCTGCTTACTGCGACACTGGATGCAGCGGCCTGTGTCTTCCGTCTGGCGCACTACCGTCTTACTGTCCTTGGGCAAAGCGGATGTAATTCCTAAGCGGAAAACCTTAATCTTAAGAAGGCGGAATGACAGAGCGAGGGTAATGAAGCCTT
>NC_051414.1:4733683-4733815 GCF_015228065.2 Penaeus monodon
TGCATTCATTTCCAGAAATGTCATAATCTTTTCCTCGTTTGCCTGTGTCAGGGCTTTGCATTGGATCCGGGCTGAAAATATATAAAAATCAGATGACAGATATATTATATATTTGGAAACGAAAGGGGAAAA
>NC_051414.1:4734311-4734589 GCF_015228065.2 Penaeus monodon
AAATGCGTTATGATCTGAAGGAGGTCAAGCCGGGAAGGGTCGACCCTGCCAGGCGGGTACTTCCTCGTTTGGTATACATTGTGAGCTGGCATTCACGTTGAAGACTAAGTCTGTTAGAAGCTGCGCATCCATACAAAGGTTTTCAATCCGTGACACTTCAGGGAATAGTATTCATAAAGGCAGCTAAAGGAATGGGAAAGAAAAGGCTCTGTGCTAGGTGGGTTGCGAACTCCTACCTTTGCTACGTTTGTAGTTTTCATAAAATTTACATGAAGTGA
>NC_051414.1:4735220-4735957 GCF_015228065.2 Penaeus monodon
TCTACCCTCATTCACTAATTCACAGTAAAGATAAGATGAACAAACAAATAACAGAACTTGTTGAGTGAATAACAGCCTAACTAAGAGTAAAATAAACATTGCCGTTAAGAAGATAAACTTGGGAAGGGACAACTAGTTATTGAAATCAACTACAAGAGAGAACAAAAAAATATTTCTAGTATTTATATTAGAGATCTGCCGAAGACCTATGTCCTATTTCATTAACCAAGAGGCTCTATGATTAACATACTATGATCACATTGCTATCCAGTTATTGTTACTCTATTGATAAGTGTTTACAGTTACACAATTTTTTTTGTATATTAAAGTTAATAGGGACATAAATCTTGAATACATTTAAGGCACTTACAAAATAAGGTTAAACATGCTAACGATGGATCGCATTTCGCTCAAAGTTAAGGTTGTATCTTTTTTGAATCCGACCTTTTTTATCATTTATGCTGTTTCTAGAAGATTCAGACTTAACATAAATATGCACAAGATACCAAACATCGAATACAATAAGCTGTGCCAACGCTTTGTATAAGATCGATATATCCCGCAATATTAACTTGGCAGTAAAATTCTAAAGATAAAATGCTTGCAGGGGGGAGGTGAAATGCTCAAAGGAACAGCCACACAGACGGAATGGGAACGATAATGGCAGCACATAACGGTTCACACTGCAGTTAACATCAATATTCGATGTTTGTAAGCAAAATACGGTTCTATAAGCA
>NC_051414.1:4736972-4737300 GCF_015228065.2 Penaeus monodon
CTTTAGATTAGTTCATTGCCTTTATTGTTTTATGCTTGTTCTCATTTAATTTTGTTTAGTCTGTATTTGCTAATTACTATAAAATATTATCAATGAATGATCATCATTCGAAAACGAGACATAACCGGTTTGTGAGATACGTTTAACATTATGTCACATCGGTAGGAAGGAGCAACTTTTTGACAATTTTAACCATGCAAAAGAAATGCCTTGATTGGGAAACACACAGAAAATCAATGATACTGGCATTCTTTATTAATCAATCAACTTCTTAGGAATGAAAGAGTGACGTTGCTTCTTCGCAGATATTATCTAGAGTGAAAATTGT
>NC_051414.1:4737329-4737433 GCF_015228065.2 Penaeus monodon
GTAAAGCATATGCGTTTACTTTTCAAAATTTAAATTCTACTTTTGGAATATAATTTTTTTAATCGCTTTCCTGTAATTTTCTTAAACATTATTTTATTGATTCT
>NC_051414.1:4740690-4741594 GCF_015228065.2 Penaeus monodon
TGATTCTATAGCTGGAAATAAATAACGCAATGGTATGAAACATTCCTATATATAACATAGTGAATATAATCTCACAGAAAGTGAGGAAAAATTAAAATACTCAATTGAAAAATCTATAGCGACCAGCAGAATTGTAAAATCAGAAACGGTAATAATGCAAAGGATACGAAAAGAAACAGAGATGGAACAAATATGCCAATGGGTATTAACACAGAAAGAAAATAAAAAGTTCTCAAGACAATACAACACTAACACGAACAAAATAAAAATATCTACAACTTAGACAAATAACCGAAATATTTGAAAACAAAAAATTAAAATCAAAGAAACAAAAATAAAATAAAAAGAAGAAAAGAAAATGTGGAATAAATTACAAAGCAAAGAAACAACAGAAATATTCAATACTTTACCAAAAAAAAAAAAAAAAAAAACAAGAGAAAGAAGGATATAAAGAAAGTAAGAAAAAAAATGTGGAGGAAAATACCCTTGGAAGAAGCTCTTTAACGAGTCATCGCACAGAGCTCCTGCGGAAGCTTGAGCTGATCTGTATCTCGTCAGGTGCGGGTTTTTAGACCCTGGATATCTTAGTCTGTTTAATCTCTCCTTTTGTCGAATTTCCTCTTTTCCCTTGTCTGTTTGCAATGTCTGTTCAGTTCAGGCAACGCTATATCTGTCTTACTATTATCTATATATGTTTTAAATGTCTGTTTATATTTGCATGTTATATCTGTCTTATTGTGTCGACTTAATTATATTTTTGTTTTCCTGTTTCTTTTTTCTCTCTAACCTCACCCCCCCCCCCACCTCCCGCCCCTCTGTCTCTTTATCTATATGTCTATCGATCTACATGTATATGCGTGTTTGTGATATATGTATCAATTTTCCTGCAAAAGTTACTGAATAC
>NC_051414.1:4741724-4741918 GCF_015228065.2 Penaeus monodon
TCTCAAAATATGCTGCACAATAAATCAATAGTCCTTTCTCATGGAATCACGACTTAAAAAAATTACTGGTATCTAAACTGAAATGGTGTCCAGTCGTATCAGTGAAATCCTCCTATGTGAGGAACCACTAAAATAAACACTTCTGTAATCATCTTACACTTTTGTGTTATTTTGGTTGTGAGATAACAACATCC
>NC_051414.1:4742395-4742871 GCF_015228065.2 Penaeus monodon
CCTAGAAAAAAAGTTGATATTAAATGCAAGTACGTTCAAGCTAATATTTTATACAGCACTACATTATGCAAATAGAATATATGTATCTCAAGCCAACAGAATACGAAATCCTTTTGATAAATTATACGTCTCCGGCTAGATAACCAGAATCCGGTCTCAGTGCAGCCTATCCACACATATATACCGCTGTGAAAAGTCTGGCTTCAGGAATGGGAAAGTTTCTCCTTAAAAGACCATCCACAAATTCTCACGTCCTAGCTATATATTCTTTACTAATTAAAACCTAATTTGTGTAGGGTAGAGAACGCGTCGATACAGGGATTGAGAGTTCGGTGTCAAGCACGAGGAAATTTTCTTTCCTTGCTGCCCGGGTGTCTTTAAAAATGAGGATTCGAAATTACTAGCAAAAAATTATTGATAAGGAATTTAGAATTCATAGATCACTGAAGGGTTAATTATTCGCTCAATTCGCAATC
>NC_051414.1:4744526-4745516 GCF_015228065.2 Penaeus monodon
ACCGCCAAAATCTGTCTGCTAATTTATCCACGTCAGAAGCCACGACAGTATCTATCGCCATTTCTGGTGAACATCCGTGCCCTGCATTTCCTTCTCTCTTTCTCTTGCCACATTTTAGCTCAAGACTATCAGCTCCATTCCTTGTCACAGCGTATATTCCCAGGCGCTGAATCGCCGTTCGTATTTAAGAGTTAGCAATTCATCTTCCCTTTTCTCGCCATAACAAAGCTGTGTCAGGCGAAATTGGAGCTGGGAAGAGACTCCGAAATACTATTGTGACTGTCAACACGGATGGCGGAGGCTCTGCTCGGTCCCCTGCTTTACCTGCTTTATGGACTCGATAACAATCGTACGTGGAAGCTGAAGTGTGTGTTTTACGTCTTTACGAATTTAAAGACGTTTCTCAAGAGTTCTTTTTTTATTGCTATTTTGTCTTTTATCTACATTATCTACATCGTTCTTTTTTTCTGAGAAGTATGGTGGATATGAGGAATCCAATCGGGATGGTGTAGCCCATCTAGATAGTTAGGTAAGTTGGGACAAAGCGTAGATAAATAGACAGATGACCTGAGAGTAAGAGGAAAACTGCAAGGGCAAGTTTATAAAGGCTATAAGAAAGTCCTGAATGCAAAACGAAAGTTGCTTTGCCCGACACGTTCACCGACTTACTAACAATATACACTAGTAACAAGAGAGAATTGGCCAGCGCGAGTATATACAGAAGTAATGATACTTATTAGAAAATCGAAGTTTAATTTCTTTTCTACACTATCAGCCATGAAGCGCTTGCCATTGTAATACAAATGCGTGTTCCTTTTTCCCCTGTTGTTCTGCAATAAAGAACAAAATTGGATTGTGTAGAACAAAGGGAGCTTCGCGAACACACCGGCAACTGAATCGAAGCTGAACGGGAACAGCTGAGCATCCTGTTCTCGTGTCACCCATGTAGTTTATTATTTGCCAATTTGTCGACAAAGTTTTCCGATGAAA
>NC_051414.1:4745542-4746029 GCF_015228065.2 Penaeus monodon
CTTTTTTTGCACTTGTTCAAATTTTTTTGTCTGTGTGACAATGAAACTAATTACGTGTGTGTGTTAAATGTATACATTTACATGTCTGTTTTCTCCTGTCATCGAAATGATTACTATGATCTGTTTGTCTTTTAAGTTTCTTCGATATCTATTTATTAACTTGTCAGATTTGTTTCACACAACACTTAAATCCACGACAATTTTATGAATTGTCCATCTTTTAATCCGTCAGTCTGTCTATTTCCTAATTACTTCGACCTTCATCATCAGCTGCCTTCACTTCTCATAGATTCACCATAATCTTCGTCTTCTCGACACACTTCCCTTGTATTTGCACGTCTCCTTTGGGAACCAATGCATCTCCTGCACTCCAGACTAAGACTGAGAGCGTCTGAGTGTGGATATTGTAGTGAAGTTATATTGCTTAGCTAACAGTGAGTCTATATTGGCCAGGTTTATGTGCATTTGCTTTTATGTGTATATGTAC
>NC_051414.1:4747100-4747203 GCF_015228065.2 Penaeus monodon
AAGTTATTTCAGTTAATGTCAAATAAAGGAAAGATCGCTGGTTGACTTCATGGAAGCGTTATTTAGATGTTGCCCGGCTTAACGAGGGAGGTATGAGGAAACA
>NC_051414.1:4747822-4747922 GCF_015228065.2 Penaeus monodon
GGGGGGTGTTACCTGGTAAAAGGTTGTGGGGTGGGGTGTTTCCCAAGAGCACACAGGGAAAATAAATTGAGTTATGCGTGAAGGGGTGGAAAGTGTTTTG
>NC_051414.1:4748009-4748288 GCF_015228065.2 Penaeus monodon
ATGTGTGTTTTGTTTTGGGGGGTTTTGTTTTTTTTTTTTTTTTTGGTGTTTACTTTTTTTGTTTTAATGTTATTTGGTTTTTTTGTTTGTTTTTTTGTTCTAATTTTATGTTAATAAATATATATATAATAAAAATATAGCATATGTTTATTTTTTTATCTTTTTTTTTTTTTTTTAAAAATTTTTTTTTTTTTTTTAAAAAAAAAAAAATTTTTATCCAAAATTTTTTATTATAATTTTTAAAATAATTTAAAAATTTTTTTTTTTTAAAAAAAAAAA
>NC_051414.1:4750045-4750582 GCF_015228065.2 Penaeus monodon
CACCATAAAAATCCAATCGAATAGAGAAATAATAGATTGCAAATCAATAACTGAATATAAATATACGTCCAGCAAACACGAGCTACTATAAATTTAGTAAAACCCATGTACAGAGTCGATACTTTCCACTGACACAAAGTTGGAAAAAACTCTGAACAAATCTGTGAGATAAAACCTGTGTACAAAATTGCAGTTAGGAAGCTAACGAACTTGTTTGGCAAAAGGGCTTCCTACTCTTTACTCCAAGACAAAACAAAACAGCTTTAATAACTCTAAATGCGAAATCCGAAAAGGGAAAAAACGAAAATAAACAATAGCAAGAGGTCGTAGAATTGTTTGTAATGTGAAAGCGAGTGCGTTAGGTAGCGGAGTTGATTGCAATCTAGACAAAGGAAAGAAGGACAAAAATAGGAAAAGTAAATAAAAAAAGATGAGGGAAAGAGTTCAGGCAGTGGTAACAAAGCAGAGAAAATGATGGATGGAGATTGATGAAAAGGTTAAAAGAATATTTCAGTAATGAATTCGTAATTTCTTAAA
>NC_051414.1:4751295-4751585 GCF_015228065.2 Penaeus monodon
CAAAGATAATAAATATGATTGATATATATAATAAATCATAACTATACTATGATCTAGACATAATAATCACCATACACGATATCCAAAGATGGAATAAATAGGGTTGCACTGGATATGAAATTTTTAATAACCATACCTGAAGGATGCGAGTTTCCCACTGCCCGTATGAAAATTTACCTATCTAGTTTAATTTCTTTAGGTATATCTATAGAGATGAATCCCCTATGGCACACTTGTTGTGGTCTATGTAGTTGGGGGGGTTTTGGGGTTTAGTATTGGTTAGGGAGGTT
>NC_051414.1:4751826-4752277 GCF_015228065.2 Penaeus monodon
TACTATCGTATCACATTAAGTACGTGGATATGCCTAGTCTTGACTAAATATGCGAAAGATTGGAAGACGATAAAAGAAGACAAAACGTAAAAAAACAAACATATCAACATCTTCGTGCATCATGAAATAACATTAGTACGTATTGAAAATTTTACAAGTATTTATGGTAATAAAAGCGGGATTGAGAACAACAACAACAAAAAATAAACCAAGTGAGAAAAAAATATAATGCGATTCATTAACGTCTCTGTGTAATTGCTTTCGTTCTTTCACTGTCACTGCTATTCAATTTTACTTGTACATTGCAAGTTCACTCAGCCTTCACTAATAATTTATGAAAAAAAAATATGAAACGAAATTACATTTATAAATATTTGAAAAATAACATACCCATTACTTACAAATTACCATTACTATATGTACATATTTTCTTTAGTTAATCAACCAACAG
>NC_051414.1:4752370-4752489 GCF_015228065.2 Penaeus monodon
TACTTAAAGTTTCCACTTTAATAAAACGCAATACATAATGAAATTATATACAAAATGTCTATTCTAAGACCGATAGAAATTCAGGATTTTACCATTATGTAATTTTCTAAAAAGAATCC
>NC_051414.1:4752763-4753573 GCF_015228065.2 Penaeus monodon
GCTTCACCCTTCACAAGTTAACCAGACACCACTGGCTAACCACAACAGGCCTTACAACCTGACCATTTATAGCTCTGGTAAGCTGTCCAGTTGCCACGGGCCTCACATAATCCCTGAAGAGCTCTCAATTACTGGCTACTTACTCGCCTGCTATCACACAGGAAGGTTAGTGAACATCGATGTAAACAAAAGAAAATATTCATTTCAACTCCCCATTGAATCTTCCGTTCCTAAAGGGTTTGTTTTATGCCTGTTACTATGAAAAGTCTCTCATAATGATTTATTACTTGATCTGCCATCTTATTATGCTGATGACCGTCCACTTCCACATATCAGCGTGAAAAGGTGCCTAAGACGATCTCGCAAGTAAGTTAGTATTCAGGGCACACCATGATACGAATGCAATGGCAACTGGTGTTCGGTGTGGAAGGAACGTAAGCAGTAATATAATCCTATTCACCTGAAAAACAAATTTGAAACTGAGTAGAAATTCAGAATGACACCTAAGCATCCTCCGAGTTACATTTGACAATGCATTCGTCTTAAAAGCACTTTGGGAACGTCGCCCAAAGCATTTCGACACTACACAAGGTACAAGTGCTGTTATGTGTTAATCTTGCCTGGATATCTTGGCCTAGCACGTACTTGAAACTCCAAGAAAAGGTCCCAAAACTAACTCTACAAAGCATCACATCTCAACAAGAGTGGGGGATACCAACGTCTCTTGCTTTCGTACTATGTGTAGTTATTTTTGTCTCACAAGGCTCAAAGGACGGGTTGCAAGCTCGTATTCAGTGGGTCGCCACGTTT
>NC_051414.1:4754230-4754985 GCF_015228065.2 Penaeus monodon
TGTATTATGCACTGATATCGGATTGAGAGACGCATTGGATCATGAAAGTAATGTATAAAATTGTGATGAAAAAAGTTTAAGGGACCCTGTTTAGAGTATGTAGTCCTCCCACTATGACACTATGGCTTTAACTCCAATAGAAAATAAATGAAATTTGGCGGGGCCTTCCCGTAGAGTTATTCGCACGTGCTATAAGCAGTAGGTAAGAGTGTCTGTGACTTTTGTGGAGATACCTCGGTCCAGAACAAGTATGAATCAACAGATATCAATTCCATTACCATTCTTCATTTTTACTTAATTACTTAACTTAATTTTTGTAATAGTAAGTATGAGTTTATTATTTCCACGTACCATAATCTGGACGTAAGGGAATATGTGGCAAAACGGTATTGCATATCAGAAACATGACACATATCCGCATGTGGCTAAACAGCCATTGTCGTTTAAATAACAACAAGAACAGTGTAGAAGAAATCCTTAGAGGTCTTCAGGACAGAATTTAGATTCTGTTTGCCCAATATCTCCGACGAACACAAAGAAAACTGTGATTTTCTTTATTATTATTTTTCCCAGAACTTCTTTATTTGCTCATATCCGTGAAGAGAACTCTTTGCAAGCTTCTGCAAACACGATGCAGGAAAGAGTCTCTGGTGCGCTGATATCGGATTGGAAAATAGACTGCAGAGATAACATGAGAGATGAAATTTGGGAGGAAGCGAAATACAAACTTAGCTGGTATATGTTTTTTCATTGTT
>NC_051414.1:4755034-4755675 GCF_015228065.2 Penaeus monodon
ATGGACAGTCTAGACATAGAGCATGTATAGTTTCTCTTAATGATCAGGATTTGAACCCCCTCACACAACGTATCAAAAAGAGGAATAGATGCTAATCAATTGATGACAATACTTGTTAAAGTGTAGTCTATATAGGGTCATACTTGATTTACAGAAATCACTTATTTACTAACATTTGAATAATAAAAAAGTTTTGCGAAAAAAATCTGCCAGAACTCAGTGAAAATTATAATTCGGTTACTGAGGCGTCTATATGGACGACGGATTAATGCGATGATGTACCGATAAAAATGTAACAAACAGAATTACCCGAGAGAAGAGTTCTATTGATTTGACGCAGGAATATTCGTCTACCGGTTCCTCGACTGCGACGATGAATAGTCAGAAGCACTAGGAACAACAGTCGCATCCCACATGTTAAAAAGCTTGAACGATGCAGATACAGGTTTGCGGTGACATTTGCCAAGATACCCGCTCTGTCTGCATGGTGTCAGTAGGGAGAAAAGAGAGATACTCCTAGAGATGAATAAGGAGAGATTCAATCCGGGTCGACCATCATCGACTGGTGAGCCTATAAATGCCTCTCCAGTGAGTGGTACCGTCGTCTATAGGTTATCCACTCCTTTACCTTCATTATTGGT
>NC_051414.1:4755769-4756240 GCF_015228065.2 Penaeus monodon
TGGTGCTCACGTCAATAACATCGTGAGGCCAAGGAGGGAAGGCAAGGCCTCTGTAGGGAACATGACGAGCTCATTATTCATCATGCGTTACCAAAAACTGAAGGCGTGCTGTCATGGCTTTCTCACCGAAGCAGTCTCTCTCTACATCCTCGCCTAAGTTGCCATGTGTCTCAAAACTGTGTATGATAAGGGTTATGTTTACACGCATTTCTCAGGTTTTACAGTGCCTAAATATACTGTAATAAGCGTTGTCCAGAACAATAAGGGATTTTTTCTCCCTCTCTTTTACCCCGCAGTATCCTTGGCATATAAATGTTTGTTTACAAAATTATTTATGATGACTCATACATTTTCTGTAATACTCCGTCATATAGCACTCAGAAATACTTTAAATGCTGTACAGTGACTCTTAGCAGGAGGCCATATGAGGAAGTGTTAATACAGTACATAGTGCTGGACCAAAGACTAGCA
>NC_051414.1:4756271-4756773 GCF_015228065.2 Penaeus monodon
GCAGACTATAACTATATCCTACAAATTCGTTTATTATGCAGGTTCCCATATTTTTATTTTCACTGTTTGTAACTCAACACCCGTGAAGTATCATGGACTAGGAATATTTACATTCCGGTAGAACCAAGTACCACCAAACAAAATCTCATGAATGTGATGATAAGAATAGTGTGCTTGTGTTATGAGACCCCCTCCCCATGCGTTTTCTAAGTCAAAGATGTCACTCATAGGGCTAGAAAACATTTAAAAAATGCAAGTCGTTCCATATTAGAGCATGAACAAATGAATATTATCATGCAACCCCAATACAAAAGTTTGTATATTGAACCCAGAAGAGATTTTCGTTGTATAGAGTCTAATCCATATTACGCAGATTCATTAGTCAGCTTAACGTTTCGCATTCCGACTATCAAACTGAAAATTCTTATCATAAGCAATAGCTTAATTATCACTATGTATCCTTCCATCTTGTTCCTGCGTTGACTACCACTTTTGTTTCTTT
>NC_051414.1:4756943-4758117 GCF_015228065.2 Penaeus monodon
TCATCGCAAAGCAGAAAATGTAGAATAGCCTTTCATCTCCCCCGTCTTCTTCGCCCGCGGCCACTATTTAACTCTGTTTCGTCTAAGTCGCTTAAGGCCCCGAGGTCTGATGCAGTGTTTGGGAGTTCAAAGCTCAAGGGTCATACTGGTGATTAGTGATTAGAGTGATTAGGATCCCAACTCTTCATGGCGCACAAGTGGCGACCTGTAAGACTTGTGTGTCGAGGCTACGCTTCTCTCAATAGCTGTATATTAATTGTAGGTTCATCGTCACTGTGACAACGCTAGGAAGTTGATAAGCTTATTATGGTTTTGAGGACTTTCATACTGGCGTGGTGTTTGTTGAAAATCCAATATCTCAGAAAACAACCCTAGTGACTTACAAAAAGTGGAGAGGCAAGAAAGTAACCAAAATTAAAAAGAAAAACCCTATTAGCAGCAGTATGTTTCTCTCTACTAAGGCGATATTGCACCACAGTTAACTCCAAGCAGTGGTTATAAACAACAGGACTTGAAATCGCATGCAAACTGTGAAAGTCGACACCTATCCTTTTATCAGCTGTCTTGGACACGGCGTCGTAATTTTTCATCTCCGCAAAGATACAGAGAAACCGTATTTCAATTGTCAAAAAAAATGTCATCGTAATATTTCAGTAATCAACTATGGAAGGAAATGACACAGAATACCATTACAAGCAGATTACTTAAGAAAAAGGGAAACATTTTTTTTTTTACCCTCTAAAAGCAACCTAGCTCGATTGCTTACGTATAATTTCTGTCGAATATCCTGTAAATGTTTAGCAGATAAGGATTAGTAACCTCGATAGATTTCAGCTCCGTAGCATGTGCAGTCAGAAAGAGGCAGATTTCGTAAGTATGATATCAAAGGGAAACTCAGACTTTTCTGCAATAGTTATCATGTCACATTAATGATTAGCTTCTGCAGTATGCTTATTCTCTCACGGTAATTACATTATTCCATTACTTCATTTTCTTTGACATAAACCTCTTAGGGAGGCGGCCATCGGTATCAAAGAAAGCAACAAAGGTGCTCCTTTTGTTATGGCGCCCGAGGACGATGCGTTATTGGCAAATTTATTATTAGAGTCCACTTCCGGTTCTCTTTTTATACTTTTCGCAGTCGCCCCCGGGAGAATGCTCAGGGCCCGTTTTT
>NC_051414.1:4758462-4758670 GCF_015228065.2 Penaeus monodon
ATATGTATGTATGTATCCACAAGTGTGAGAAAAGTGGGATATAGAATTATACTAACGATTTACAGTATGTGTTTATGTTAGTTGTTATGTACATTACTTATTTTGCAGCGTCTTCTAAACCGTAAAAGTTTTGATATTTGCTCATATATTGGAACCTGTTGAAAATTTCCTATTGTTAGTTCCTAGATTGATAGAAAGTGCAATGGCC
>NC_051414.1:4759336-4759449 GCF_015228065.2 Penaeus monodon
GTTTTCTATGGATTTTTTTTTTATGTGAAATAAAGAAAAGCACCTAATGATCCCGTGTGTTTGTACGACCGCGAGCCAAAATCAAACATTGTATTAATCTCTCTCTCTCTCTC
>NC_051414.1:4761392-4762423 GCF_015228065.2 Penaeus monodon
ACGGATGTCACAAATTTAGGCGCACGCCTTATTGTAGTTTTTGTTATCATTTTTATACACCGATTCATGCATGCACGCGTTGAATACCGAAGTGGACTGTTATTTCTTCACATACATTTCAAATTCTTTCCCTAGATAGGAATTCAGATTTCATTCCTTTCTATAGAAAATTCACATGTAGCTCCATTTACTGACAAAAGTTAATGGATTTATTGGAAGTTTCTAAAAGCCTTTCGTGTTTTTTTTTTCGTTTCAATTCTTATATATATAGGAAGTGATGAGTGAACACATCCCTTACGATGGAATAAGCCTCGTTCACTAATGTACATATTAATGGCATGTTGTCATTACTGATTAATCTCTGTAATGATTCTCATTGAAAGCGGATTCATTATTTCATTTGTGTATTTAAGTGCACGGTGCATGTGGACCTTTCTATTCTCTACAGCCGTGGCTACAATAACAGAATTTTTATTTTGATTACATATATACAATTGTCGCATATTGAAAACAAACAAACAAAAAAAATGTGATTGTCATGTGTAACAGAATGTTAATGTTGCATTTATGACTGAATGTTAATGTTTTAATAAAGAAAAACTATAAAAAGATGGTATTCTCGTAATCCCAAGAAAAGGACCATTTCTTGTTGCAAAACAGTGCAGTTTTCCAGGAGCCATAGGCATTATTAGTCTTCTTTACAACAGCTTTCCTTCGTGCAGTGAAGTAAAATGGAATATCTGAAAGGCATTACGACTTCCCATATTTTCGTATTGCTTGTGTGGGAGGCATATGATTGTAATTTGGATTCAGATGAAATAAAGGATAATTTGCTTGAAATTGATATTTTGATTGCCAGCGTTTCTCTGACGCGGAGCTTCATGAGCAATCGCAGTAGTTTTGTCTGTTTTGTTGCCTTGAGGATGGTTAGAAAGTGTATACAGCGAAAAAGTATTGCTTCATATCATTTAGTATGTAATAATATTATATGTACAACCCCCCAGCATATACAACCACACTCTTATATTTTT
>NC_051414.1:4762641-4762835 GCF_015228065.2 Penaeus monodon
ACCGATTTCATTAACGCCTTCCACGAAATTTCGAAAAGCCACAAATGTTTATAATACACGAAGGAAATATATAGTGAAGGACCAGAAGCATGTACTCAACGCAAGAAAAAAGAGCTGCATAGGAAATTCATCTTCCTTATAATATTTGCAAGGGGCAACGATGCAACGAAAATTCAAGGCATATCTATGGCGTG
>NC_051414.1:4763323-4763484 GCF_015228065.2 Penaeus monodon
TGTCTTCTCATCCGCAATTATCTATTGTAAAATCGGATGTTGGCCAATAGATTCCCTAATTAGCCACAGTTCGAAATCCTGGCCTCGATTTTAGAGAGAGATAAAGCGGAGCACTAGAAACGCTCGTCTAATTTGGCCAGATTAAAAAGGCGAAATCCGCG
>NC_051414.1:4763529-4763604 GCF_015228065.2 Penaeus monodon
CTGTAAATTATATGTACTCTTCCAGACGTTAATGCTGTCTTATATAGTTTGCTTTTCTCTGTACAATTATATGAA
>NC_051414.1:4763990-4764120 GCF_015228065.2 Penaeus monodon
CTTTCTAATCGTTAGGACTTCTTTCAGAAAAGTTTAGATTGGTCGCAATTAGAAGACGGGGTCGAGCTGAATCACGGGTTGGCTCTGTGACCTGAGCGAAGGAGCTGGCGAAGTGTCCGGCACAGAGGAC
>NC_051414.1:4764563-4765889 GCF_015228065.2 Penaeus monodon
ACATTTGATTTTTTTCCTTTATCGTCAAATAGACAATTTGGCAATTTCCCTAAAAACTGCTTCATTGTTGAGGGATGGTATATAGCTATATATCCTCCTTTTAAAATCTGCTCGGTCGATTTTTAGTTAATTTTCTTCAAAAATTCTAGTCAATCTTCTCAAAAAAGCAAATCAATCGATAGTTACCAGGTCCTTTCTGATCTTCTTGTGAAGGATGTGTACATAATCAAAGGAAATAGGCCAGACTGGTTGCGATTTTCTTTCCCCTTATATGGATATAGGAGTAAGCTATTTTTTCCTAGGACTTTTTTATACATACATGCGGATGTCACTGTAATATATTTAGAGTATATATATCTTCCTTTATTCTTGTTACTAGTTTTAAAACATCTTATAATCTAACCTCGTTGTGTTACACGAAAATCTTTTTCTGATTTCCCAACGCTAATCTATGCTAAATCCTGTTCAAACTTAGTTTATTTAAAGATTTCTTGAATTATTCACCTTTGGTATTATTCCTTTCTAGCCTGGGATTACTTTTTGGCTTCCTTTGTAGCACTATCTGTCCCATTTTACCGCGTTTTTCTTGACAAGTACTGTTTTATCAGAATTTAAGATCATAATTCCCTATTCATCATCCCGCACAGCACGAAATCTATTTATAATCTCTAGTCGAAACACGCCTCTTTATTCACCTCTTTCTCTTCACATATTATCTTCCTTTCCTCATTTGAGCTTTGTAATCTAATACAGTATTTTCTTCCATTTATAAAAAAATAATTCGGTCTTTCTGTACCACCGTTTTCTTTGTAAAGCCATTCACACTGTACATTTTTAAAAATCCACATTCCTTCATGTTATTCTAAATTTTTATCATCTGTATTCACCTTCCCGGGTTTACGCATGATGACAGTGAAGTCCTCAGTAAACAACATATGTTTATGTTCTTTTAAATTGTTATGTGACCAATGGTATTGCTATAATTTTCAGCAGAACTGTAAATAAGTAGTTCGTGTACTTGAATGTTTTAGAGACACCGCGTCTAAATTTTGACGAAAATAAAATATGCACCATTTTTATCCATGATAAAATTGATATGTCTCTTTTCTTTCATGTAATTTATTACTTTATCACCTCCTACAATTTAAAAAGTAATGTGTTTTTGTTGTTTAAATTTCCATTCCTGTAGTCTTCCGCATAGGTTTTTACGTCCTTCACATTGTTTAATCTCTGTCTGTGATGTACACATAAATAACATGCGTCAAGCTAAGCAAATATGAAACGAGTTTTTGGTCAGCGGCATAGGTTTTCCTAACCGATACACAC
>NC_051414.1:4766074-4766574 GCF_015228065.2 Penaeus monodon
TGAAAATCAGGGTCACGCTGAAGAAAGACATATCTTATTTACGAACGTGTAGACATTAATCCCATGCTAACTAACTGTCTTTTTCTCACTTAAATTTTTCGTTTCTGGAAAAAACACCTATGAAAACAGTAGACTTTCTACCAATTCACCCACTATTTATTTACGGCAATAGCATCATCCAGGACCATGCGATTACCTACTGTACCTGTCGAAGTAACATGTTGCAACCCGAGCACAGTAATCCGACGAGGTAAGGCTGCTGGGCTGGTATTCATGAGAGTTGCCTGGAATTGCCATGCAATATTCCGGGAGAGCATTGCACGAGGCTGTTGCGACCTGCAACCTCGCACCTAGAACAACATCATCAAGAAATCTGGCTCGGGAATATCAGCAATACAGGTCCAGTATCTCTGACTTATAGCAGAATTACCCCGCAACTTAATTCGGGGGTTAATTTGTTTCTGGTGCTGACCTCACGACGGGAGTAGCTACCCCCCCCC
>NC_051414.1:4766764-4766988 GCF_015228065.2 Penaeus monodon
CTGATTTATATACAGTACATAGACTCCCACGTACTCGCACCGAACTCGAGTTTTATTTTACTGTATGGATATGACAGGTAACCCTCGTCATCAAAACTGTAATGAATGGGAGTGTCATGAAGGGTCGTGATAGGGACTGAAAGGAAATTCATTTTGCAAACTCAGTAAGGGAGCTTTAGCTTTTGATCTTGATAGGAGTTCTTGTTGCATTTTAAATTTAGTTC
>NC_051414.1:4768001-4768766 GCF_015228065.2 Penaeus monodon
GTAACTCTGTGTTTCCCGGCATAAAACTCAAGATTCAAGGATGATACTTCAGACAATTTGTGATATTTTTCCTCTTTTTTTATCCAATATTTAAATGGATAATCACTTAGGTTACGAGATCCTCGCAAGACCCAATGAATTGAAGTATTGGACGAGATCGCATTACAAGCTGAAGTTATTACCCCTAAAATCAATGTCTCAAGCGATGAGATAAGAATGTTCTATTGATAATGCTATGTAAAAGTGCATGGCAGTTTATGTGACATGTATTAGTTCTAATGCCTAAATGTTTATGGAAATGTGGTAAGTGATTCAAGAACTGTTGGAAGGGGGATGACATATTTCTAAAAGCTTATTACGTTTCCTCTTTACTAGTAAAGCGTGTGTGTATCCTTGCAACGCATATCTTACGAAGCGAGGGAAAAGGGAAAACACGAAGGCAAATGTGTGACGGCGAATGCAAATGCTTTATCATTTAACATCTCAATCCTGAAAGTTGGGACAGCCAAGCGAGGCAACGAAGCCTCATGCACGAGGCAAAGGAAGAGTCAATAGGGTCTAAATCCGTATGCTAGGACCGTGGCTACGTAGGCCTTACAGACGTTCACACTTATTCCGTAGCAATAAACTCCACATTTTCCACTGATTCGGAATATTTGGCGACTTTCGCCAAAGTTTTGTTACGCTTATGAATATCACGTGGCAATTTATGTGTCAACAGCTGCCTAACTTTGGCACTGGCATCATCATGGATTTTTTTCTGGG
>NC_051414.1:4770835-4771017 GCF_015228065.2 Penaeus monodon
CACTCTTTGATGTTTACGAAAGTATGTACAATTTACGGCCCTGCAAACTTTTCTGCATCGGAAAAGAAATGCACTTGATCCAATCGTTGCAACAGGCTTTCTGACATGCATTTCCCTGTGTGTTCAATTGCAAGTCGTAGAGCTAGAAATGTGCTATAGCAACTGCGGATCAGCTGGAATTT
>NC_051414.1:4771076-4771382 GCF_015228065.2 Penaeus monodon
ATACACATAAACCTTTTCATATTCAGACACAGGGAATCCACTTGAATGTAAAGTAATAGCAACTATAACAAAAAGCTCGTGTAAAGACGGCATGTACCGAATGCAACAGTGCAACATCGTTTGTGAAAATGTCCTTCACTTACGCGATTATCTGTTGGTGTGCTAGCGATTTGTGTGCGATTTGTGTCTGCAACATTTATGCTTTCTCTTATGGTGACTTGGATCCAAAAGATTTGCTGTCTCCTTGGAATATGGTGTGTGTTTGTGGAGGCTTGCGTGTTGTTGCTTTTGTTCGTGTGTGTGTGA
>NC_051414.1:4771690-4771992 GCF_015228065.2 Penaeus monodon
GCCTGCTTATAATTTAACCTTCCTTTCGACATTAACTAAATGACATTAAACGAAGAAGAAACAGAAGAAGCACAGTCCGTAAAAATCCAAGGACATACAACGCACCGGAACACGAAAAGGAGACCATTCATTTCTCCTTCTCTGGCAAGCTCTGCATCATGCTACCCTCCCGCTCCAGTAGGCACACGAGATTTAAACAAAACCCAATAAAACAGTATAAAAACCCAAAGATCTGCTTTTGAATTGACGCTGAAATCCCAAAAAGATATCTATGCCACATGGATAGTTTGAATTGAATGCAT
>NC_051414.1:4772691-4772839 GCF_015228065.2 Penaeus monodon
ACGGCCCTGCAAACTTTTCTGCATCGGAAAAGAAATGCACTTGATCCAATCGTTGCAACAGGCTTTCTGACATGCATTTCCCTGTGTGTTCAATTGCAAGTCGTAGAGCGAGAAATGTGCTATAGCAACTGCGGATCAGCTGGAATTT
>NC_051414.1:4772898-4773203 GCF_015228065.2 Penaeus monodon
ATACACATAAAACCTTTTCATATTCAGACACAGGGAATCCACTTGAATGTAAAGTAATAGCAACTATAACAAAAAGCTCGTGTAAAGACGGCATGTACCGAATGCAACAGTGCAACAGCGTCTGTGAAAATGTCCTTCACTTACGCGATTATCTGTTGGTGTGCTAGCGATTTGTGTGCGATTTGTGTCTGCAACATTTATGCTTTCTCTTATGGTGACTTGGATCCAAAAGATTTGTTGTCTCCTTGGAATATGGTGTGTGTTTGTGGAGGCTTGCGTGTTGATGCTTATGTACGTGTGTGTGT
>NC_051414.1:4773438-4773864 GCF_015228065.2 Penaeus monodon
CTTCCCTGTGTGTGAGCAGGCCTGCTTATAATTTAACCTTCCTTTCGACATTAACTAAATGACATTAAACGAAGAAGAAACAGAAGAAGCACAGTCCGTAAAAATCCAAGGACATACAACGCACCTGAATACGAAAAGGAGACCATTCATTTCTCCTTCTCTGGCAAGCTCTGCATCATGCTACCCTCCCGCTCCAGTAGGCACACGAGATTTAAACAAAACCCAATAAAACAGTATAAAAAACCCAAAGATCTGCTTTTGAATTGACGGTGAAATCCCAAAAAAGATATCTATGCCACATGGATAGTCTGAATTGAATGCATAAAGTAAAACGCTATTTTTTACCTCTAACAAACGTATCTCCCTGTACGCATATACATACATGCCCTTTCAATGCATATGTGCATCTACTTCCACATGTGTAAT
>NC_051414.1:4774055-4774332 GCF_015228065.2 Penaeus monodon
AGCAAATATATGGTGCAGTAATCATAACGATGAATGCATTATGATACGCAACAGGGAAATAAACATGTGAGACAATACGAAGGATTTTTTCCCATTTTCTTAATTAATTTCTTTGTCTCGTTTAAACATGAATGCAAAAAAGTGTCAAATGATCAAAAGCCAAAACTCACCAGTTTGGAAAATGTGTTTATTTTAGACACTATTACGACACTTAATTATACTCGCATGTATTTGTTTTGATATCGAGAGAAACCCATTAACACAGACAGACAGACAG
>NC_051414.1:4774500-4774768 GCF_015228065.2 Penaeus monodon
TTTTCGGGCGAATTGACAACCCAAACAGCCCAAGCGCCCTTTTGTCTGGGAGACGTTCACCAGTTTGGCATCATACTCTGCCTCATTAGTGTATAATTTTCCCCTCAGTCGCCAGCTACATCACCTACATGCCAATTACTAAAGTTCCTTCCAAGGCAGAAGCATCTATAGGCATCAAGGAGTACCCTGCCCTTCGCATGCGAAGACCCCTAGGAGTTCTTCAATGTACGGGTCACAAGCTTGTGTTCGGTAAGTCATAGCATAAAAT
>NC_051414.1:4774822-4775225 GCF_015228065.2 Penaeus monodon
TGCATCCTTCAAGGACACCATCCCCGAGTAGCTGAGTACCTGGAGGTGTTGGTGGGTCACACAATTCACATCGGTCACATTTTCAGACAGAATAAAGTAGACCACATCAGGAGTCTTAGCGGCGGATATTGCTAAGGATATACACAAGAGAAACAGGATGTAGACTCTAATAAAGAAAAAAGCCAATATTGCATAATCCTCCGGCGCCGTGAGAAAAGAAGCGCCTTTATTGTTCTCGTTGACACGCTGTCCACCTCCATAAGTGGTTCATGACAAAGAAAATGGAATACTGTAATAACATAAGCACTGAGAGAATATCAGCATACTACCGCATATATTCATTAATGACATGATACCTATTGTACATCATCCTGAGTTTCCCTCTATTATTAATGCTTATAAA
>NC_051414.1:4776040-4777006 GCF_015228065.2 Penaeus monodon
TGAGCATTCTCCGCGGCGGCGACTGCGAAAAGTATACACAAGAGAACCCGGAAGTGGACTCTAATAATAAATTTGCCAATAACGCATCGCCCTCGGGCGCCATGACAAAAGGAGCACATGCTACGGAACTGAAATCTATCGAGGTTACTAATCCTTATCTGCTAAACATTTACAGGATATTCGACAGAAATTATACGTAGGCAATCGAGCTAGGTTGCTTTAGAGGATAAAAAAAAAAAAAAATGTTTCCCTTTTTCTTAAGTTATCTGCTTGTAATGGTATTCTGTGTCATTTCCTTCCATAGTTGATTACTGAAATATTACGATGACATTTTTTTTGACAATTGAAATACGGTTTCTCTGTATCTTTGTGGAGATGAAAAATTACGACGCCCTGTCGAAGACAGCTGATAAAAGAATAGGTGTCGACTTTCACAGTTTAGTTCGATTACATGCGATTTTAAGTCCTGTTGTTTATAACCACTGCTTGGAGTTAACTGTGGTGCAATATCGCCTTAGCAGAGAGAAACATACTGCTGCCAATAGGGGTTTTCTTTTTAATTTTGGTTAGTTTCTTGCCTCTCCACTTTTTGTAAGTCACTAGGGTTGTTTTCTGAAATATTGGATTTTCAACAAACACCACGCCAGTATGAAAGTCCTCAAAACCATAATAAGCTTATCAACTTCCTAGCGTTGTCACAGTGATGATGAACCTACAATTAATATGCAGCTATTGAGAGAAGCGTAGCCTCGACACACAAGTCTTACAGGTCGCCACTTGTGCGCCATGAAGAGTTGGGATCCTAATCACTCTAATCACTAATCACCAGTATGACCCTTGAGCTTTGAACTCCCAAACACTGCATCAGACCTCGGGGCCTTAAGCGACTTAGACGAAACAGAGTTAAATAGTGGCCGCGGGTGAAGAAGACGGGGGAGATGAAGGCTATTCTACTTTCTGCTTTGC
>NC_051414.1:4777175-4777737 GCF_015228065.2 Penaeus monodon
TTAAAGAAACAAAAGTGGTAGTCAACGCAGGAACAAGATGGAAGGATACATAGTGATAATTAAGCTATTGCTTATGATAAGAATTTCAGTTTGATAGTCGGAATGCGAACGTAAGCGACTAATGAATCTGTGTAATATGGATTAGACTCTATACAACGAAAATCTCTTCTGGGTTCAATATACAAACTTTTGTATTGGGGTTGCATGATAATATTCATTTGTTCATGCTCTAATATGGAACGACTTGCATTTTTTAAATGTTTTCTAGCCCTATGAGTGACATCTTTGACTTAGAAAACGCATGGGGAGGGGGTCTCATAACACAAGCACACTATTCTTATCATCACATTCATGAGATTTTGTTTGGTGGTACTTGGTTCTACCGGAATGTAAATATTCCTAGTCCATGATACTTCACGGGTGTTGAGCTACAAACAGTCAAAATAAAAATATGGGAACCTGCATAATAAACGAATTTGTAGGATATAGTTATTGGTTTTACTCATTCTGAAAAAAAGTTAGTAAAATTTTTAGATTTTCTGCTTCAGGAGTCGCTTTTTAA
>NC_051414.1:4777761-4778232 GCF_015228065.2 Penaeus monodon
TGCTAGTCTTTGGTCCAGCACTATGTACTGTATTAACACTTCCTCATATGGCCTCCTGCTAAGAGTCACTGTACAGCATTTAAAGTATTTCTGAGTGCTATATGACGGAGTATTACAGAAAATGTATGAGTCATCATAAATAATTTTGTAAACAAACATTTATATGCCAAGGATACTGCGGGGTAAAAGAGAGGGAGAAAAAATCCCTTATTGTTCTGGACAACGCTTATTACAGTATATTTAGGCACTGTAAAACCTGAGAAATGCGTGTAAACATAACCCTTATTATACACAGTTCTGAGACACATGGCAACTTAGGCGAGGATGTAGAGAGAGACTGCTTCGGTGAGAAAGCCATGACAGCACGCCTTCAGTTTTTGGTAGCCCATGATGAATAATGAGCTCGTCATATTCCCTACAGAGGCCTTGCCTTCCCTCCTTGGCCTCACGATGTTATTGACGTGAGCACCA
>NC_051414.1:4778327-4779472 GCF_015228065.2 Penaeus monodon
ACCAAATGAAGGTAAAGGAGTGGATAACCTATAGACGACGGTACCACTCACTGGAGAGGCATTTATAGGCTCACCAGTCGATGATGGTCGACCCGGATTGAATCTCTCCTTATTCATCTCTAGGAGTATCTCTCTTTTCTCCCTACTGATACCATGCAGACAGAGCGGGTATCTTGGCAAATGTCACCGCAAACCTGTATCTGCATCGTTCAAGCTTTTTAACATGTGGGATGCGACTGTTGTTCCTAGTGCTTCTGACTATTCATCGTCGCAGTCGAGGAACCGGTAGACGAATATTCCTGCGTCAAATCAATAGAACTCTTCTCTCGGGTAATTCTGTTTGTTACATTTTTATCGGTACATCATCGCATTAATCCGTCTTCCATATAGACGCCTCAGTAACCGAATTATAATTTTCACTGAGTTCTGGCAGATTTTTTTCGCAAAACTTTTTTATTATTCAAATGTTAGTAAATAAGTGATTTCTGTAAATCAAGTATGACCCTATATAATCTACACTTTAACAAGTATTGTCATCAATTGATTAGCATCTATTCCTCTTTTTGATACGTTGTGTGAGGGGGTTCAAATCCTGATCATTAAGAGAAACTATACATGCTCTATGTCTAGACTGGGCCATACAGGGACGAACACTTACGCAAAAGCACATGTACACGCACAAACAAAGCAAACAATGAAAAAACATATACCAGCTAAGTTTGTATTCGCTTCCTCCAAATTTTATTTTCTCATGTTATCTCTGCAGTCTATTTTCCAATCCGATATCAGCGCACCAGAGACTCTTTCCTGCATCGTGTTTGCAGAAGCTTGCAAAGAGTTCTCTTCACGGATATGAGCAAATAAAGAAGTTCTGGGAAAAATAATAATAAAGAAAATCACAGTTTTCTTTGTGTTCGTCGGAGATATTGGGCAAAAACAGAATCTAAATTTCTGCCGAAACCTCAAGGGATTCTTCACCTGTTTTTATTGTTATTTAAACGACAAGGCGTTGACAGCGGATATGTTCATTTTTCTGATATAAATTTACCTTTTTCCCACAATTCCCTTACGCCAGTTTGGGTACGTGGAAATAATAAACTCATACTTACTATTATAAAAATTAAGTTAAGTAATTAAGTAAAAAT
>NC_051414.1:4779542-4780357 GCF_015228065.2 Penaeus monodon
AATTATACAAAATCAGGAATAATTGATTAATATATACAAAAGTAATAGGAATGATTATATTTATTAATATTTATTCAATATCGCTTCGCATCAATAGATATGAGAGAGATACAGGAAAATAAATGGAATTAATTTGATATTTACTCTTTCACTTGTATATGGCAAAGTCAATGACCGACCCAATAATTGACAAGGAACCCGAATATATGTCGATAATGGCGGGGATTCGCTCTTGATGCCTATTCTTATTAAAGACTGGTTTTATCATGATGCTCCCACTATTTTGTAGATTTTTTTTTTTATTCTGAAAAATTGCTTGATGATGTGTTTTAGTTTTCGAGGTATGCAGTCATTTTGTATTTCCCCAGATTTTCACAACTAAAGGGTTGTTTTCCAAGGATTTTTGTCAAATAAAATCCCAAATAAAGAGAAAGTAAAAATGGTTACAATAATACCGGGTTGAGTTAACTTATTCCTTGTACTTTGCAATACCGATTGGCAATTTCATCTGACATGGTTGACAGAGTGATAAGAGTCATGATGTGAATATCTGTTGATTCATACTTGTTCTGGACCGAGGTATCTCCACAAAAGTCAAGACACTTTTACCTACGCTTATGCACGTGCAAATAACCTAGGGGAAAGGGCCCCCGCAAATTTCATTTTATTTTCTTTTGGAGTTAAAGCCATAGGTCATAGTGGGGGACTACATACTCAAAAGGGGCCCCTTAAAATTTTTTTTCATCCAATTTATACATTATTTCAGATCCAATGGTCTCTCAACCGATTTTCAGTGCATAAAAAATCTATAAACT
>NC_051414.1:4780642-4781517 GCF_015228065.2 Penaeus monodon
TATCATCATTTTATTTTTAAAAACGTGGGGACCCACTGAAACGAGTTTGCAACCGTCCTTTGAGCTTGTGAGACAAAAATAAACAATAGTACGAAAGCAAGAGACGTTGGGATCCCCCCCTCTTGTGAGATTTTATGTTGTAGAGCTAGTTTTGGGACCGTTTTTTGGGTTTCAAGTACGTGCTAGGAAGAATCCAGGGAAGATTAACACATACGCAAATTTTACCTTGTGTAGTGTCGAAAGCTTTGGGCGCGTTCCAAAAATCTTTTTAAGACGAATGCATTTCAAATGTGACTCGGAGGATTTAGGGTCATTCGAATTTTACTCAGTTCAAATTTTTTTCAGGGAATAGGATATATTATGCTTTCGTTCCTTTCCCCAACCCAACACCCGTTGTGTATCATGGTGTGCCCCCGAATACTAATTTTCTTGCGAGACGTTTAGGCACCCCTTTTACGTGAATGTGGAAGTGGACGGTCATCAGCATAATAAGATGGCAGACAAATAAAAATCAATGAGAGACTTTCATAGTAACAGCATAAAACAAACCCTTTTGGAACGAAGATTCAAGGGAGTTTAAAAGAATATTTTTTTTGTTAATCGATGTTTTCCCAACCTTCCCGTGGATAGCAGGCGAGAAGTAGCCCCGTAATTGGAGTCTTCAGAGATATGTGAGGCCCGTGGGAAAAGGACAGTTTCCCGAGCTAAAAGGTCAGGGTTTTAAGGCGTTGTGGTAGCCAGTGGTGTCTGGAAAATGTGAAGGGTGAAAACCTTTTCTTGTTATTTCCCTCTTCTTTGGGAAAAAGCAAAAAATCTCTTTTCTTCCCCCTCCTTCACCCCCCCCCTCTCTCTGTTTTTTGTTTAACGTCAGCAGT
>NC_051414.1:4781664-4782313 GCF_015228065.2 Penaeus monodon
CGCTTGTACATTTGCCAGTGGATTCTTTTTTGAAAAACATAATGGTAAAAACCTGAATTTTACGGGCTTAGAAAAGAAAATTTTTAATAATTCATTAGTAAGCGTTTTTTTTTTAAAATGGAAACTTTAAGTCCGAGGTATTTTCCAAAGGTTATACTTGGGACATCAGGGGTGGTTTTCCACTACCCTTGGCTAGAAAACGGTGCTTCTTAATACCCGTTTGGTTTAAAAAAGAAAAATGTTTTCTATAGTAATGGTACTTTTAAGAATGGGTATGTTATTTTTTAAAAATTTATAAATGTAATTTCTTTATATTTTTTTTCATAAATTATTAGTGAAGGCTGAGTGAACTTGCAATGTACAAGTAAAATTGAATAGCAGTGACAGTGAAAGAACGAAAGCAATTACACAGAGACGTTAATGAATCGCATTATATTTTTTTCTCACTTGGTTTATTTTTTGTTGTTGTTGTTCTCAATCCCGCTTTTATTACCATAAATACTTGTAAAATTTTCAATACTGTAACTAACGTTAGTATTATCATGATGACACTGAAGATGTTGATAGTGATTATGTTTTTTTTTTTATCGTTATTGTCTTCTTTTATCGTCGTTGCCAAAATCTTTCGCAATACTTGTAGTAAAGACTA
>NC_051414.1:4783430-4783505 GCF_015228065.2 Penaeus monodon
TGAGAGACAATACTAAAATTTCGTAACATTTCCGGCTATTGTAGTTATGAGAAAACAATTCATTACCTAGAATCA
>NC_051414.1:4783608-4784149 GCF_015228065.2 Penaeus monodon
TTAAGGAAAATTACGAAATTCAGTTACTGAAATATTTCTTTTACCTTTCATCAATCTCCATCCATTCATTTTCTCTGCTTTGTTACCACTGCCTGAACTCTTTCCCTCATTTTTTTTTATTTACTTTTCCTTATTTTTGTCCTTCCTTCCTTTGTCGTAGATTGCAATCAACTCCGCTACCTAACGCACTCGCTTTCACATTACAAACAATTCTAACGACCTCTTGCTATTGTTTATTTCGTTTTTCCCTTTTCGGATTTCGCATTTAGAGTTATTAAAAGCTGTTTTGTTTGTCTTGGAGGTAAAGAGTAGGAAGCCCTTTGCCAAACAAGGTTCGTTAGCTTCCCTAACTGCAATTTTGTACACAGGTTTTATCTCACAGATTTGTTCAGAGTTTGTTCCAGAACTTTGTGTCAGTGGAAAGTATCGACTCTGTACATGGGTTTACTAAATTTATAGTAGCTCGTGTTTGCTGGACGTATATATTATATTCAGTTATTGATTTGCAATCTATTATTTCTCTATTCGATTGGATTTTTAT
>NC_051414.1:4784780-4784894 GCF_015228065.2 Penaeus monodon
GACTCTGTACATGGGTTTACTAAATTTATAGTAGCTCGTGTTTGCTGGACGTATATTTTATATTCAGTTATTGATTTGCAATCTATTATTTCTCTATTCGATTGGATTTTTATG
>NC_051414.1:4787175-4787383 GCF_015228065.2 Penaeus monodon
TCTGTTTTCCTCATACCTCCCTCGTTAAGCCGGCAAACATCTAAATAACGCTTCCATTTTAAGTCAACCCGATCTTTCCTTTTATTTGACATTAACTGAAATGACCTTTGACAATAATTAGTGTAATGCGGTCTATAATCAACACTGTTAAGCTAATGAATCAACCACATAAAACAACATTAGTAAAGAGATACTAGAAATCAGAAGG
>NC_051414.1:4787919-4787993 GCF_015228065.2 Penaeus monodon
TTAATAAAAATACAAACTAATCAAACATAGAGCGATGATTCTTTGGTTGAAACTGCTTAAATACTGAGGAGTTT
>NC_051414.1:4788420-4788871 GCF_015228065.2 Penaeus monodon
GTACATATACACATAAAAGCAAATGCACATAACGAACCTGGCCAATATAACTCACTGTTAGCTAAAGCATAATACTTCACTAACTATCCACCTTACGCTCTCAGTCTTAGTCTTGGAGTGCAGAGATGCTGGTTCCCAAGGAGACTTGCAAATACAAGGGAAGTGTGTCGAGAAGACGAATTAGATGGTGAATCTATGAAAGTGAAGGCAGCTGAATGATGAAGGTCGAAGTAAAGTGGAATAGACAGACTGACGGATTAAAAGATGGACAACTTCATAAAATTGTCGTGGGATTTAGTGTTGTGTTAACAAATCTGACGAAGTTAATGAATAGATCGCGAAGAAACTTATAAGACAAACAGATCATAGTAATCCTTCGATGACAGGAGAAAACAGACATGTACAATGTAATACATTTAACACACACCGTAAAGTTTCATTGCACACAGAC
>NC_051414.1:4788907-4789905 GCF_015228065.2 Penaeus monodon
TTTTCATCGAAACTTTGTGTCGACAAATTGGCAAATATCAACTACTGGGTGACACGATGAACAGATGCTCAGCTGTTCCCGTTTCCTCTTCGAATTCAGTTGCCGTTGCGTTCGCGAAGCTCCCTTTGTTCCACCAATCCAATTTTTGTTCTTTAATTGCAGAACAACAGGGGAAAAAGGAACACGCAGTTGTATTACAATGGCAAAGCGCTTCATGCTGAGAGTGTAGAAAGAATTAAACTTCGATTTCTAATAAGTATCATTACTTCTGTATATACTCGCGCTTGGCCAGATTCTCTCTGTTTATAGTGTAAATATTGTTAGTAAGTCGGTGAACGTGTCGGCAAAGCAATTTCGTTTGCATTCAGGACTTCTTATAGCCTTTATAACTTTGCCCTTTCAGTTTTTCCTCTTACTCTCAGGTCATCTGTCTATTTATCTACGCTTTGTCCCAACTTACCTAACGTATCTAGATGGGCTAACAAACCATTCCCGATTGGATTCATCATATCCACCATACTTTCTCAGAAAAAAGAACGATGTAGATAATTAGATAAGAAGACAATAGCAATAAAAAAAGAACTCTTGAGAAACGGTCCTTTAAAGTCGTAAAGACGTAAAACACCACTTCCGCTTCCACGACGATTGTTATCGAGTCCATCAAAGTCAGGTAAGCAGTGGACCGAGCAGGCCTTACCGCCATCCCGTGTTGACAGTCACAATAGTATCGGAGTCCTCTTCCCAGCTCCAATTTCGCCTGACACAGCTTTGTTATGGCGAGAAGAATGGAAGTAATTTGCTAACTCTTAAATACGAAGGGCGATTCAGCGCCTTGGGAATATACCTGTGACAAGGAATGAGCTGATAGTCTTGAGCTAAAATGTGGCAAGAGAAAAGAGAAGGAAATGCGGGCAAGGGATGTTCACCAGAAATGTGCGATAGATACTGTCTTGGCTTCTGACGTGAGATAAAATTAGCAACAGGATTTTTGCGGTTTG
>NC_051414.1:4791152-4791638 GCF_015228065.2 Penaeus monodon
ATCTATGATTCTAAATTCTTTATAATAATTTTTTGCTAGTAATTTCGAATCTCATTTTGTAGAACACCCTGGCAGCAGGAAAGAATTTCCTCGTGTTTGACACCGAACTCTCAACCCCTGTATCGACGCGTCTCTAACCCTAACAAAATTAGGTTTTAATTAGTATAGACTATACATAACTAGGACGTGAGAATTATGCGGATGGTCCTTTTACGAGAAACTTTCCCATCCATGAAGCCAGACTTTTCAAAAGCGTTATATTGTGTGGGATAGGCCTGCACTGAGACCGATTCTGGTTATCTCGCCGAGACGTATAATTTATCAAAAGGATTTCGTATTCTTTTGGCTTGAGATACATATAATTCTTTTGCTAATGAGGCTGTATAAAATATTAGATTGAACTACTTGCATTTAATATCAACTGTTTTTCGGTTATATTTATTATTGTTATTATTGTTTTTACTAACGACAACTATTACTATTGTA
>NC_051414.1:4791749-4791901 GCF_015228065.2 Penaeus monodon
ATATCATTAAAACGATATAATTATCACTGAGTATTATTTTACTTTATCATCTCATTTAATCATTATCATTATCTCCTTACAATCTTGTTCTTGTTTATATATTGTTATTACTCTATAATTTTTTTAGGTATGTGCTACTGTCATTATTACTA
>NC_051414.1:4792013-4792273 GCF_015228065.2 Penaeus monodon
TAATAATTATCCTTTATACATTAACTATTTTAATTCTTGGAATAATTCTTAATAATAACTTCAATAATGGAATGTTGTTATCTCCACCAAATAACACAAAAGTGACGATGATCACAGAAGTGTTTATTTTATGGTTCCTCACATAGGCGGATTCACTGATACGACTGGACACCATTTCAGTTTAGATACCGAGTAATTTTTTAATCGTGATTCCATGGGAACGGACTATTGATTTATTGTGCAGCCTATTTATTTTGAGA
>NC_051414.1:4792394-4792934 GCF_015228065.2 Penaeus monodon
GTATTCAGTAACTTTTTGCAGGAAATTTCATACAATATATCACAAACACGCATATACTGTAGATCGTATATACAAACATATAGATAAAAGATACAGAGGGGCCGGTAGGTGTGGGGGGGTGGGTTAGAGAGAAAAAGAAACAGGAAAACAAAAATATACTTAAGTCGACACAATAAGACAATAGAACATGCAAATAGAACAGACATTTAAACCTATATAGATAATAAGTAAGACCGATATAGCTTGCCTGACCGGAACAGACATTGCAAACTACAAGGAAAAGAGGAAATTCGACAAAAGGAGGAGATTAAAACAACTAAGATATCCAGGGTCTAAAAACCCGCACCTGACTATATACAGATCAGCTCAAGCTTCCGCAGGAGCTCTTGTGCGATGACTCGTTAAAGAGCTTCTTTCAAGGGTAATTTCCTCCACATTTTTTTTTCTACTTTCTTTATATCCTTCTTTCTCTTGGTTTTTGTTTTTGGTAAAGTAATTTGAATATATTCGGTTGTTTCTTGCTTTGTAATTTATTCCACA
>NC_051414.1:4792990-4793281 GCF_015228065.2 Penaeus monodon
CAAACTATTTCGGTTTATTTGTCTAAGTGTAGATGTTTTTATTTTGGTTCGTGTTATGTTCTTGTCTTGAAACTTTTTATTTTCTTCTGTGTTTTACCCATTGGCATATTTGTTTCCATCTCTGTTTCTTTTCGTACCTTTGCATTATTACCGTTTTTGCTTTTACAATTCTGTTGGTCTATATAGATTTTTTCAATTGATATTTTAATTTTCCTTCACTTTCTGTGAGATTAATATGCACTATGTTTATATATAGGAATGTTTCATACCATTGCGTTATTATTTTCCAGC
>NC_051414.1:4796530-4797049 GCF_015228065.2 Penaeus monodon
GCGAAGGATGGTGAGAGGTCCCAACGGCGCTCAACATGAGCATACCGGTATAGATGTGATAGAATCATAAATAATGTTTAAGAAAAATTACAGAAAGCGATTGGAAAAATTAAATTCCAAAAGAAGAATTTAACATTTGTGAAAAGTAAACGCATTATGCCTTTTACTTTTTTTAATCTTTCATTTTTTTAACAATTTAACTCTAGATAATATCTGCGAAGAAGCAACGTCCACTCTTTCATTCCTCAGAAGTTGATTGATTAATAAAGAATGCCAGTATCATTGTATTTTCTGTGTGTTTCCCAAATCAAGGGCATTTCTTTTGCATGGTTAAAATTGTCAAAAAGTTGCGTCCTTCCTACCGATGTGACATAATGTTAACGTATCTCACACACCGGTTATGTCTCGGTTTTTCGAATGCATGTCATTCATATTGATAATATTTTATCATAATTAGAAAATACAGACTAACAAAATTAAATAGACACTAACAAGCATAAAACAATAACGGCAATGACT
>NC_051414.1:4798338-4798756 GCF_015228065.2 Penaeus monodon
CAATTAGAGGGTAGCATGACCAACTAGCAGTTGTCATATGTTTGCTTATAGAACCGTATTTTGCTTACAACTCGAATTATTGATGTTAACTGCAGTGTGACCGTTTATGTGGCTGCATTATCGTTTCCCATTCCGTCTGTGTGGCTGTTCCTTTGAGCATTTCAACCTCCCCCCTGGCGCAATTTTATTTTATCTTTAGAATGTTACTGCCAAGTTAATATTGCGGGATATATCGATCTATACAAAGCGTTGGCACAGCTTAATTGTTTCGATGTTTTGGGGTATCTTGTGCATATTTATGTTAGGTCTGAATCTTCTAGAAACACATAATGATAAAAAGGTCGGATTCAAAAAATACACCTTAATTTGAGCGAAATGGCGATCATCGTAGCATGTTTACTGATTTTGTACGTGCCTG
>NC_051414.1:4798889-4799856 GCF_015228065.2 Penaeus monodon
GGGTTGGGGGTTTTTTTTCAATGTATTCAAGATTTATGTCCCAGTAACTTTAATATACACAAAAAATTGTGTAACTGTAACACTTAACATAGAGTAACCATATGGTAGCAATGTGAATCATAGTATGTATCATAAGCTCTTGGTTAATGAAATAGGACGTAGGTCTTCGGCCAGATCTCTAATATCAATACTAAAAATATTTTTTTGTTCTCTCTTGTAGTTTGATTTCATAACGAGTTGTCCCTTCCAAGTTTTATCTCTTAAAGGCAATGTTTTATTTTACTCCAAAAGGGCCAAAAAAAAGGTTTTCCTGAAGGGTGCCTTCTTTTGCCGTGAAAAAGATGTAAGCTTAGCCGTTCGATTTTCCCTTTTCCCCCACACCCCTTTGCACACACGTACACCCCACCACACAAATCATATCTTCCTAAATTCCAAAAAAAAGCAAGTCACAAATTCTGTTTAACTATTTCAATTGAAAATTCCTTCTTTTTCTTCGCCTGCCACCACGCCTAGATATTATAAAAATTTTGAAAAAAACTGCTACTGTGCCGGTTGCTTTTTTGCCTCTTTTTCGTAGCGTCGGGCAAAGCAACGTACAAAGGAACAGCTTCCTAGTGTTTGTTACTTGTCATCATAGTTGCAAAACAAGGATGTGATAAAGGTTTCCCGCAAATGGAGGGAATTTTTTTCTAGCCCCCTTAGCACACATGGCAGGCTGTTTTTAAAACATCCCCTTGGTACTTTTCCCCACGCGGTCGAAAAAATTATAAAATGAAATGTTTTAAACTAAACGAATTTTAAAAATCAGGTCAGCAAACAGGTCAACGGGGACTGTATTGATTCTTTTGATGTCACGGAATTAAATGATGCTGTTATTATGATTGATGGCCGAACAAAAAAAAAAGGGAAAATTTTATTTTTTATAGCCTAAAAAAACCCAAGCAGTTTTTTTAGTATCCGGATAATT
>NC_051414.1:4800388-4800624 GCF_015228065.2 Penaeus monodon
GTGTGATTTCGTAAAATATAACGGGAGATATTTCATCTAGAAAATGTTTCTGCTTTATCTTATGAGATAAGGAAAAAAAATCCTAATCACGTACTATAGAACTCATGAAGGGAGTTATGAACGGTGTGAGTGAATCCAGAGAATACTAATGATGTCTTCGGATGAGAAGAAATAAAAGAGAAGCAAAAAAGGAACTTCAAATATTAATGGAAGAAGAGGAATGTGTGTATGTGTGC
>NC_051414.1:4801630-4802053 GCF_015228065.2 Penaeus monodon
CTTTGAAAAGAACGAAGGCATATTATAACTACGATAAACGAATAACCTATGAACATATAGTCCCTGTAAATTCATGATCTTTCATATAAAATCTTGCTTATTTTTTTAGGGAAAAAGTGATATGCATTTTTCATGTTTATCCGAAATTTACTGCCAAACTTTGTCTATAATCCGTATCTCTGGAAGTCTCTCCTTTTCGTCAACAAACTTTTCGCTCAAGGTTTATTAAAGCGCTTCTTCAGGTCACCAGCATTTTTTTTTTTTTTTTGAAGGGGGAGATGTTATTCAACGGAAGCTGTATATTCAATTTCTACATTAATAGATGCATTTTTTTCACACTGATATCAGATGAGATATATAGCCTACATGTATCAACGTAAAATAACTGAACTTTCTTCTCTCTTCAAAAGAAAACAAAAAGGA
>NC_051414.1:4802116-4802682 GCF_015228065.2 Penaeus monodon
CTTAACATCTTTCTTCATTTCAGGAAAAGAAATGTAATATCCTCATTTCCGCCGTCTGCCGATTTTCCCTTTCGTAATCTGACAGGCATTAACCCCTTCTCTTCCTTTGTCTCTTACGGTTAAAAAGCTTATCCATGTCCCTAAGTCCAAAAGTTTTTCTCTCTCCCTTCTTCTTTGTTGTGTTTCTTCTTCGTCGTCGCCCTATTTTATTTAGTTATTTTTCACTTCCCCGAAATATTGGATATATATACTCTTGGCCTAGAAATACATTTTCAGTCTGACAGCACTTTCAATAGCAACTGATTTGAATATTTTAGTTCCTGTGGAGAGAGAGAAAAGTATAGATGCTGTTTTAGCTGCTACTACAAGACGGTAAATGTAATGATGAAAATAATGTTGACGATAACAATGATAGCAATTGCCTATCATGATCAGCAAATTAAATCAAAACTACAGTTATAAGAGAAATTATCAGTAAGACAGATATAAGTATAAATGTAATGACCCTCCCCCAAAACACACACACATGCGTGCATATATATTTTTTCTTCTATTCTCTTCTTTCC
>NC_051414.1:4803135-4803331 GCF_015228065.2 Penaeus monodon
AATTCAGTTTACATATTCATTGATCTTGCTCTATATCGTTTATAGATATATACACAAATGTCTTTTGAAAATGACACCACAAAGGTTCTATTGCAAGCAGATTTATCTATCTTGATGAAAGCAAACGAAACAAGAGGGAAGAATGAAATTTTATTTATGCATTTATGTGTATGTGCGTCCCTGCGTGTGTATGCTT
>NC_051414.1:4803365-4804914 GCF_015228065.2 Penaeus monodon
CGCACTCGTATCTATCTACTTGTGTCAGTGTGCGGGAAAGAGTAGGAATGAATAAATCATCATACACACAAAGTGCATCAAAGCCAGAAGACTGTATAAGCGTAATATTTTCCGTATAAGTCTGATGCATGAGAAGGTAAAAGCTGCTTTGTTTCCGTGTGTGCCGTATACATTTCCTGCTTTTCCTCCTTTGGTGAATGTGTAGGCGTGTGTTCTGATCAAGATATTTACCTTTAAACACAACAAAGACAATAACAATATATACATGATGGATCATCAAAGGAATCGAGAAAGCTGACTAACCTGATATTCAGCTATCAGAGCTGTCGTTGAAAACACATTTGCTACCGGAAGTGTTTAGACAACCTTTCATTTTGTAAAGCATTGTGTTTCTCTTGGCGTGTTTATCCTGCATGAAGCAACAAGGCTTTTTTTTCGATTCAAAACATAAAGACGTAACCACTAATAGGTGTACACAGACTGAAGAAGGAAGAGCTTTAAAGCCTTTAATGGCATCATGTAAATCGTTAGTAGTGTTCTAAAACGGGCAAACAACACAAAACAAAGGCGTTAGAAGAACAGAACAGAACAACCAGAAAGTATAAAGTCAAACACCTGAATATGTTCAGTATAGGTATTCAAAAAACAAAAGGGTTACTGAAATAGATCATGGTAATGAATCAACACATGCTCAATATCTTATTGTAAATGATCGAAACCCGTGAAATAAGTTAAATACAAACGTCATCCAATTGAAACACAGTACGATGAAACATACATATATAATTCTCTATGTAAGATCCCTTTAAAATACATATAAGATTCTCACAGACTGAAATAAAAAAGAGCAAAGCGAGGGCGTGAAACATGAAAGTGAAGCAAACAGAGCTTAGGAGTGGGCCGGAGGGTTTCGCAAGAAGGTATACGTATCAAATTGTGTTAGTGGATTATGCCGGCGACTAATACGGTTATGATGAAGGAAATGCAATCTTGTTACAGGATGGCAATAATATCGTCGTGTTCAAGATGTGGCGGGTGTTGGCAATAAGAGGGGAAGTGTTGGCAATGTGGTGGAAGGGAGAGAGGATCACTTGAGGTTAGAAACAAGGGGTGGAAATGAGCTGGAATGATAAGGATTTTTTTCTTAATGTATTTATTCTCTCACATATTTTGTGTTTATTTACATTTACAGTCGGCCCTGTTATATAACATTACTTACTTGCAAATTGAGTTTTAAATATATTGATTTCTTGATTAGTATCTTTATGTAGTATTATCACAATAGACACCATCATTGACGAATCTAAAACGTCTGAAGACTATGCATAAATTCGGAAGCCTGACGTCGAATAAATGGGAAGATGGGGAATGGGTGTCTCGATATGGCAACGATATATTGATGATGGTCGGGGGAAAGATGGCGATGTAGCAGATATGAAAGCATCTGGTGTGTTTTATGACGGAAACTTTATGATGCTTCTACTCAAAGAGCGTTTCAATATGAGGATATCGGTGTTTTTATTACATGCAATAAACCTTCTCGGTCCAT
>NC_051414.1:4806476-4806772 GCF_015228065.2 Penaeus monodon
CATCGTCATGAGTGCATGCATGAATTCATACTGGATGCATAGCAACCTGGAAGCAACGCAGAGCTACAGAGCGCCGGATGCATCGCGTCTCTAATCGCGGATTGAAGCAGATGTACCGAGCTGTGAAGTAACGAGGGTTATAGATCATTTAGCCCCGAGGCAACAGCAGCATCCGGCAATCCATCGCGTGCAATATTCGTGGGATTCACATCTTTGGCCAAATCATTCAGCCCGCAAGATTCACCTCGTCGAGACACCGCAGCTTTAGCATGTTTGCAACATCACACGCTCCTCTT
>NC_051414.1:4806817-4807050 GCF_015228065.2 Penaeus monodon
AGATTCCTGTTTTTTTTCCTCTCTCTCTTCCTTGTCTCTCACATCTTTCTTGTCACTATAATCTTCCACTTCCTTCTTCCACTTCGCCAGATTCTGAAACTCATCCCGTAACTCATTTCCTCCGCTGCGCCTCGTCGTCCTCCCCGATCCCTCCTGTTCCCGTCTGGCATCACTTAAGCAGATATAAGCCCGCGTGCTGGAGGAAATTTCGAACCGACGGAATTTTCCTACAA
>NC_051414.1:4807455-4808147 GCF_015228065.2 Penaeus monodon
TTTTATAATTGTGTCCCTTCCTACCACCAGCCATTTTATCTCCTTCCCATACTATCTGTCTCTCTCTTTCGCTCTACTTCTCTTTCGCGTTAAATCCATATTTTTTCCTCACTTTCTTTCTTTTCGATTTTCTGAACCGTCTCCCATCCACTCCACCCTCTCTCTTCCTCCCTCCTCTACATCGCTTCTTACTTAGGCCTCCTTTCAACATCTAAATTGAAATTGTTTATTCATATTCACTTTTATTAATGGATAAAAGAAAATTTCAGGGAGGTAGTGAAATTAATGCTATTTTTTACAAGAAGATACTTCGATAAACTGTTAAGAATTCTAAATAAGTCAACACAGAAAAGGAATAAACTCAAGCTAAAAAAAAGTATGTGGATTGAACACAACACACTAACGAATTCAACAATTTCTTCGGTTACACTACAATATGACAAACAGACACGACAGACCGCTATCCTGTAAGGACCACACGCCCAGATATCATCCTACACTTCTTCTGCCGTCGCCGTCAAGTGCTTGTAACTTTGATGGCACTGACAGAGACTCCTTGGCACTCCGTCGAATGTACTGAAGGTATGAGAGTTAATTCAACCGAGGTCGCGTTCACGCTTTTAGTTGGCAGACAAAGACAAAGATCCTCACTTGTTGCAGTTTCATTTAAGTCAATGGTAACCTTTTTCATA
>NC_051414.1:4808809-4809041 GCF_015228065.2 Penaeus monodon
GTGCCCTGTACAGAGTTTACACAGCGAAAAGGAAGCCATGGAAACAAGTGAAAACCAGACTGAGGATTCTTTTCAGCCTTCACCAGAGACGAGGTTCGAGGCTCCACTGATCATCCTCTGAAGATTAATTAACACCACCGTGTCTAGAGCAATCTAGTAAGGTCATGCACGGGTTTCCCAGCCAACAAAATCTTTCTAAATAGTGTATACATCAAGGTTTGGTCGAAAGAGC
>NC_051414.1:4809902-4811279 GCF_015228065.2 Penaeus monodon
AACTCCTTTAAAACGGGAAATAGTGAAATCGGGACAATATAAAATGGAACAACAAGACAATGTAGTTGGGTTTCTGTGGATATTATGGCCATTGGAAAATAGCGCAATACATTCTCCCAGCTGCGTATTATTCTCAAAATTGGAACAAGGAAGCAATCTCCGCTGGTCTTGTGCTGAATACGTTACTTGAAAGCATGATAAGGAATGCCATTCATAATATCTAAATGACTATTTAATTTCTTATCATATTTCAGTGAACATCATACTTAGCAATTTTTTTAAGAACGTGTGTTTACTATATTCTGGTTATCCCTAGAATATCCTAGGCATATTTTCTGACGTCCACAACATACTGCAATTAGTTATTTACAATTAAGAAGCATATCTGAAGAGAATTGAAGACGATCGCTACCACTTTTCGAGAAAAAAATATAATTAGAGAACTGCTGTGCCAAGTGTCATAACAGAGCAAATAAGCCGAGACCTCAAAATTTCCCTTAGATTACAGTAAAGCTTTAATTACAAGATGATAGTAATCTATCTGTCAGATTTGATTTATCTGGATTTCTGGTTTAGTTCAAATTTTGCAAATCTTCTTGTTAGATGATTTATACTTCAAAATCTCAAAATGAATGAATGCTAATGGCAATAACCACCCAATCATTTTGGAGAAAATACTTGGCCAAAAAGCATCTGTATGCGTTTTTCGTGTATAAGAACATGAATGTACAATCGTAATATGCTGTGTAAAGGGTACCCTCTCAATTAAGACTCCAACCCCTCGACACTGTTAAATAGGCTGATAGCTCATTAGTACATTATAATGGCTAATCTTGTTTCTATGAAATTCGTCTAAAACAAAGATGCACATCAGCTAAACAGATGTGTGTTGTAAAACTTGAGTCACTATTGTAGGCCCTCTTGTAGTGGATCTGCTAATACCATTCAGCACATGAGAGTGGCTACTTTGAACTCACAACAAACTAGCCTGTTGGCTCTGCAGAATAGTGGATGGTTTAAATTGGCTAAAAAGAGCTGTTATACCAAATCATTATCAGTGATTATTCTGTAGAGGCCAAGTTTAGTAAATAAGTGGACTTTGTAATAATTCCGGGCATATACCAAAATGCAACACCTCCAAGATGCACTAAATTCGCAAAGCACGTCAGAGGTGTAGGGTATGTGAAACCCTGCAAGCAAATCCTAACAGCAAACGGAAAGCATAGTATGAAGACTACACAAATATGTTTTATTCCAGTACATAAAGTGTATACCTAAGAATCTACATTAGAAATATCACCATAAAAACGTCGGAGCATTACGGTTTTAACTGATTACCCTCATTATTAGTAAAAAATCAAGAGTATTTGCTGTTGG
>NC_051414.1:4811758-4811954 GCF_015228065.2 Penaeus monodon
TCCACAGTTACTATGTATAGCCTGAATGTGCTGTATAGATTTTAGGCTGCATTCTTTACCTCTCCTTGGGATGTGGTCCGCACTGCGCCTTTTTCTACTAATAAGCGTATATCTACCATGTAATTTCCGGAATGAAAGTTATGCATGTGTGTTTGTAGGCCGGATACCTGTTTTTGTTGTTGTGTAAACCGTTGTA
>NC_051414.1:4812345-4812595 GCF_015228065.2 Penaeus monodon
TTGTTCGTAAATGTATGCAAGTATGCAATATGTTCATATATCATTTCCTTCGCCTCTTCCCTATCGCTTAACCGTGGTTTGCGCGAGTTGTAAAAGGCGACAGAATCACTCCTCGGGCGCAGTATTCCGTTCTCTACGTTGCGTCTTCCCCCTCATCCTGCGCACTCGAGGAAGGAGGCTGCCGAGACTCTCTAATCTTACCACATCAGGTTTTCCATTCCGTGATTCAGCCTGGCGGATCTGCATCGGA
>NC_051414.1:4812983-4813592 GCF_015228065.2 Penaeus monodon
TTTAGAAAGAGCGAGGGAGAAGAGAGGGCCAGGATAGAGCCAACAGTGCCATACACGGGCCTTACATGTGCTTTACATAGATTAGCACAAAATCCAGGGGTTTAGCTGACTAAGGGTTTTGCTGATTAGAGATCCACGTTCCACTGTGTGTCTCTTCATCCCCTCACCCTGGGCGCTGATCCTTGCTTGTACTGATATTACACCGGGAACTCTGTAGTCCTCACTTGTTGTCACTCCCTATATTTATTCTCTCTTGTCTTGTGTGTGCTTCGCTTAGGCAGTTTTGAAACGGAAAACAAAGCCAAACGGTGTGTAGGATGTCATCGCTCTGTTACCCTTTTCCTTCGATTTATATAGATGTATTTATAGCTGGTATCGTCTATCTGCACTGTAGCGGGATCTCTGTATACCATTGCCCAGGGAAAACAACAAATATCCCTATGTATCTTTGCGTGTCTGCTGTGTAATCTCTCGTACAGATGGTGATCATCTTTTTCCCTTGAGGTCTGAGTGGACCAAGGTACACAAGAGGAAGGTAGTATACAAGGGAGATAAGGCGCCCACATACGCACTCTGTTGTAGAAAAGACTACATCCTCCTCGAAATATA
>NC_051414.1:4813672-4813856 GCF_015228065.2 Penaeus monodon
CACAACACACTTCGTCTTCTCACATCCCCCCCCCCATACACAGGCACTACTCTCCTCCCCTCCCTCCAAGATATATCTATCCCTTGCCTCCGCCCCCCCCCCCTAGGACAAACACCTCCTTCCTTCTACCTTTCCCCCATTAAACATCCCTCCCCTATCCTCCCCCAAAAGCATACCCGTCCCT
>NC_051414.1:4813938-4814090 GCF_015228065.2 Penaeus monodon
AAAGCATATCCATCCATACCCCTCCCCCCCATTCCAGAGAATACATATCTCTCATATCCCTCCTCCAAAACCAAATACGTCTCCCTCCCGGTCCTGTACCCCTAAAAATGCCCTTACCCACACCCCCGTTTCCCCCTCCTGAAATAGAGCTA
>NC_051414.1:4814130-4814264 GCF_015228065.2 Penaeus monodon
GCCCCCACGACCTCGCCTTTTGTTTACCGACGACTCCTTCGAGAATGCCTCCTCTTTTGTCCCCACAGCTCGCCCGCAAGGCCCTCCTCCCTCTGTGCCAGGACCTCTTGAGAGATAAAGTCCCCCAACCCATT
>NC_051414.1:4814311-4814485 GCF_015228065.2 Penaeus monodon
ATCCCCTGCGTTCCCCCGCATTGACCTCAAATATACCTTAATTTCACCCCACCTGCTCCGCCCCCCTCTCCTTTCCCACACCTCCCTTCTCGTGCCTTGGGTAAAGCAACTTCAAAGTTGTTCCCATAAGATCTGAGACTGAGGTTTCACGTTTGGAGGAATTTTATATTGGGT
>NC_051414.1:4814710-4815119 GCF_015228065.2 Penaeus monodon
AGAATATTTTCCCCTCTCTCTAAGTTTTGTATATTGTGCTTTTCTTTCTGTACCAAGAACTGGTGAAGAATTTACGGCTGATTCGAGAATATTTGTTTAATTTTTGTCGCGAATGTAAAACATTATATATAGTTTTTCTTCTATATTTGTCAACGATATACAGTGCACTGTAAGTTCTGCTAACGTGTGTAAGTCTTCAATTTACATTTAACTACAAAAGCATAAAAAAGGTTTTAAGAAAATATGTTGTTTTTTCACGAAATGTTCCTCACAACTGTACCTTTGTTGTATCTTAAACTTTTTTCAATAGTCTTGGAGAGTATCAAAACTCTCTACCAAAGGAGGATGTTATTCTTACACAGGAGCACTGGTTCTTCCAGATGACTTTCACAGAAGTAAGGAAGTGTTC
>NC_051414.1:4815356-4815432 GCF_015228065.2 Penaeus monodon
TTTTCCGAAAGCGTTGGGAACAATAAAAGTATGAAGAAGTGTGGCTCACACCGTTTCATACACACACATATCGTTC
>NC_051414.1:4815712-4816124 GCF_015228065.2 Penaeus monodon
ATTATGGATTCAAACATCTTTGCCCACTCACAAAAATAAAAAGAAGAACATGCACTTTTCAAACTAATCTAAGGGAAAATACAACACTTTCCTGAAACCTTTGAAACAATACCAGGTGTGCAAATTTCTTCCTGGAATTCAAAAGGCCTCATTTTTGGGTAATATATAGATTTGATCTCACAGGCCCGTCGTTCGACAGGGGATCGAACTCCATTGATTTCAAAACGAGTCTATCACAGGGTCCTAGCGTTTCATTAGTCCCCCTCGCTTGATCACTAAAATTGGCCCATTCCTCCGCTGTGAAGTTCATCCCATAGAGTTGTTGTGTATGTTCTGAAAATAAAAGTTCAGGTATTCCATTTTTAACTCTACGATCTACTGCTATTTCTGAACTATCATAAATCATAAGAAA
>NC_051414.1:4817291-4817517 GCF_015228065.2 Penaeus monodon
CTTCAAACAGAACTTGTCGATAGAGTTTAAAATTTTATGGAATCTGCCCGGAAAGTTAGAGGAGGACACATACAAACTGTTTCAGGAAAGGTTTGGGTGAACAGCGGACGGGTGTAATATGCTCACTCCCTGCGCTGAAACCTTAGACTGTCTTCAGGGATAGAAATGGACAAAGAAATGTAAAATTGTTCCTAACAAAACACACACGCATGCACACGCACGCAAC
>NC_051414.1:4817581-4817795 GCF_015228065.2 Penaeus monodon
TAATTAGCGAAGGCGAAACCGAGGTAAAGAGAAGTGGCTTTTCTGCACGTTAAGCAAAGTGATGTTTATTATTATATTGAGGGTTGATTTCCAGGCACAGGATTATAAGCCATGCGTTGAAGGGGTCTGATTTTTATTTACAAGGACACGAGTTCCTGTTATATTTGAACTATCAGAGAAGTCCTATTTGCGGACATCGTCAATATCACCAAAA
>NC_051414.1:4817948-4818751 GCF_015228065.2 Penaeus monodon
AGTTCATGAGATCGAGACATGAAATCAAATATCAGAAGGTATAAGGCATGAGAGCCTAGGGAAGATTTTGGGAATTGGGTGACCAGCATACACCGGCAAACAGGATAAATATACTGAATATAATTACGTATAAGTGCGTTTTTCTCAGTAACGGCTATATTAGATCTAAGAGGATCATGAAGAGGTGAGAGGACTTTAATTTCCTTGAGAATTAACTGTATGAGGGACACTCAAAGAGCCAAAGCTTCTTGAATTTTCAGGTCACATATCATCTTTTCATAGGTCCGTAGTCATAAACTGCACCTCTTATTGGATGATTAATCTATGTATTTAAACCTGGCAATTCATTCGTTCTGTGCAATATGGCCAGAAATTCTAGGAATTAGTGAAGGGGATGAGATTGAAAAAAACATAAAGAGATCGCTCATATATTTCGAGTTTAAAGCACTTGGATAGTTTTAAATAATTACTCAAAATCCCTGCTCTGTGATGCTCTTTCATTTGAGACTTAAAAAGAAGTTAATAATCTTCTCTAACACTCTTTAAGATGTAGTACTTGAAATGTTATCCAGCAGCGTGTCGCTCGGATTTAACAGAGTACTAAAAACACTGAAACAGGTAGCAGTCAGTCCTCAACAGATTTGACATAAGTCTCTTCAATATATTTTACGACATTTATCGTAAAAGAGAAGATAAGATTACTGTCACAAGAACCGTAGTTTGTATACTTTTTCGTTTCTCTTGTTATCTTATTCTGTCTTCCTGTGTATTGTCTTATCTCAGCCTAGTATCCTGACGTCAAG
>NC_051414.1:4818774-4819425 GCF_015228065.2 Penaeus monodon
TTCTGTGGGAGAATCAGTGTCTTTAAAATGTCGATTTTTTATTGTGATGCAGATGAAACTCTCCAAGTACAATCTTCATATTTTTACTCAGCCATCCAAACTAACCCCATGGCATGCCGTAGACGTGCTTTCAACAATATGCACTTTTACACTTCATAGGGTGAGAACGGGGAACGGCGCTGTTACTTCAAGAATATTTGTTTTCTCTCCATTCCTATTAAACGGTTTTCCAGGTTACCCAAAATTCACGCTTGGTGACTAGGTAGCCTGCAAAAACATTCATAACAGCAATGGTAGATAGAAACTACATTTTCTTGAGTAATTAACTAATAAATATGACACGTGTTAATATCATACAGAATCTAGCGAAGCCATTTATAATTTGTCACTTCGTTATTATGTCTATTCCTTTCAATAACGATAAGCAATAGTACCAATTAAATTTCATATCCTAAATCTACCGCTTTGCCCATCGTCCCAGACAAAAGACCTGTAAATAAAATACATTTTCATAGCGTTATTTGCCATTACAAATTTGTAAAAAAGATATAAAGATAATATATGATCAGCTTATCATCCTTTACTTCCTGCTTGATGTCGTCAACACCTGATGCGTGTGGTCAATAGGTATTGATCGGTGAGAGGAAAGAA
>NC_051414.1:4819688-4820333 GCF_015228065.2 Penaeus monodon
ACATATACATAATATTGTATGTATATACCTGTTTCGTGTGTTAGATCGAGTAAAGATAAAACAATTACAGTACAAAAGAGTGTTAAAGAAGGATGATATTCATTTCCATAACTGTGTGAGAAAACATGGAAACGTATGACTTGACTTAATTAGCAGGAATATAATTTGTTCTTTCTCTCCCTTTCGCTTAGTGCTATGATTAAAAGTAGTAACAAATGATACATAAAATGAGGGAGCAGTGAATGAAAAAATAATGGAAAAGGAAAGAAAAGATTGAAAGAATATCAGGGATGAATAAATCAACTGAGCTTCTGTTATATCAGCTAAGCCAAAATAAAATGGTAAAATTGGAAAGATATACCCGTAACGACTCGGGACTTTAATGAGACTCCTAGAATGACAAAAGGACTGCGAAACGACCTATAACGACTGGCTTAACGCTTGAACCTTAAGGACTCTTGAAATCCTTACGACACACTTCAAGACTTCAAGTGAACGAAGGAGGTCGTCCTGATCCACATGCTTTAGGGATTGATCTCCAAAGGACGTTAATGAACTGCTTCGGGTTTTTATGAAGTTCGCTTTCAGTTAAATTGCGTCTGAAATGGCTACGTCCGGGACTTACTGCAATTGTGGTTCAAATCT
>NC_051414.1:4820519-4820605 GCF_015228065.2 Penaeus monodon
ATTAGTGTAATGTACCTAATATATCAAACAAAATATGATTATGATATGATAAAATTATGCATGAAAATAAATGAAGATAGAAGAAC
>NC_051414.1:4820794-4821272 GCF_015228065.2 Penaeus monodon
AGAAGAACATGAGTGACAGAAAGAGAGGTTGGAAGTCACTACATAGATTCAGGCTGTAATACAAAGATGAAACAACAGTAAAGGGGGAATATAATGTAAACGTAAAATACTGCAGACAATTACAAAACTGTAAATTTGTACACAGGTCATGTGTCGCCTTCGAATTTTATAACCGTGACTTTTTCTGATATGTTATGTTGCTTGTGTAAATTGTGTGGCCACGTACCTTTGATTATCATCAGTCATAGCTTTTATTCTTCGTTTTCTTTTTTTTCATATTTTTTTCATTTTTCTGTTCATGAGAGACTCATCTTTTCCACAAATATATATATCTATACTCCAAAGTGGTCTTGGTGAGGTAGAAATCTTTTAAAGGATATATTGCTTTTCTTTTTGTAGAAAAGACATTAGTGATTTGAAATATTACTTAAACCACTTCATCTATAGAAAAGGAATCTATTTTGTCAATTTCTATATT
>NC_051414.1:4822194-4822394 GCF_015228065.2 Penaeus monodon
TAATATGAATACATAGAAATATCATACATGTTCATAACTAATGAATACATAACACTTAATATAAAGAAATTTGGTATCACAACCTCACATCAAACGGCAATGATTTCAGCAGTCTGAAAATTATAATTTCCGAGTCTCCCTACTGGTTCCCCATTTTCGTGAGTCTTAAATTCACTAAATGGGAAGCGAACCTTATGTTG
>NC_051414.1:4822519-4822752 GCF_015228065.2 Penaeus monodon
TCACGTCTTTCCCTCAGGTTGCTACGAGTGTAATATATATTTTGATATGTAATAATGACTAAAATTGTGACTAAAATAACATTTAATGAAAGTATAATTATTCCAGTATCATGATCTATTTTTGTTAAGTGAATTGCAGGTACTAATATTGAGACATGTAAATGGTAAATACGTATTGATTTTGGTTCAGTTCCATAAAACCAAAAAATACAAAATATAATAATTATTTTTTT
>NC_051414.1:4824434-4825261 GCF_015228065.2 Penaeus monodon
TGTGTTTGTGTTTGAATGTTATGTTTTCGGTGATTGATTTAAATAATTCAAACAAAAGCACATACATTAAAAAAGAAGCACCACACACAAACCAGCAAACACCAAAAACAACATCACACTCAAAAAATTGTAACATAATCGTTAAAAAATTATCAATATAACATTGTGTTTGATGAAATTCTCGTCTCCATCTTAAAAATACAGACTATTCCGAAATAGTCCATGTGATTATCAAAGTCTTTGAATTGCATTAAAAAGAAGAATCTAAGTTTCGGGAAACCGCTTTATGTTTAGATACACTTTCATAACATTTATACCATTCATTCTTCAAGTCGTAAACAATATTCTGTTATGAATTTTACTTTCTTTTTTTTTGAAAAGTGTTCATGGTTTTCGCTGATTGAGAAAATACGAAAGCCGAAAAGTATTTCTAGCTACAGTGGAAATTGAATTAAAAAAGAGATATTGTTGCTTTCCAATCAGCTTAGGTTATGCAAGTAACTTGTTGCATTAAATTTTCAGTGAACAAAAACTCTTCATCTACAAAAACATGAAGTTGATATTTCCTCATTTCAAAATAAACTTCGCATGTCGCACAGGCTTTAGCATTTTTTGCCTAAATAATCAAACATTTTAGAAATAATTTCATAAGAAAGGAATATGGAAACGATCTTCTCCTGATTTAGAACAATGGTTGCCAGTAAGTGGGTCGCAGGGGATTAGAAGGAGGCAACGAATGCTTGGATACAAATTTATCATGCGAATGGGGTCGAAAGAAGTTGGGAATCATCGGTTATAGAGCGTCAGGTAGGCAAAAATTCCACTCT
>NC_051414.1:4825383-4826173 GCF_015228065.2 Penaeus monodon
ATTATCACTTAAACCTCATCGCCTGGAGTCTGTAGATGATTAAAGTGAAGTGAGTACTCGGTATGTAAGCAGCACACAAGAAAGGCAGCGTGCCATTTGCGAAATGCTTATCTCTTAAACTCGCTGATCATGTATTTAAATTTTGTATTTAGAATTAAACATACAAGCAAGGCAAATGTCTAACTTGTATATTAAAATTAACCCTAAAACTGTAGTTGTTTTGTGGGCAAAGCAATATCATGGGAAAAAGATCCTACACTACATGGTATTCAAATCATGGACTGGGGCGGGCGGCAACCCTTGCCTCCCTAATATCTAAGCCACCAAATGTAAGTGCAGTAAACACCAGGTAAGTAAAATAGATAACCTGCCAGGTGAATAAAATATGCGGACACCAGTTAAGGTGGTAAGGTAAATAACGTAATTCAGTGCCAGGTAAGTAAGGCAAGTGAGTGCCAGGTAAAACAAGTAAATACCAGATTTGTAATGGTGAATGCCCCATTTAAGTTAGGCAATTTGAGTGCCAGAAAGCTAAGGTGAGTCCCAGGTAGGGGGTTCACCTTAGGAGAGCTACAAAAGATGAGTGCCAGGTAGGTAAAGCATGTAACTCAAATTAACACCAAGTAAAATAAGCATAAGTAAAGTGTCTGACCGTCAAGGTAAGAATAATGAAGGTTAAGTTAATGAAATGAATACCACGTAATTAAGATAATTACCAGGTAAATAAGTGAGTACCAAATAAGTAAATCTGAATGAGTTGCCAGGTTAGGTTGAAAACGACAGGGTTTTT
>NC_051414.1:4826470-4827730 GCF_015228065.2 Penaeus monodon
TTTGGATTTTTTTTATAAAAAAGAAATGCCGAATGCTTAAGTAAGCGTAATGCCCATATTTTAGGCTACCTGCATCTGGATCCAAGAGGTTAGGGAACTGGAGGTAAGTAAGGTGACATGTAAGTAAATTAGGTGACCGAAGTGAGTGCCAGGTAAGTAAAGTTGGTAGTAGAAGTGAGTGCCAGGTAAGTAAAATGGGTAGAAGTGAGTGCCAGTTAAATAAGCAAGGAAGTGCCAGGTAAGTAATGATTGTGAGTGTTAGGAGGTCAAAACCCTTCTTGAGAAAATGACGTAGGCTAATTTTGTTGTTATTTATTACGAAGCCATGTTTTCAAGGAATAATGTATCACAATCTAGGAAATAAACATTTTATATGTAATTAAATATTTCTCTTGTGTAGTTAGAAAATTGTCATTGAAATGGCCAATATCGGGAGTACTAATGTGTCTGATTTTTTTCGAAAGGAGTTGCGGATGTAAATAGATTGTAAATCACTAGAATAGAGAAATGAAAATTCAATTGATAAGAACGTTAATGTGTTCTACATGTAATAGTTTCAATAATTGGTATAGTTTCCAAACAATAATTTTTCCCCTTTCCTTTCTTTTTGACGAATGTATGTAATTGTGTGTGATATTATTTATCCTGAGTAGATGACTATAATATACAATTTGTTTTCCAAAAGATATATATAGAGAGGGAGACAAGCAGAGAGAGGTGGGAAGTGAAAGATAAAGACAAAAACGCAAGGAAGATAGACAGAGAGAAGGGTTGGAGTGGGGAAAGAAAAATAAAGAGAGGAATAGGGAGAGACACGAAAATCGAGAGAGGGAATATGAATCTCGCGCTGTTTGCGTTTGACTATGTATACATCCAATATTTAGGCCTATGTAATGATCATAGACCCGGCGATACTCATACTTAGACACATCCGGACTTGCCTCGAGGTACGTGACTCATTAGCTATTCCCAATATCATCCAATCCATTATTTGATTGATGCAGAAGCGTATACAATCACCAGCAGCCTAAATAAATGCACCAGATTGATTAAAAACTAATAGAAAGTCCACGTAACACACTGACATTTTGATTGGATCGGAGTGGCCTTACGTTTATGTTTGGGTCGCGGGCATTTTTTGTGTCTGATGGGAATTGTACCATTTACTATGGGGAGATGCGGGAAGTTTTTATATTTTTAGAAAAAGGGAGAAAAGAGAGGGAGAGAAAAAAAGGATGAGAGACAACAGAATGGAGTATA
>NC_051414.1:4828019-4828234 GCF_015228065.2 Penaeus monodon
TTGTTGTACAAAGAGACCGTAAGGAAATGACAATTCTGTCATTAGTAACCTATTCACTCTTTCCCCAAACCCTTCACTCTGTCCCACCCTTGTTCTCGCCCACTCAAAGCCTGACCATGATGGAGCTATTCAATTAATTAACTTAAAGTGATGATGTTAATGCGGGGTCTTGTGATCAAGATTATTGTAATTACATAAAAAATCAGCTTTGCTTT
>NC_051414.1:4828268-4828463 GCF_015228065.2 Penaeus monodon
TTTATTGATGAGAGTAAATATATAACAGTAAGCTACATCAACAAACAATTAAACACTTTTTTCAAGTAAGCAGTAATAATAGACAGTAATGCTCACGCCAGTGTGAAGAGAATAGATAGATCGGCAGACAGATGTGTAACTATCGATATACTGTGCAGAAGATAGATATAAAAAGAGATGAATGAATATACTCAA
>NC_051414.1:4828606-4829170 GCF_015228065.2 Penaeus monodon
TCCCAAAAGTCGAGAGAGGGAAGGTCAATCCCACCATTAGCAACCGATTCATTGTTCAGTACAGTATAACATAACGTCTTTTAACCATTTTCATAATCTATTTCGCTTGCTTAGATGAATTCAGGGGCATTTTTAACCTATATGTAGTCTTTCTTTCCTCTGTCATTTTCCATTATCCTCATTCCCCTTCTTTATCTCCCTATCGCACTCTATCCCCCGCCACCCCTCCGCCCTTCAATCCGCCCATTTCCCCCCCTCCCCCCATCCCCATCACAGTCCCCACCCTAGGAAGCACGCCGGGAGTTTTACACAGTAATCTCACGGATTAGTTGTTCTCCAGCCAATCAACAACTAGTAATCCCACAAAATGAATTCGGTCTGCATCAGGATCGGGTGTATGCCCCCCCCCCCTTGCCCCTCTACCCCACCCTCCCCCTTGCCCCTATGATCCAACCATCCCTCCTCCTCTGACCCCTTGACCCAATCCCCCTCGACCCCTCCCCTCCTCCCCCCTCTTGCACTTACTGGGTCTGATGATATTGTTTCTAAAAACACAATCGTGAG
>NC_051414.1:4829548-4829905 GCF_015228065.2 Penaeus monodon
GTTACACAGTCTCATGATGTCTCATGATTCTATTGAGTGAATAAATGAAATCTTGGTCAAACAACATACTACGGTATTTATTATCTACCTTAAGATACGTAGATATGCGATTGAGGTGCAGCGTGATTTTTCACTGATCAACTAAGTGTTCCCATAGCATAATATGCTTCTGCAATATATGATCAAGTACATTCTAGGATTACAGTTTTGACGTTCATTCATTGAAATAATCTGTGTTTTAGCAGGTATGCTATTTGTAGGAACTAGCAAATCTACAGTTGACGAAGCTCTGCCCTGTTTGGCACCATTACCCAACTTTGATCTATTGAACTACAGCTGATACAGCCCCCGTTGGAT
>NC_051414.1:4830233-4831609 GCF_015228065.2 Penaeus monodon
GCCATATATATTAAAGATATCTCAACACCCATTTTGCGAAAATAAGCAGTCCTCTTTAGTTACCATCCCTCACTCCCAAGCGCTTTCGCATGCATTCTTCAAAAGACGAATCGCAAATGCACCAATAATCGTGCAAATGGTTTCATCCAGTTTCTCCCTCGCAGGTCAGTGTCTAAATGGAGTAGTTCGGCGCACCTGACACACTTAACAGGGACCGGCGCAATAATCAACAAATTCAACGTGTGTCATGAACATCCCCGTTATCGTAGTATCTGTAATGAGCTCTTCCTTAATTAGACAACATAATTATCGCACCCAGCCGTTGGCTCGGGGGAATAACAGTCTCTTTGTGAATGTAATAACGAGGTTTGGATGAACTATGCTATCAGTGAGGATAACAAAGAGGGTTTTAACTCGTTCTTTATCGTTGTCGGCGAGCTTGTCTAGAGATGGCACTTACAACGACTTTGTTTGTTGATGGCACTAAAAAACGTCATTAGGAATAGTAATAATGAACACTAGAATAAAGGTAACACGGATGAATGTAACAAACTGATTTTATGTCCTCTGTTAGCGTCAGTGCATGCGTTTGGTGAAGCTATTCGGATTCCTTGTTTCGATAATGGCGGATGGAGCGCTCGTGTTTCAATATTTACGATGGAATATCTTTCTTCGTTACAAAAAAAAGGAAAAACAAAATAATGATAGTGACCAAAAAAGTAATGATGAATTAATAGTTAGGAAATTATAAATTTAATATATTCTTTCTATAGACCTGCTATACAGAAGGCCTGTAGAATGAGCATTTGGAAATTATATATAGGATTTTGACAGTTTTCTTCAATGACTTGCTTATGAATAATGGAACACTTATTTCTTGCATCGGAAACAGACACGATTAATGTCGAAATGTTTATCTTTAATCTTTTAGTCCGAATTTCTTAACCGGTTCGTTTGGTTACCTGGTGTCGAATAATTGGATTTGATTTTAATGAACTGATTAATCTATTTATGTTGATATGTGCAGTTAGCTCATAAGCACCTTTTGGATATTTAGTTATTCATACAGTCTGCAGATGGCACTAACTGAAAAGCTTAATACATAAAGGCAGAAATATTTGCAAAGAATGGAAGCACATTATTATTAAAATCTGCCTATTTTATAGGAACTGAGAGGAAGATCCTTGAAATATAGAATAAAAATATCACATTTCCCGAACGTCTCGCTTATCATTACTCTGAAAAAGGGTTGCTGTTAATGTGAAGCTGTGACTTTAATGTACATAATAACAGTCTGATATACTAACCACAAGTGCAACTAATGCAAATGCAGTTATCTACCAAGTTTATAGTGATCTAAAGTGGTTCCAGATATG
>NC_051414.1:4831649-4831750 GCF_015228065.2 Penaeus monodon
GAGAAACTTGTAACATTGACCACAGTTATACTAATTGCCCGCGTGCCTGGAGGAAGTGTTCCCGGATGGTGATGAAAGAGAATTTATCCCAGAGTTGGGTC
>NC_051414.1:4833999-4834465 GCF_015228065.2 Penaeus monodon
CATCCATGTCCACGTCTGAGTGTGAGTTTACAGATGAAACACGTGATCACCTATTCAAAAATAGAAAGAAAACCCGAATGAACTATGGTGAAGCTACTTTAAAATTCCATTGTCTGTGGAGGATAAATATTTATTAAGATTAGATTTCAGCTTCCAGATCCAATGGGTCTCTTAAATGTTTATGCTTTGATCAAACTGATAAGTGTCTAGAATGTCAAATTTACAATAAAATATTAAATGCTTTATTTGATTTACGTAAGATTATGAAGGATAATATTAGATATAATACTGAATACTGAATACTTTGTTTAATTTACATAAGGTTTTGAAGGATACTCTTATATTTTCTCTTGACATTTTTGTTCGTATCAGTAAAGATGAGTGGGAAACACTCGAAAGGATTTGGTTCATTAAAAGTAGAAAAAAAAAAAACGCTGTTGTTACTAAAACTGGTTTTGAAGTGCAT
>NC_051414.1:4834553-4835515 GCF_015228065.2 Penaeus monodon
TCGCAAGCAATGCAAATACATATAAATTCATATATATTGTGAATATGAGGTTTTCTCTCTGCATGTATGGTATCCGTTGTGGCCAGCTATAAACATTCATCTTTCCCCAAGATACAAAAGGAGCAAGTGGCGAGGAACAGAAAGCAGTGAAGAACAGATAAAAAAAATGTATATAATGAACAGCCGATAATTCGGTGTTAAGACTTGCGAGAACTGGACCGGAATCGCAATTTACGATCACTCTGCCATTTCAAACGGGATTTTTGCTTTTGTGCGATTTTTGCATATATTTCCCCGGCAAGGTAAACTGCTTCGTTGTTATGAAATTTGTTGCATACTAAGGGAAGGACTTCCGGCGGGTCGGTTTAACTTCAGAGATCTTTTATATCGGTAATGTTTATTTTATTAGAATCATTTCTTCTATTGATCTCTGAGTGTGCTTTTAGTGATATTTTTTCTTACTGTTGTTTGAGACTGTTTTCGATAAGACTTTCGCAGTTGCAGTGACATTACTGTCGTTTTGTGTATTGATTGTAATGCAAATCGAACAATGGATATAGGTTTTCTCTATTTTCGTCCTCGGTTCAGAGTTCATCAGTTACCTTGTCTTATTATTATCAAGATATATTTTCTTCCTAGCTGTACCGTCAATACCGTCATCATATTCATTTTTTTTATAAACAAAATTACCCTCGATATCAATATAACTTCAATTCAGTATCATCCGAATTTGACACAATGACCGTGATTAACGGGGTGATTGTCTTTGTTAATAGGCTGGTCTGGATATCTTCCTGTAATCAAATCGGCTATCATTAACAGAAGCCTAAAGGAGCTTTGATGAAGCCAAAGCAGGGTTTCCTATTCATTCGTTGCGTAATTATCCAGCTTTTGATTTTCATTGTGAATCGATAGCTCTAATCATACCACCGCCTCCCATTTCCCCGGAAGGAAAAGGCCAT
>NC_051414.1:4835549-4835806 GCF_015228065.2 Penaeus monodon
ATAAAACCCTTAGAATCGACACTCGCTACAAAGGAAACTTTCCTTCTCTCTTTCTGCCTCTTCGCCCCCTTTTCCTTCTTTTACGTGTTTTCTTACTCGTATTCTCATCGGCACTCGGCTTGAAGAGGGGTTGGGAGGCAGGATAGGATGGAGGGGGAAGGAGGCTGGTGGGTGAGTAACTTAATTAATTCCCATAGAGTTGGACGCACCTTTTAGTTGCCGGGTTACTGAGAAGATATACGAGGACACACACATAC
>NC_051414.1:4835984-4836681 GCF_015228065.2 Penaeus monodon
CAAGCACACATGCGCAAATTAAAAGGTTATTTTTTTAAAATCATATCAGCAGCACTCGAGAGAACAGTTTAAACCGTTAAGCTGAATTCATTTATTCATTTTTTTTAGATTACCGATTATCTGGGTTTGTACTCCGCAAGACACGATTTTGAACTTAAGGGTAAAGTACCTAACGTTTGGCTAATTGGTGCAGATTTTTTTGTGAGTACTGTAACCAATTTTTCTTTTTTTGTGAAAAAAAAAAACTTACAAGCTAATGATAATAAAAGCGAGCAAGAAAGATCAATTTAAACACACGAAACCTGAGGCTGTTGAATCTCGTAATGCTATGCAAGTCAAACATTGAATTCACTTTGCTATCTTTGTGTCAGTCATGGAAACATCGGGTCACTGGAATGAAATGAAAACAGATCTCCTCGAGGCTTTCATTGACCTCTGATCAGACATATACTTCGAACTTTTTCCCTCCGATGTTTACTTTTTTTTTCTTCTTCTCCAGGCGTATTTCGCGGGGAACTGATGGAAATGTTTTTTTCCCCTCCCGCTCTTTTGCGGTCTTGAGGCTTAAGAACTAAAAAATAAATTAATGTCCCATAAATCTTGTTTTGAGTGAGTGTTTTTACTTTTTTTTAAATAGCGGGATTTATATATAATAAGAAAGCGAGTGGGGAGGGCAAGAGAAATAGTGAATGATTGA
>NC_051414.1:4836831-4837182 GCF_015228065.2 Penaeus monodon
GTAGTTAGACATATAGGCTTACACTATATAAAAATTAACAGACGGAATAACTCTTGCAATAACACGAATACCGTAAAACCTACCAAACAAATGGACCACAATCCGAACCAACCACTAGAACGTATAAAACATAGCCAGCCATCTCAGCAGGGGATGTGAAGCAAACAGAAAACTCTCCCCCATGATAAATCCAAGACGTCAACACGGGCGTCAGTAATTAATGGGTTGTATCTGCCACACCCATCTGTCCTCCCACGGCCCGACATCTACAGCTACATCTCTGCGGTCTACAACCCATATTTCATTTATACGTGATTGATGTCGAGGTCGGCGGATGCCAAGGACATTGTG
>NC_051414.1:4837344-4837763 GCF_015228065.2 Penaeus monodon
CCATTCTCCACATCCCTCTCCCTCCTTTATTCCTCCTCTCCCTCTCCGTCATTTCCCCTCCCCTCTTGTCTCCCGTACCCGGTGATGAGCTCACTTAAAGCTTCTGAGCGATAACAACTTCCAGGGCACCTCATGTGTCAAGGGAAATTAGGGATTAAACAGGAGGCGATGAAGAATCAGGCGAGAGCCAGAAATCACAAAAATAGAGATACATTGTAGTGTTGGAAGCGAAAATCTTTTGTGTACAGGGAAGTGGGATATCCAGTGATGAATGATGATAGAAAGTTCAACAAGAAAGAGACGTGAAAACAGGTTCGAAAAGGGACGTTTGTCTTCCGGGAGAAAATGACAGCGTCGAGGAAAATAAAATGACGCAGAGGAGAATGGTCACAAACAAACACATAAAAATATTAATGTAA
>NC_051414.1:4838064-4838271 GCF_015228065.2 Penaeus monodon
CTGTTTTAATCACTGTATTTGTTACACAAATTATCACAATAATAACGCAGAACATATTAAACACACATGGCACTCCAGCATAATGATTGTCGCTGGAACATGCACTAATGGGCTTGCCACTAGTCGAGTGGTTCCCAACCTTTTCTATTCTGTGAACTCCGACCATTACATAATAATCTCTATGGCCCCGTTCAGTGTCTGACGTCT
>NC_051414.1:4838418-4838634 GCF_015228065.2 Penaeus monodon
TCGAAGTTATAATTTTCATAATGCTCCATCACCCACCTAAAAGTATCCTCATAGGTAACCCCTGCTCTTTCATTTTGTTATAATCAGGTACCTTAGGTGTTAAATGACCTGCCAATGACAATTATGATGAAAAGTAAAATATAATTTTTGATATCTATGTTTTTGGGTGAAACTAAATTTTGATTAGGTAAATAGTAACCCTCGGTTAATATTTTT
>NC_051414.1:4839630-4839932 GCF_015228065.2 Penaeus monodon
ACTCTGAAGATTTTGTACTTACATTTAATGAAATAACCTTAGTCTCCTTCCTTCCATTTACATACTGTTTTTCTATACAGTGTTGTAATACCAAGTCTACAAATTCCTTGTATTTCTTTTCCTGGATAACAATACTAGGAGAAATATATATGCATATATATTTAGTAGTCATCATAACTTTACCAGTAAACGTGGATCCATTCCGGTACGAACAAAACTGTAATAGATTAAGAGATAAGTATGTATCTTGTAAACAAAAATATCAGTGACTATATTGCTGGTCTCATATTTCATATATTGAG
>NC_051414.1:4840612-4840982 GCF_015228065.2 Penaeus monodon
CAGACAGCAGTGTATGAGAATTAAATGCATGTTCTAAGGATTATATCATTAAAGAATACAGCTGTAGTTTTGTCATATGCCCGTTTACATTTAATACAAAAAAAATAAATAAATTTAATTGTTGATTCAACCAGCAACTCAGAATTACTGATAAAGTTTAAAAGCAAAGAATCTCAACATGAATATTAATAGCCTCTTACTTGAGTTAAGTATGCCATTATGTTTGGAAAGGGGTCCGAGGTATGTATGAACTCCGAGGAGCATCACAATTAAGGAATTAATGAGATGTCTATTGATGATTAAAGTTATGGAGATTTAATGAGAGGATCTCGATCTGATGAGATTCTTGATGTTTCGCTCAGGCCGATCA
>NC_051414.1:4841290-4841749 GCF_015228065.2 Penaeus monodon
TCTTAAAGAAAGCCAGAATTAGAGCCTATTAAATGAGCAGGTAGATAGACGAACAGAAAAGGAGGTATGTTAGTATACTATACATACTGGATACCATCGTGACAAGCCAAAGGAGAAGAACATTTGACCCAATAGAATTAGCGAAGAGAAACACAAAAATAGAGGAGCTCTGTCTCCTGGAATGGCTGCCATAGAGTTAACCTGACACGAAAGAGAACGAAGGGAAGTTGTTACCCATATCTATGGCAAAGGACTTAGCCGTCTTTATCAGCAGGAGAAGAAGAAAGAGATGGGGAGGTCAACGCACTACTTTTACGTGGGGGAGCTTTTAGCCTGTCTGATAACGCAAGAGGGATTAGAAGCGAAAGTGAAGGTTCTTCTGGTGTGTTTTCGTAGCGATATTTGGGTCTTCGTACAAGGATGTATACATTCCGCAGGTTTTGTTGTCTTTTCTGATTC
>NC_051414.1:4842078-4843160 GCF_015228065.2 Penaeus monodon
AGCAGACTTATAAATATCAATCCCGAGAGACGATTCAATGGCTTCTCAAAGCAAGTCCAAAAATTAGACGACGATTAGCCAATGGCATTCATTCCCTTTGTCTAAATTTGCGCGTGGAGGGAGAGCAGACAGGAGGAGGAACACTAAGTAACTAAGGAGAACATTCACTTGATTGTGATCAGAAGTAGCAGTAGGGGAACTGAGTGGGATTAGCAACAGTGAGGAAAAAATAACCATAGGGTGTTAGGGGAGTAATTGTGGCAATTTGGAACTCGATTCGAATGTGTAGTAATTCCCCATAAATCACTTTAAAAAAAGGTTTCGAAGTCACTCCCCTGGAAGTGTTTTGAAACTGCCTCCAGGGCATTGGCCAAATGGTTGCTTTTCAGAGCTGGACCTTCGGTTGTAAAAGCATATGTGTCCTGCCGCGCGTCCCTTGATAGACGTAGAAAAGGTAAAGGAAAACACGTGATGATTGATAAATGGAGCGCTACGAATAGCTTAAAACAATAGGGTTAAAGTCGATATATATTCATGAACCAGATAACATATATTCAACTTGCATCGGATCTGTTCACTTTACGATAGACATGAACACCACCTTTAAATTTAGATTTAATGGGAAATATGTGGAACGTCAGTAAAATATATTTCCAATGTCAGGGTATTTGTAAACAAATGGATTTCTTTTTGGACCATAATGCCTCCAATACCCGTTGGCTAAAGGTGATATTCATTCATTTTGCTTTTTAGTTTACTATTGTTATTGCGTTGCTTTATTATATAATCGTATTTTATAACAGGGTTGGGGAGGGGAGAATGAGCAATTTGGGTCATCCGCGCTATACTATTTTACCCAACCATTCTTTTCTTATTCGAATTATATCTTTACATGTTGCTCCTTCCAAAAGAACAAATTCCAATCACGCTTTATCATCCCCATCCTCTGAAATCATCACATCAACATGGAGTCAAAACCTCTTCAACTTCCTACCAGATTTACACAGATTTTCACCGGCTCTTTGTCCCTTTCAAATGGTGTCACTGCGCGTCCCTTTAAACCTCTAAATCCGGTCTCATTC
>NC_051414.1:4843603-4844025 GCF_015228065.2 Penaeus monodon
CTCCAGGAGCGAAATTTAAACCTCAGCTTTACCTCCCTACAGGAACTCTCGTAAAATGGGTACACGGGAGAGCTTTCTCATGTCATTCTCCTTTCCTTCCTGGCTCTCTCGACAGACCTCCATCCTCCGCGCTCTTTCTCTTCCCTTCGCTTTCCCACGCCAAGGGGTCGCGGGCGAGGAGCGCTCACAACCCCCATTAAAAGGGGCGCCGGGTCAGACACAGACGCCAGGGAGGGAGTTTATCTGGGCTATAACTGCAGCGCATTATTTTCGCTTAATTCCCCGAAGCGAATTCCGAAAGCAAGCACACAGGAGAGGGGGTTTTGCTGTCGCGTCTGTCGGTTTCCTGGTGAGCGATATGGATGGTTGGAGGTTGGTGGAGGGGGGGGGGGGAGGTGGTTCGTGGAGGATAGAGAAATTCT
>NC_051414.1:4844093-4844264 GCF_015228065.2 Penaeus monodon
AGGCAAAGGTTAGGAATGGAGGACATAGAAGTTGGTAAATATAGAGGGACGGCTAAAGAATGGATCGAGGAGGATAGCGAGAAAGGAGGAAGAGTGGAATAGGAGAGGAGTTGGGAGAAAAGGAGCAACTAGCAGCAGAGAGTGAAAACGAGAAAGAGAAAGTGTGTGTCT
>NC_051414.1:4844366-4844565 GCF_015228065.2 Penaeus monodon
AGGCCGGCCTGTTCCATTAACTACGACTTTCTAATCTCTCCTTTGGGATAAGAAGTACTATATATTTGATCGACAGGCGATTGGATCGGTTGGATTACGCTCGAAGTATTGGTTTAGCCATTTCGTTTCAGTGGCATATCACTAATATTTTACGAGCCCAATATATGTCTATATAGTTTATTGTTCCAAAGAATTATAG
>NC_051414.1:4844830-4845033 GCF_015228065.2 Penaeus monodon
CTCCGCCATTAAGCCATCCTCCTTACATCTGAAATCCTTCCTCTTCTTATACTCTCCGTCCAAGTGTCCTCGAAACTTTTCCTCTAATGAAAGTAATTCGAGCCGAGAAAAGCTACTCAACTCTTCGCCGTCAGACAGAGAGCGATATTCCGGAGAGTGATATCAAGCTGCAACTTTTCCCCCTTTTTTACTTCTTTATGTGC
>NC_051414.1:4845482-4845833 GCF_015228065.2 Penaeus monodon
AATGGACACCACTTCACAATCACGGCACTTAGCAACTTCTTCATTGTCGGTTTCATGCGGATTTTGTTTCTTCGTCTGTTTTCAGAATCACCCTTCTTTCCCAGGCATTTCCTCTTCTCTCTTACATTTAGTATCTGTCTCCTTAATCTCCTTAATCCTAGATATATCTCCTCACGCTGCGAGAGACCGACCATTTATAACCATAAAGTATACACTGAATACACGAGGTTGTCTTGACACCCTCCCCCAACCCCTTAGTAGGCGTTCGTACAGCTCTCTCAGTATTGTCACGGTATATCTTTATAAAACCCTCTTCCGATTACTCTTTGTAATGTAGAGGAATCCCTGGAC
>NC_051414.1:4845888-4846006 GCF_015228065.2 Penaeus monodon
CAACGAAGGCAAAAAAGGTTTCTCCCCATCCCCTAACGCAGGGAGGGGGGTGATTAGCTGTTCGTTCCTTTTGGGCAACGATGGCGAATTTACTTTCTGCTTTTGTATATTAAAGTTC
>NC_051414.1:4857480-4857563 GCF_015228065.2 Penaeus monodon
TATTGTTATTGTAAATTTTCCTTCGTATTCTACTGAATCACTGCTGCCACTTTGACAAGAACAATTATAGTACAAATAATGAA
>NC_051414.1:4858002-4858088 GCF_015228065.2 Penaeus monodon
AAAGAAGAGCGGAAACACGTTTGTGAAAAGGTTATGAATATCTGCCTCCCCCCCCTTCCATCCCATTGAATTGTTAACTTTTCAAC
>NC_051414.1:4859496-4859701 GCF_015228065.2 Penaeus monodon
CTTATCTTTTATAAAGACAACTTTCCACTTCTTGGGATTTTTAGATAAATAAATTACATTGTTATCTGTAAGGGGCATTACACTCTCATTATGCTCGCTATATGACAGTAACCGTTTCTTATTATTCTGTTATCATGTATATATAATCTGTTATATTTTGTGAAAAAAGGAAAAAAAATCTAATGTTGTCTTAAGCATAAAAAAA
>NC_051414.1:4859784-4860689 GCF_015228065.2 Penaeus monodon
AACGGTCGCTTAAACTCCGTCCTTTCGCCACTCCCTTTTGGACAAAGTTTTAGCTACCAGGAAGTCAATACTTCCCAGACAACAGATAGCAATAAAACAGCGTCTCACTTGAGCAAGGAGAAAACAAAGGAAAAATTCGCAGGGACGAGGAGCGACATGGAGACAGTGGGAAGGGGGGGGGATAAGGTCGTGCCAGGTCAAGTCAGGTCACGAGTTCCATGGCTGTCTTGCTTCCCAGTCCACACACTGATGCGCAGTAGCGTTCATATATAATCGTATACATTTATATGAGCAAAACAAGTTGGCGTACACATGGAGGTATACACATACACTTACATGCAAGAGTAATGACATTTATACAATGGCGAGCACGTACGCACATGTACCTCGCATAGAGTCAAATAAGTACAGTACATATAATTGGCTCGCACGGATACATGCGTAGATGTTTTGTTAAGATTATGCATTTATACAGGTGCAAGTGCACACGTTACCTTTCACCTACAAAGCTACATAGTGTTAGTAACCTCGAAATTCCAATACACGTTCATTTTTACCCATATCTTCTCTACCATAGGAAGCATACACAGAATATATCCTTTACGTTCTCGCTAGTTACCTCTTCCTTTCCTTTATTCTCTTACTCGTCTCCCTCGTTTCCCTTCCTCCTTCTATTCCCTCTGTTATCACTGGCCTCTTCTATTCCTCTTTTCCCTTATGTACTTTCCCTCGTGTCTCTTTACACCAATCTACTCCCCTCTATCTAGACCAAAAGCCTCTATTACCTCGGATGTGTATTTCTCAGGCAATGTTCGGGATAGTAAAGAAATGGCATACACGAAGATATATATAGATTAAGAGATATATTAAATTCAAACCTGTCAAAGAACATAGCTATAAACACC
>NC_051414.1:4860780-4860983 GCF_015228065.2 Penaeus monodon
CAGAACTGCAAAAAATATTTATGTGTTTGTATGGGCCTAGAAAAAAAGAAATATGGATATGAACACACAATTCCGATCCAGCTCCTGCTTTGACTTATATCTTATATCCATATACTGCAAAATTAAGAAAATAAAATGAAAATCGTACTTTTCCTCACCCATTCTAATATCCTGCACACGACCCCCGAGCCTGATGCCCTATA
>NC_051414.1:4861257-4861446 GCF_015228065.2 Penaeus monodon
GTTTTAGGAATTTGAAAAGAGGGGAAACTTCGTTATTTGTATTCAGTCACGTCTTCTGTCTCGGTTTCCTCGGACACTTTCGCTGTGACGATCTTTCCTGAAAGCTTCCGAGGATAGATTCCAATTTGGCTAAGAAATATCGGCCTCTGTTTTTGTTGTAAGTTTGGGGGGAATGATCGGGCCGGCGTT
>NC_051414.1:4861490-4861581 GCF_015228065.2 Penaeus monodon
TGTTGTGAATATGGTTCTTGTAAATAGCGGCGCTGACTACTCTTGGGTATCGTCTTTAGATATATTTCGTACTTTACTACCCTCCACTCAA
>NC_051414.1:4861644-4862037 GCF_015228065.2 Penaeus monodon
CATCACTTTGCCTTACTCCTCTCCATCCTCCACCCCCTCTCCCTCTTCACTGTGCCCCTTCCCTCCTCCCTCACACATTTGCTCTCCCTCCCTCACCTTCATCCCATCCCTCCTCAACTCCTCCCTCTCCCTCCCCTGCCCTTCCCCCTCTTCCCTCACCCACTTCTCCCTCCACCTTACAACTCTTCCCTCCCTTCCCCACTTCCCCTAACCCTTTCGCCCCCTTTCCCTCCTCCCTCCGCCCCTCATCATCACATTGCGGGTCAAGATGAAACACATCAGCTTATCGTGCGTCGACCTCGGTGATATGACCCTGCACATCACGGGCTGAGGACAATGTCTGACTTGCGGCTTATGCTTATCCGTCTCCGCTTATCTTTAAACGCTTATATC
>NC_051414.1:4863858-4864013 GCF_015228065.2 Penaeus monodon
TTTATAAACAAAAGCACACACTATCTGTTCTCCACTTAAACGGAAGATCTTCGTTGATTCTTTCAATTACAGCTCTTGATTGAAAGACAGAGTGCAGAAAAGCCGGGGTTGTAGGGTGATAGGAGGTATGTACACACATTTATACTAAATAATAC
>NC_051414.1:4865499-4865584 GCF_015228065.2 Penaeus monodon
TTTAATAATTAATATATGGAATCTGTGGGGATTCGAATCTGTTGTCTCCAATTTTTTTTTTTTTTTCTAAACAAAAAATATATTT
>NC_051414.1:4866080-4866868 GCF_015228065.2 Penaeus monodon
TATCATTTTTTATTTCTTATATTTAATTATTATTATTTTCTTTTAATTAAATTAAAATATATTTTATATTTTACTTTTTTTTTTATTTTTATTTATTAATTTATATATTTTTATTTTGTTATTTATCTCTTATATTTTTTTTTTTTATTATTATATTAAATATTTCATTATTTTGTGTGTGTGTATATTATATATTATATATATAAAATTTTTATATATATATATTATAATATTATAATATATATTATATAAAATCATAACATTTTAATATAAATTATATATATATATATAAATTATATTAAAATTATATATATATATATATATTATATATATTTAATTATATATTTTTAAAATATTATATAATTTATTTTATATATATATAAAATTAATATATATATTATATATTTTTAATTATTTATATTTATAATTATATATATATATTTATATTTATATTATATATATATATTATATTATAGGGCCGTGGTTTTTTATATTAATAAAAAATTTAAAAAAATATAGTATATATTATTTTCGTTTAATATATACACCAACAACCACAAATTTATATATATATATATTTTAATATTATTTATATATTATATAAAATATTATATATATAATAATTACAAAAAAAAATTTTAAAATTTTTACAAATAAAATTAAAATTTTTAAAATAAAAAAAAAAAAAAAAAAATAAAAAAAAAAAAAAATAAAAAAAAAAAAAAAAACAAACAAATCAAAGGGAATCAATACAAACAACAAAACACCCACACACACACCACACATTT
>NC_051414.1:4867026-4867147 GCF_015228065.2 Penaeus monodon
AAAACACAAAAAAAAAAAAAAAAAAACCAAAAAAAAAAAAACAACCAAAAAAATATATATATATATTTTTATTATATATAATTTATTAAATTAAAAAATTTTATATACACAAAAAAAAAAC
>NC_051414.1:4867242-4867403 GCF_015228065.2 Penaeus monodon
TTTATAATATTATATATATATATATAAAAGATTATATAATATATATATATTTTAAAATTATATTTTATAAATATAATTCTTATATATATATATAATATAATATTATATATAAAATATTATAAAACAATATAATCATATATATAATAATAAAAAAAAAACCC
>NC_051414.1:4868955-4869121 GCF_015228065.2 Penaeus monodon
ATAGAAGATAAGGATATCTTCACAATACAAGAGTTATCTGCCCGGGTTTTTCGCAAAATTTAAAATCAAAACCCGGTTATTACTTTTGTTTGTAAAGATATTCATTCACAATTCTCCCTTTTTGTCACCGCAAATGGGGTCGTATTACATCAATTATATTTTATTT
>NC_051414.1:4869303-4869370 GCF_015228065.2 Penaeus monodon
TTTTATACCACCAAAAAACACACTTCTCACATGCTCACCCAGACCCATATAATACATACATACATAC
>NC_051414.1:4869454-4869571 GCF_015228065.2 Penaeus monodon
GATAAAAATGCGACGTCGAGTAACACAAATAAAAAATTCATGCTATGCAATAAAACCTTTTACGTGAATTTTCATTTCATCCCCTTTTTTATCTTCCCCCCCTTTCCTTTCCTGATT
>NC_051414.1:4869604-4869777 GCF_015228065.2 Penaeus monodon
CGGCGCCCTAACTAAAGCGCCACCGCCCCCGGCCGCCCACCTGCCGCTCCGCATGACACTCGCCGGTTGCGCATGACTCTAATGTTTGACTCGGGTCACGTGAGGCACTCGCTCGGTCCTCGCTTTTGTTTCAGGTTTTCTTTGCTGCTTTCTTTTGACGTAAACAATGAGCG
>NC_051414.1:4870460-4870674 GCF_015228065.2 Penaeus monodon
GGGTGTTGGGGTGTGTGTTATTTTTTTTTTTATATTATTTTTTTTATTAATTAAATTTTTATTTAATTATATTTATTTATTTATTATATATATATATATTTTTTGTTATATCTTTTATTTTTATAATATTTTTTATTTTTTTTTAAAAATTTTTTTTTTTTTTTATTTTTGAATTTATGTTTTTAAATATATTATTTTATTAAATTTTAATTAA
>NC_051414.1:4871431-4871551 GCF_015228065.2 Penaeus monodon
TATCATTGTTATAGACGCCGTCCTCACCGCTGCGCCACAGCTGTGCCATGAACCTCAAACTCTGCCCGTAAGTCCCACCTTGCACCCTTGCTGCTGTTTGATGCTTCCTCTTCATTATTG
>NC_051414.1:4871632-4871714 GCF_015228065.2 Penaeus monodon
AGGCAGGCACTTCTCGGCACCTGGCGGCCCTGGACTCCTTTCAAACTTCTCTCATGATCCACTCCCTTCGTTGTAGTTTATT
>NC_051414.1:4871850-4872741 GCF_015228065.2 Penaeus monodon
GTCTTTTGTCTTCGGCTTTACTTTTCCATTCTTAGTACTTCCATCTCAGAATGACACCTCACGTGGTCTATAAATCGTCGGGTGAATTTTTTCCATTGGGTCGAGACTTATCTGTTTTTTTCATTTGCTTTTCTTTATTTTGGACGCCAGGAAACCAGTTAACCTTTCTAATCTAATCCCCGGAAAAACAAAGGCACATAAAACGCACACACAACAGCGTCTTGCACACCACTGTATTCCACCTTGACAGCCTTGATCGATTTCGACTTGTCACTTTCCCAGCGGCGGCGACTCCCAATAACCATTGCTGGCAACATCAAATACCTGAGAGCACCTTCCGCCAACCACGCTCGGCAACAGAGCCTCATAGAAGCCTCATCATCACCGCTACAAAGACCGGATTCCACGCCGGAGTCTCATCACATCGGCCCCTCTGGATACCCCGCCTGCATTATCTTCCCATCTCACTTAGAGCGCCAGCAACCTTGCACTCTCAATCGGTTCCCCACGCAGCCATCCCCTCGCAGTGCCATGTACTCCCACGCGGTGCCGGCGCAATAAAATGTCGATTAGGGATAAATTATCGCACGGAGTCCCTTTCTTTTCATTTAAGTGGGTTTTCGTGCGAGTGATCGATTAAGACGTATTGTGCTTCTCGACGAGACGTCACCATAACAATCGTAGCAGACGTCTCCTCCGCTGCCAGCATTCTGTCATCACCACCACATCCACCATTACGAAATGCCATCACCACCGCCAGGCTGTGACAGGGTGGAGGGCGCCATTAACAAGCACTGAGGGACCCGAGTAACAAGCTATGCATATTCAGACTGTTGTTTTTTGACTCTCACGCAAAACCCTCGCACCTTTCCCTCATGTCGCCTCCCGCCC
>NC_051414.1:4872992-4873858 GCF_015228065.2 Penaeus monodon
CCTCTGCGCTACCAAATGTAAGCTATAAAGCTTGACGAATCCAATAACTGTATCTCGGAATGGGAAGAACGTCGCTGGCAATTAATGATTTGTTGTTGAAATTTTGGACTAACAGGATGCCGTGGCGTCGCTCTGCCTGGTCTAGAGTGCGTACGTGTGGACAAAGCAAAATGGGGATTGGGCAGATGGAAGGAAAATGGGTGGAGGGCAGGGGTGGTGGGGCAAGGAATTGGGAGACAGAGGAAGACAAAAATAAAGGACTGTTAGGTGAACAGCGATAGATAGAGAAACATGTATTATCAGACATCTAGACACATAGAAATAGGATACAGTTGAATAGTCAGTATGAGGATGTACTTGGACTCGAATGATCCTCCATTGCTGTCTGACTTGCATTAGTTTTAGCAGCATTCTCCAGGTACCCGTGTCCTCCTCAAATTGCTCTTGAAAGGTGTCAAAGATTAGAGGCATTTTGCTCTATAAAATAGCCTTTGTTGCTGTCTCGCTTTGACAGTTGAGACTAATCTAAAGAGACGAGCGGGGTATCCATCTTGCGTGCTTTTAATGTATGTATCAAGGCCCAGTTTTCTGTTCCACACAGGAAAATACTTCCCTCTATGTCTTTGAAGATTTCCAGATACTTTGTTGATTTCGAAATCTTTTGATGTTGAAACGATCCATTCACCTAGATATTGAAAATCATTTTGTCTTTCAGTGATGTCCCTTAATACCCTTTTATGAAACCTTGATTCTGTATGTAGCTGGGTCCGGTCCTATGACTAGTAATCCTGTACACCAATGCTGCCTGTCCATGGTCGATAATCGGTGATTAGACCGGCTCCCCCAACCTAATTTGTCAACTGAGG
>NC_051414.1:4873923-4874481 GCF_015228065.2 Penaeus monodon
GACAGATGACCTTCTTAGTGGCCAGCGATTATCCTTAGTCTAGTTGGAGTTCCGACCACTGGACTTGCATAGCAAATCGAAGTGACTTACGGCAACCACAATAACGCATCCCTCATTTCACATTGTCCGATACGAGATCAAAAGGAGGTTTTTTCAGAATGGAAAGAAAAAAGTGTAACTAACCTCGGGGTTCTTCTTCTGGTGCAAAATGTGCTGTAGATAAGTGACATGGGATATAAGGATAAATGAGACGAAGATATAAAACAGATAGAAACACACGCGCGAGAGTGAGAATTAAATACCCAGGTTAGGATTATTCATCTCACAAATCCGAAATGATATATTGGAAATATAAATGAAATATGAGACAACTTTAGCCCGCGCCCTGGTTTATTCTCGTCACATATGCAGACGAACGCGCGGGCACACGTGTAGGCAATAAAGACAAGGCCATAAAACCAATATATCAATATACAGGAAGGATATATAAAAAACATGCATTCACACTCGCACAAACGTGTATAAACACAGACACGGAATATACACATTAACAGTGGC
>NC_051414.1:4875328-4875450 GCF_015228065.2 Penaeus monodon
GGGCGTGGGTGTCCGTGTGTGTGGTCGTCAAGTGCTCGAGTACTTGAGTATCTTAAGGAGGATTTATCTCATTAGCGTCTTTTCTCAAGGGCAATTAGATATGGTGTTGTGTGACACTTCTT
>NC_051414.1:4875565-4875801 GCF_015228065.2 Penaeus monodon
CTGTACCTCTCTACTCTCTTCATCTCATCTGTCATCTCATCCCCCAAACTTCCCCTCCTTCTCTCTTTCATATTTCCCCTCCACCTCCTTTCTGTTTTCCACATCCACTTCTTCCATTCCATATCCTTACCTCATCTCATCCACATACTCTGCTTCCTCCAACTTCCCTTTGCCCTCCACATCCCCCGTCTCCATCCCATCTCTCCACCTCCACTTACTAACCTAACCTCCACCAA
>NC_051414.1:4876069-4876294 GCF_015228065.2 Penaeus monodon
GCCACCCAGAATGTCGCCTACATGTATTATATCAATGATTTATATGCCAGTTAATTATGCACGAGCGGACGAAGGCAAATCCTGCCCGCAGATGATGTAGTTATAAGACGGCACAACCGCTCCTGTGCATTAATTAACAAGCGCCTGTTGTCAGTGTAGGGACGTGCGAGTGTAGAGAGGTTAGATGTGTATGTTTGCACAGGTACGTGAAGTAGGAGAGCGTGC
>NC_051414.1:4876391-4877418 GCF_015228065.2 Penaeus monodon
AGGTGGTCACCTTTGAATATCTTATTGTGGAGGAGTTTGCTTCTTGTTAATGAAAATAAAAAAGGTGCAATTAAAATCACATGTACAAGTAATGATGATAACTTTAACAGACAAAGATAATATAAAGTATACACAAAATAGAAAGAAGATATTGAGAATGTCATACCGTCAAACAGACGAACAGGGAAATTAATACAAAAAAAAGCAAAAAAAGAAAAAGAGATATGCCAACAAAGAAATAACAAAGATGAAAAAGCAAGAGACATGCGTGCAATAAAAGAGATTAAAAATGATATAATAACAAGGCGCGAAAAACAAGAAGTGACAGAGCAAACCCTCACGGCTATCACCTTCCCAGCAAGCAGACAGCTTTATCTGCTCTCATCAAACTTCATGACAAACTGTGTGTGTTACGGTCCGCTACACAATTAGGTTGGAACTGTTCTGATACGTCTGGCTCTGCTACTGTTTGAGAATTCCAGATTATGCAGTTTCCAAGGGTCCAATATACGTTCGGGTCAAGAATCTCTCGTCTGAATTTGCTGAGACAAGCTATTTACTGATGTGGTGAATTTACTGAAGAGTAAATATTAATCGTATCTTAAATTTGTTTCTGGGCCTTTTAGACTAAATCATATCTATTCCTTTTTGCAAACTGTGTAAATACATTACCGTTCAGTATATCCAAATCATAATATTCCCCTTCATTTAACACTTTCTCTTTAGCAAATCCCTAATCAACACACGCACACAATACTCAAGTAAACAATCTCCTTACTATAAGATTATTTCATATAAGCCTTCCTGTTACTGAGTAACTTTTCCGTACCTTAAACGTTTTCTCCATACTTCCTGATATTTTGCAATTCATTATTTCTGCAGCTGGCGAAATAGCATTTAATAATAGATAAATACTAGGTACTTCATCTAGATTTCATTCTGCCAAGTACATGTGTCAGCCGCATGACACATATTTTGTTTAATTTCTCTGAAAATCTAATTTTCTGTTGCACATAAGTGGTAAGCT
>NC_051414.1:4877946-4878114 GCF_015228065.2 Penaeus monodon
GCTTATAAGGCACCGAATTCTTACAAAACATTCACATCAAGACTGTCCATCAAAAAGGCGAATGAAGAATGGAATGCTTGAAGACTCTTAAGTCTTACTTGATGACGTCACTCATACGACGCAAAACTCCGGCTTCCTCTTTCAAGTATTCGAGTCTTTGTGTGCGAA
>NC_051414.1:4878684-4878850 GCF_015228065.2 Penaeus monodon
ACACGCGAAACCGATGTTCCTCTGTCTTGAGGGAAACTGTTTCACGCACGTTAGATTGCCGTGCTTGGCGATCGTCCTGTGCATGATTACATTTATTTCCGAAAGAGAAAATGCGAGTAAATAATAACAAAGCGCGTGCGTGTGTTTATGCTGAGCTATCCCCTCT
>NC_051414.1:4878897-4878964 GCF_015228065.2 Penaeus monodon
TTCAAAACTGCTCCCAATTTATCCTCCTAATTCTAGTTCGTTCTACCGACATTCGTAAATTATTCGA
>NC_051414.1:4879199-4879312 GCF_015228065.2 Penaeus monodon
CAGATCGTTTATCTTATCATGTTTTGTTTCTTGATAGAGGTACATCCATAAAGTATACAGATATGGGAAACATCGATATATTTAACCTCCGTTGATCCCATGTAATAACCTCT
>NC_051414.1:4879466-4879959 GCF_015228065.2 Penaeus monodon
TCCAATCCAAAGGAAGGGCTGCGATAAAACACACGCGCACACACCAGACAAACAAAACATAGAAACAAAATGGGAAAAATTCAACCCTACTTCCGGGTGCCTGGGTTTCATGCCTACCGCCTCCCCCACCCCTGCAACCCGTGCAACCCCCGCACCTCCTGCATTAATGCCTGGTTATGCCTTGGCTATCACTCAGCTCGTAACACCGGGCGGAAGCGAGCAAATAAATTCTAGCATTACATGAGCTGTTAATGCGATCCTGCTCCTCCGCGGCCGCCATGTTAATTCCACGGCCGTCACTCCGATGTTGCAAGGCTAACCTAATTACCTTTATTATCAAATTTCACCGCCTATGTAATCTGCAATACTTAATTGTGATTAACACAACATATCATCAAGATGGAATGCTTTGCACGGTTTAATTTTATATGTGCATGGATATATTTTTTTTCACGCATTTTAACTTCGCACACACGTGTATGTGTGTGCAAAA
>NC_051414.1:4880156-4880765 GCF_015228065.2 Penaeus monodon
AGAACAGCCAGAAATACAGAGACAATCAAGCAGAGAGATGCCATGTTGTGATAATATGAAAGAGAATGTCGTGTATGTACATTGCTGGCCAATAATTAACAAACAATCAACGACCACTTTGCGGGCAATTAATCTTGCTGAAGATTACTTTACGTTCGTTAATGAATCTCTCCAGGCTTTTATATTTCATGTATGTTTTCTCCGTTTTTAAAGAATCCTTCCGTGCTGTGTATATACTTTATTTCATGTTATGTTACAGACGTGTTAAAGTACAGACTGCCGTTCTGATTTTATGAACGAGAAGGCATGTCTTGTTTTAGCCATTAGTAATGATTTTCATTTTTTTCTTATATATTCTTAGAATGTATTGTAATGGTGGATTTTTTCCCCCCGCTTTTATCTTTGTGTTGTGCTTAAAGGTTATCATAAATGCGATCATTGTAATAATGTCAATTAAATGGTACCGCGAATACTTAATTAACATTTAGATTAAAATGGCCTATAATCAACCATCAAGATCCTATAAGAATGTCTTCTTTCAGCACAAGAAAACGAGAAAGCAAAATTCAATACAAAAATGAAATACTACAACGATCCCAAGACTACCCG
>NC_051414.1:4880808-4881124 GCF_015228065.2 Penaeus monodon
GGGAAAACGAGCCCAAAACGGCAAAAAAAGTAGCAGAATAAACATATGTTGAGTATGCTGCTGTGTGCCCAGATGAGGGCCAAGGGAAGGGCAAGGTACGCAGTGCAGAACACTAAAGACGGAGCTCAGTGTGCAAGAGCACCCGGGAGAGTAAAGAGTGCACGTGTCTGACACCGGTTAAACGGCATTGTTTTGCATCCTTTGTTGCACCTCAGGCTTCCTTTTCATTTTGCAGCGAAAAAAGTCCGATAAACCCTTTGAAAATGGTAGTGATGACTGTTCATTCATCCTTTTTGTTGTAGAGCATCCTTTTTGT
>NC_051414.1:4883925-4884224 GCF_015228065.2 Penaeus monodon
TCTATACACTCCCCGAAGGAGTTCAGGAAGACATTTCAAAGATCAAGTCCGCAGAGTTTAAGAATTGTCTTCACCATCTGGCTCGTAGCATTATGCCGATCTCTCGTTTCTTCGCGGTAACGTGTCTGAAACATCAAAGCACGAGGCGAAATAAAGAGAATTTTCATGTCAGGAACGTGTGTCGGTCTTGCAGTGGCTTTGATACCGCGGAAGAAGTAGCCTGGGGAAATGATGGATGAAATGCGATGGATTCCAGATGAAATTTAGATATTTATTTCGATAAAGTGATAGGAAATGAT
>NC_051414.1:4884266-4884565 GCF_015228065.2 Penaeus monodon
ATATATCGTCATTTTGGATGATTTGTTTACTCTATATGAAAATTAAGTAAACGAATTTTCTTTCTTTCTCCAGAATATGAATCCATCATTTCGTATCATACAAATTGTAAGAAAACGTTGTTCCTGCGTTACTGTTAGCAATTATTACCAAATTACAAGATACTTTACGAAACTCTTATTACTGCAATGTATGTATTATTAAAGGCCCACTAATGCAAAATAATTATGAAATTTTCTGATTGCCTTACTAGGAAAGATAGGAGCTTAATGTAATGAGCGAAGCCCTCCCTCAGGCCGGT
>NC_051414.1:4885099-4885880 GCF_015228065.2 Penaeus monodon
GTCCCTCTTAATCATGGAAGGAATGATTCCGCGTGGATACCTGATTAAAGGCAGAACGCCAGCCACGAATAAACCTGATTAATTACTCTAGGAATCTAGTGATGAGCAACACAAACAAGCCGAATTAATTGGCGAGAATTGATTATTCATGTAACCCTTTCCTGTGACGTCACAAGCCTGATTATGACGTCAGCGGTCATTTTAAGTAATGTGTGCTGTTAATGAAGTTGGTGTTTCAGGTCATTGCTTTTAATGTTGGAATACATCTTCATACACGTTAAATAGGGTGGATACTCGTTCTGGCTCACCTATGAATGATTTATGTTGAATAAAGCCTTTGTCATTTTCTCACCATTTTTCGTGGTGTTATGAATATATTGTGTGGATTGTCAGCATATAGTTCCGAAAATTATTTGCTGGATTTCATTTGCTCGAAATTCTTGCAATAATTTCAGGTTTATGAGAATCTGAGAGGTAATAGTGAAAGTAGTGCAATAACTTTAGAGTCACGAGAATCTGAATGAAAGTGATAATAGTAAAAATGTTAGAAGGTGCTGAAACGAATGAACCTGAATGAAAGTGATAATAGTAAAAATGTTAGGTGCTGAAACGTCCCTTTAGGCGAAAGTTAGCTATGATGATGCGGATTTATAGCGATAATTATAGAAATAATTAAGGGATGTGATTAAGCATACTTTGTTTTGATGAGCAAATGAGCTTTATATGTTTTCATGGGTTGTCCATCACACCTGAAAAGGATAAGAATGTAGTGTTTATGGTC
>NC_051414.1:4886230-4886351 GCF_015228065.2 Penaeus monodon
GTAAAGCGTCCTTCAGTGGCGATTTTCTTAACAATTGATTTAGCATTTCTAGTACATTAGTATTGTTTATGTCCTGCATTCCTATTGATCCGATGGCATTTCAAACCCAAAGCTTTACGGA
>NC_051414.1:4886911-4887228 GCF_015228065.2 Penaeus monodon
CTTATCTAAAAGTTATGAGTCCATCTAAACTCACATAACCAAATAAGACTATATCCTCCGTAAGAAAATTCAAGCTAAGAAACAAACAGACAACCATTGCGAGTGTGCTGGAACCATCGCCTGAAGTCAACAAGGAAGTTTGGCTTTATTGAGTAACTTTATACCTGTTTAAACGGTAAACTTCTTCGGGATATTGAGCCAGTAACGGGAGGGGGGGGGGGGCGCTTCGTGATGCGGCTCCGATCGAGATGCGCCTTGGAAGATACAAGCCGGGTTTTAGGCAAAGATAAAAGGAAATACATGTCTAAACTGCAGCC
>NC_051414.1:4887784-4888121 GCF_015228065.2 Penaeus monodon
TGCAAGAAAAGAGCATAAAATTCAACGCTAATAGGGAGAAAAAAGGGGCTACATGACTATGCTCTACAAAAAATTAGTAGTAGCAAAGTTGAAAATGACAAATATTGAATTTTCAACAGAGAATTGTGATGATAAGGACGATAGAGAAGCATTCCTCGCAATTGAAATCACTTATATCGGAACAAAATCACAGATATGTGTCTGACTTAAACATACACCGTGTGAAAAAGTTATTTTTTTCGAAATAGGTAAAAATAGCACAATTCTCCCTCCTACGTTAAAACAAGATACGAGGGGGAACAAAAATAGATCAGCCTGACGTCATATTTTTCATTTT
>NC_051414.1:4889513-4889742 GCF_015228065.2 Penaeus monodon
GAACATTGTTAAGGTCTGAGGGCGTTTAAAAAAGGGATCTTCAAAGGAGAGATGGGGTGATACTAACGAGAGTTGGGCCTTAAAAATCGAGTCTTTTACCACACCCAATAGCACGAAAGTCGTATTCGTCGTAAAAGTACAATATTACAAAGATTGTACACAAAATCTATTCGCACGAAGAGAAAAATAATAGGAGCTGGTAAAAAGGTCTGAGGCAGAGGTCGTGGGC
>NC_051414.1:4891321-4891627 GCF_015228065.2 Penaeus monodon
ACGCAATACAAGAGAGAAGCAAAACTAATAACACAAGAAAAAGAAGAAGGAGGCAAGAATATGTACATAAGAGGGTTTTCTTGATTATCTGCATCAATGCACTGACACTATAGCGGAATACGGTGAAGCGGAATCACCTTTTGCATCGTGGTATCGCAGATAAAAGATAAAGGATGAAAAGGGGTCATTTGGTAAACGGATTTCCCGTGCATCTACGTAGAAGGAGCAGGCAAAAGGGAGATTATTATTTTCTTTTTAGACCAACTGTTTAGGTAGAAACTGGAGTATAATTCTCTCTTTCTCTTT
>NC_051414.1:4892103-4892293 GCF_015228065.2 Penaeus monodon
CGATCTCTTAAATCAACATCTCCTATGGATTTCTTATTATGCCTAATGGCTTAAGCAAAGCGGCCTTTATTTGCCTTTTCTTCCTTGAGCTACAGGGACCCTTCGGCTGAGATTCCCGTCACGACTGAACATAAACCTCGCCTTTATGACTTATATACTGCTTTATGCCCCGAGTGTATTGTTATGACGA
>NC_051414.1:4892374-4892473 GCF_015228065.2 Penaeus monodon
ACGGTATGTGGGGTATGTAAATCGGATTGTCTTTTAAGTTTAGTTCATTTTTATGGGGGGGGGGGATTTCTCTCTGTCTTTCTGTTTCTCTCTTTTTTT
>NC_051414.1:4892586-4892896 GCF_015228065.2 Penaeus monodon
TTTTCATTCAATCTTTTTCTCTTACTCTTTCTTCGTTCTCTCTGTTCTTGTTTGTGTGCCTGCCTCTCACCACTCTCCTCCTCATTCTGTCTATGTCTCTTTCTCCCTCACTTTTTCTTCCTGTCTGTTTGTCTTATCTCTGTTTGCCTGTTTGCCCCTCTCTCCTCTTTCTCTTTCATATCAGGCTTTCTTTATTAATGTCTGTCTGTCTCTTTCTGTCCGTTTAGCCTTTCCCCTTTCTCTCTCTTTCTGCATTTCTATGACATACTGCTCATTGTCGGTGCTTGACTTCCCCTTCTCCCATTTCCAT
>NC_051414.1:4893079-4893309 GCF_015228065.2 Penaeus monodon
TTCTATCTCCTTCAGCCCCATTTTTTATTCGAATTTATCTTTTTTTCTCTTATGCTATCTCGTGCAGCAATGTAGTCAAGCCATCTCTCCATTATACACACAACACCAAGGAACACATCCAGGAGCGTTTATGTTTCTCGCAAATTTTCATCGTAACTTTACATGCTCATGACTTTTAGATGGACACTGATAAATTATGTGGGATGAAATCCTGAAAGAATACTGAAAGT
>NC_051414.1:4893675-4893861 GCF_015228065.2 Penaeus monodon
CGATACATATCAGGTAAACACACGCAATCGCTTAAACCCATCTGATCGAGCGTGCAGACAGTGCCGGTGACTGGGCGGTCGGAGGAACAGACTTCCAACCGGAAATACAAAAGAAATTATTATTCCGATCTTTGCCCGGACTCCTTTTGATAAGAAAAATTGGGATGCACTATCTCAGACGGATCG
>NC_051414.1:4894245-4894475 GCF_015228065.2 Penaeus monodon
CATCTGAACATCTGCCTTCAAGAATCTGACGTATTAGCTGATACCTTATCCGACTCAGAGATGCAGAGAGCTCTTTATGGCAATGGCTGTCTGCGGCGACGCGGGTTCCGGGCTGCAGGGCGTTCGTCTACAGTCAGCCAGGTGTGTCTTGTTTGTTCAGGTGCTGATGCGTCGGATATATTGTTGTTTGCTCTAATATATATTCGTATATCTGCGACTAATATGTGTAG
>NC_051414.1:4894803-4894877 GCF_015228065.2 Penaeus monodon
TTGCAAGATAACCTTCCTACTGAAAAACTCTAGATCCATTTACAAATTTAAGTTTATTTGATTTCTGTGTTAAA
>NC_051414.1:4894908-4895805 GCF_015228065.2 Penaeus monodon
TGTATATATATAAGTGCAAATATGCCCTCAACATTAAATATGTTGGCCGTCACTTAATCGCTCACTGACAAATCCAATGGTTTACCCCCTTATTGATCTCTCTAAAAAACTATATACTGTATGTTGACCTATGAACATACAACACAATGGCAAAGACAAAGCTAAAAGCAATATCAAGTAAACATTTACAGTGTAATTGCATTAATTATACACACAGACATACATCTTCTTGAATACCTCCTTTATCTGCCAGACCCTCTCCTTCCGAACTCAATAAGCAACCTGTCAACCTTTAATTAATCAAAGACAAGAGCCGGCGATTATCCATTTAGACGAACGGATACAAGATACACTAAAGAGACCGTCTGGGAAGTATTCTTGGCTTCATATCTCGCGGAATGATAGTCTGTACCATGAGGAAGTAAGAAATACTCGATGATAACGAATGAGAACGTACCAGTTTTCAAAAGGGAGAATGATGCATTATGGCCACTTCACACGCAGATGGAACTCGGACTTTTCAGGCTTAATGGCCTCTCTCAAGGTCTTTGTCTCGGACTCGGGGCTTCGTTGTGCTTCGAATGTGTCTCCCTCTTGTCTCCGGCTGTCTTAATCGGCTTCCCATTTGTGTCTGTGTCTCGGAAGACCTGGGGAATTTGCTCGTTTGTCAAGTGATGACTTTGTGATTATGGAGTGTTTTACAGAATTCTCAATAGTATTTCGTTCTTTAGTTAATTTGAATAAAATGTTTATATTATAGGAGGGTCTTTTGACTGTGGATATCATCGTCTTTTTCATGAGACGAAGCTCAAATATAAAGCCAAGTTTCATTCGAAATCGTGTTTATAAACTTTCTCTTCGCCTTAATTTTGTCCTTAGCCACGGCCACACAACACA
>NC_051414.1:4895840-4895941 GCF_015228065.2 Penaeus monodon
ACGTCAACGATCTGTCAGCTTGAGAAACGATTTTCTTTGGTTTTCTTGAGAAGTAATCTCAGGCTCGATTCATCTTAGCAGCACGATAAGAAGTCGTTTCA
>NC_051414.1:4896015-4896872 GCF_015228065.2 Penaeus monodon
CCCTTTAGTATTCGTTATTTTTAAGAGTGAGAAGAGTCGCAATGTATCCTTTTTTAGTCTCTTTCTTCCATTGATCGAACTCCACTGAACTCTTTGTTTAATGATAAGGTGTCGCATACTCCCGGGCGCTGCACTTTAAAATACCCCCAAACACGGTCTTTGCTATTCCTTTCTTAGAAGGGAACCGATTTTAACGCTTTCATTTTTAAAGAAACGAATGTGTCTTGCTTCTCTTGTTAGAAGTGTCTCAAGAGGCAAAGACAATTAGGGACAAGCATAGCTAAGGAGGGAGTCGAGACAACAAATGTCGCTGAGGAAGAAGTATAAATAAAAAACAGATAGACAAACAGAAAGCGCATTGAAAAAGGGAGAGGGGAAGGGAGAGGAGAGAGACAAAAAGACACACAATACACATCAAGAAAGAGAATACATGTAGAGACAAACCAACAGACAGACAGACAAGAGGCGAAAGTAAGAGTAATATAAAAGTAAAAATATGCAAACATACACACTCTTAAAACGTAATGTGGAGTATGAATAAACAAGTAAAGGAGAAAACGTAAATTCAAATCCCGTTTTTTGTTGAAAACACATACCCAGCTGAACCCCCCTCCCCTTCTCTTGACATACCAACAGCGGCGCCACACCTACGACGGAACCACGCATAATCTTATGTAAATTGTCTGAAAACTAACGATATGGACGGTTTATGAAACGCTTTAATGGTCGTTACCTCTGTCGGGTGTTTCCTACGGTGGTGGCTAGACGAAGCGCGTCGGTCGAGTACCTGAACCCGTCTTTAGTGCGGAGCCTCTTCTTCGGTTCCCTTGCCTGACTTATCTGCATCTGAGGCTTCA
>NC_051414.1:4897575-4897641 GCF_015228065.2 Penaeus monodon
TGTTGGATTAAGAAGTGTAAACATTACTTGTATAAAACAGAGTTTTTTTATATAAACCACAGGGTT
>NC_051414.1:4897819-4897917 GCF_015228065.2 Penaeus monodon
CAGCCCTCCTCGTCTTTCATTCTTTCACTCTTGCCATCATCCTCTCCCGCACCCACTCAATCCCTCCTTTCCTCCGTATCACCATCCCTCTTCTCAGG
>NC_051414.1:4898100-4898302 GCF_015228065.2 Penaeus monodon
TTCAGACTCCCCCCCCTGTCCATCCCCCCCCCTAGGCTGTGATGGAAGACAAGGAGTTAGTCACGTGACACGAAATAAGTAGCCGGCAGCACAAACTTTGTCCCCGTGGAATTTAACCATCAACTTTCTCTTTATTCTTCCTCTCTCTTCCCTTTTCCGCCTTTATTATCTCTCTTCTTTCATGTCCTCTCAGTTTTCCACA
>NC_051414.1:4898577-4899412 GCF_015228065.2 Penaeus monodon
ACCCTTCACTCTCTTCCTATTTTTCTTACCCTTCACTCTATACCTACTATTTATCCTCTCTTCCTTTTCCTCTTACATTTTAAGCCATTTTCCATATGATCATCATTTTATTCTTCTCCTGAAATCTCTCTTTATTGGCTTTCTTATTTAGTGTCTCTCCTTCTCCCCTCTTTTCTCACCCCTGCATTATTTCCTTTCCTTAATCCTGTTCTTTGTTTCTTTATCCCATCTACTCCTCTCTTCCTTTACTCCATCCTCAACCTCCTCCTCTCTTTTCACCTATACCCTTAACCTCCACACCCCCCTCTACCCCCCCACCCCTCCATTCCATCCTCCATCGATTCACTCCACCTACTATCCTTGACCTCTTTACTCCATTCCATCTCGCTCCCTCCACCTCAATCCACTCTTTATCCTCGACACCCCTACCCCATTCCATCACCCTTCCCCCCTCCACAATACCCCCAACCCCTCCACTCCCCTCAATCCACATTTCTCCCTATCCCCCTCCACCTCACCCCTACCCCTTCACTCCACTCCCACCCTACCACCAACTATCCTCACCCCCCCCACACACACCATTCTACCTCTCTTCCTATCCCCCTCCATCCATTTTCCTCCATCCCCCCATCCATCTAACCGCTGTCACTCCCCCCTACTCCCCCCAGCTCCTCAGGCATCTCCTAGCACGACGCTTTGGACACGTGGGAAGAAAAGTTAGGCGAATCTCGAAGACCTTTTGAGAGGCCGATTTGTTTCCTTAAAATCTTGGGGGTTTGGCCGGGAAATCGTTGCCGCAGATCCTCCATTTTTTATTCTGTGCATTTGTCTCCTG
>NC_051414.1:4901861-4902340 GCF_015228065.2 Penaeus monodon
GAATCTGGAATAGTTTATCCAGTAGATAGGTTGGGTCCATACGAAAATAAAATCAATTCCCATTCCGGGGTTAGATAATCCTTTTTGCACGGAGATCAAACGTTTAATTTATTGCCAAATCCCAACTCTGCGAATAGGCTCGCCAATACTCTCTCTCTCAATAAAAGAAAAGGCATTTTTTGAAAGAATAGATTGGCTCTAACTTAATGAATAGGCTTGGGGACAGTCTATCATCAATTTCTAACTTCAACACAAACTTAAACTTTGTGTCTAAATAGTTTCTTAGTTTAGAAATAATTCAAACGGCTTTTTAAATATCTAATTCGACCAAAGACTGTTGCGCGAAATTGGGTCAAATGAGGATCTAAAATTGAGAAAATTATAGAACAAGTGGGACAGAGTTTATAGCTTTTTTTAGGATCATGTGTGTGCACGTGTGGAATGAAAACCCGATCTCTCAAATGTCACGGTCACAGGCT
>NC_051414.1:4903114-4903764 GCF_015228065.2 Penaeus monodon
ATTACTGCACATTTTTAAAGATATAACTTTGTTATATGCGTTAATCAGCGAACGCCTTAAAACGTTACTTTAAGCTACATTTTATTCGAGCTGAATAAACTCTTTAAAATGTTAGTCGAGCTATATAAACTCCTCAAAACGTTACTTGAACTATAGAAATTCCTAAAAACTTTTTTGAGCTACATAAACTCCTTTGAGCTACATAAACTCAGTCTATATAAACTCGTCAGAACGTTACTCGAGCTATATAAGTTCCTTAAAACCTTATTCCAGCTACATAAACTCCTTCAAGCGTTAGTCGAGCTATATAAACTCATCAAAATGTTATTCGAATTATATAAACTCCTTAAAATGTTACTCGAGTTACATAAACTCCTTATAGCATTACTCGAGCTACATAAACTCCTTAAAACGTTACTTGAGCTGCACAAACTGCATATTTTATCCTATTGGACGGGCCCTATAGCATTTACGGATCCTTTGAACTAGGGGGTGGGTAAGCTTGAATAAACACGGGTTCTTGATCTAGTAAGACTAGATTAATTATTGTACTGAGAAAGACATAATCAATTTATAAAGCTACACAATCGGTGTGATACAGAAACTTAGCTTATGTCATACACTCAGTCTGGTAAATGACTGCACACACT
>NC_051414.1:4903861-4904046 GCF_015228065.2 Penaeus monodon
CTGCCATCCCTTTTATCATTTAGTGAATATGATGACGACAAAGAAAATGCAAATAGTGTTTTCGTTCTAATGATATTATAATAATATAATATCAAAGACCGTCAGAGTGCGTTGAAATAAATCCCGTTGTAACGAAAACTATTCAGGAAGTGGATAAACGGAATTATAAAACCATAGTCGTTGAC
>NC_051414.1:4904122-4904429 GCF_015228065.2 Penaeus monodon
TGATTTCTTCATTCTTAAATACAGTTTACATATTCGTTCCTAAAGCATCTTTGTTGCATTTACCACACTTTTATGATTTGCCAACGTCTGATTTACAACAATTTCTTTGTCATTTTGCTAAAACATTCATTTTAATCTTCCGCATTTTACGACAACAGTAAAACAAACTGCAGATCAGAATAGCAATTACCGATCACATGGCGTTCTTAATGACATAGCAAACAGTAAAATATCGCCAAAATGAGCTAAGTAATCAGTATTCCTTTCTAGATTATTAGGGATGAATTAAAACAAAGAACCTTCGCCC
>NC_051414.1:4905329-4906061 GCF_015228065.2 Penaeus monodon
GTTAGTAAAGCTATGAGGGAGTATGATATCAAATTCATATAACTATGTATTAGCTTAGTGTGTGATGAATATTTAAGAGTTCTTTCTAATGCTAGATGTTAGTGCTCAACTCTTTTTTTTTTTCATCATGCAATCCAGGATATACGTTTTCGACTATTTCCATCTTATTTTCCATAAATTTGGCGATCTGGGGTCTAGTATTCCCTTGTAATTCCAGACACAGTTTTGGTGATTCCGGTCATGAAGTAGGAGGTGTGACCGCCTGGAATATTAATCATTGTACTAACCATGGAGCCTTACGTCATATAATTTTTTACTGAGGAATTTTTTCGTTTCGGTAATTTTAGTCTAGTATGTTATTTTCCCTTGCAGCATGGTGGTGTGTCGGAATGGGTCTTACTTGGTTATTTGAAATACTTTGCCCATGTCTCTGCGGTGAGTAAACCAAGTGCCAATAATGAGAAGGGGGCGTGTGTTGAATTATGACTAGATTTGTGGCGGTGGTCCGGTGTTCATTCCAAGACGTTGCTTGGCCTTGGGTACTTTAAATAATGTAAGTCTTTGAAATTACATGCCATTGCCTTGGTCAATTTATGTCTTCGTTTGTCTTTGCGTTAATTTTGTTTGTTTGTTTATCGGGTCGATTCCCTCTGCTTTAGGTAGACGCGCGTGTGGCAAAAATAATTACTACAATAATTTTAATATATATACGCAGTCAAGAATGATTAATGG
>NC_051414.1:4906101-4907295 GCF_015228065.2 Penaeus monodon
TTACAAACATTAACAAAGTAAACTGTAACAGCCATTTCAATAAATTACTTGTAGTGTTCTTGTGTGTCAGTGTTTCGACATTTCTGTTGCCAGGAAGACATTATTTGGCTAATTTATGCTAGGAAATATAGCAGGATATATATTTGGCTGACATATCTACAATATAGACTGCATATGATGGTTTTTCATGTTTGGCCGCGATATCGATGTCATGTTTTGACATTTAAATCCAATGTCGGTGGCGATGTCGCTATTCAACGTATGAAAACGATGTCCTTGTCGTTCGATGAGGTCATAGTCCGACTTCTTAAACCGATGTCGTGTCAGTGTGGTTGCTTGGCGTCTGAAAGTGATGTCGCTGGGTTGTTCGACGTCCAAAAGCGATAGTGTTGGGTAAGCGTTTGAAAGTGATGTCGTGAAACTGGATCTTTGATGTCTGAAATGATGTCACGATGGTTGTTCGACGTTCGGATGCGATGTTGTCCTGTAAACGTCTGAAAGTGATGTCACCTTGGTTGTTCGACGTCTGAAAGTGATGTCACTATGGTTGTTCGATGTCCTAAAGCAATAGTGTTGTGTAAATGTCTAAAAGCGATGACGTGGTTATTGATGTCAGTAAGCGATGTCGTCGTGGTTGTTCGAATATCTAGAGGATGTCTAGTGATTGTCGGTCTTCTAAAACTAATGCCATTTCCTTTTAATTATATCTTGTTGCTGTCTGAGTGGATATCTTTTGTTTCGGAATACGGATTCCTTGATAGGTGGATATTTTTTTGTCATTTGAAAGTTCTATAAAAAGAAAAAAATGATAAATGCATAATGTTCTTCGAAAGAGAGCATTAAGCAAAGTGATGCATTACAAAGATTTATGTACAATAGCAAATTTAAGTTAAGGCAAAATAATTAGGTCAAAAATTCATAACTAACAGATGATTTTCAGAATCTGGTGATATGATACAGTCATGTCAATACATCTCCAATTATATGAAGCCCCTTTAATCTTAATAACTTTAAGTGACACTTCGATTGTAGGAAACACCAAAATATTTTGTGGCAGAAGTTGTGGCGAGAGCAATAACGCCATTTTTATAAGTAAAAACAGTTGATTCAATTTGCCTAGTTAAATTGTACCCAATACATACATTTAGACCACTATATGAATAAAACATTTCTTCCAGTAAACGACAAAGGCGC
>NC_051414.1:4907685-4907956 GCF_015228065.2 Penaeus monodon
AATACAAATCTTGCCCTTGACACAAGTCTCGAAGCCTCATCTCTCCTCTATCTTATCTAACGTGCTAGGAGAGGGGTGAGGGGCCTCGTCTGGTCAGCGTGTAGGGGAGTTGGAAGGTTGGTTCTGTATTTGTTCAATAAAGGTTATGATTCATTATTAACATCAAGGGAAAAGAAAATGGAGCTTCCAAGTAACCTAATTACGAAGGGGAAACTAAACTGTTTTCGTGTTTTTTCTGTCTGTAAAACCCGGTTGGAAGGGGTATAGGAGG
>NC_051414.1:4908764-4910145 GCF_015228065.2 Penaeus monodon
TCATATTCATGGCCTAACCTACAGTGAGGGGCCTACTTATCTCTTCTTCACAACGAGACCCAACAATCCATCACATCTTCCCGTTGTTGATTTTCATGCTAGATTATATACTGACTTTGTAAATCTCACTATTAGTATGAGAAATAACAGACCAAAGTGTTGTTCTCAATCATCACTAACCTTTCTAAAGCTGATATTGTATGGACTACGAAAGTTCTTTTCTGTTCTTTTCTCTTTCATTCTTTTTCGTTCATTTTGTAGTCTCTTTGTAATAGCGTCACTGTATCTTTAGAACATCTTTTATTATGTAGGTGGTCGACATATGAATTCTTGGAAAAACAATAAAACGAATGCATAATGTTCATGAAAAAAATATATAAGTATATGCTTTCTGTAAGATTCTAAAGTAAATATCTCAAAGATCTTACCAACTAATCAAAGCCTACTTACCCTTATTTACCTAACGTTTATTTATCTACTTTATCTAACATTAGCGATGATTTTGTTTCAGGCTTATTAGGTTAGATGGCGTATCATCTATAAATATCGTGTAAAAGAGAAACGCTGTATCGAGGGGAGTAGATAATACATTTTATGATTTGGGGTTGCGATCAGGGATTATGTTTGAACCTAAACATAATCGAGTTGTGGTCGTTTTAGCCTAAATGGTGAGGGGGGAGTAGGGCAGGTTGGGGATATGGAGTGGGGTGGATGGAGGAGGGGGGGTAGGATGGAAATTGATGGGTTAAATGTAATCTATAGGGGTGATAGTAATTATGTAATCTATTGTGTTCGATGCCACTGTTACGGATATTCGTGAAATGAACTGATAATGTTGCAGTGGAAGTTGAATTCTATTTTTTCGTTTATTTTGGCCCTTTCCAATGCTGTATACGCACGTTTCCATTCATTAAGAACGATCACTGTCAGATCGGAATACACTGCATTCGCCAACAATAACGGAACCTGCAGTAAAGAACTCGTGATAGCAGTTGGTGATTATCCTGTCAAATTATGCAACCTACGTAGCCAATAACCTGTTAATTCATGAATATTTTGGAAAGTCATAAATGTTTTGGAAAGGAAAATAGGAAAGTGAAATAGGATGCTAATGTTAGATTATAATGTTGACTGGTACTGGACATCACATAACTTAGCTTGCAAAAATCCGGAAAGTTACAAAGACTATTAATAACCTTTCAACATATATATGACTCATATTCCCCTTTGAAGTTAGTGGTGCGGTGAATGCAAAGGGAAAAAAACGAGTTCTCTCTACTTTAAAAAGATGAAGAAAATGGAAAAATGCACATGCGAATTCCCGTCATCACTCAGCATTAATTAGTGTGCGAAATCTAAATGCCCCGCAGGCGAGATTTCA
>NC_051414.1:4910861-4911115 GCF_015228065.2 Penaeus monodon
CACACTTAAACGCGATAAAAATACTCGGGGGTTCCATCTCATTTCCGAGAATTTTCCTTCACGGTGGGACCGAGGCTGTAGAAGCGCCAGGAATATTAACCAAGGGCGCGAGAGATAGCGGCGTCCGTCCGTCCTTAAGTCAGTCTTCTCTCTTTCTGATGTCGAGATGATTAGGAGACGCGAGTGGGCTTTGTTTGTTTGTGTTACTCGGTTTTTTGGTTTTGCTTGTTTATGAAGCTCGGTGTGGGTTTCCT
>NC_051414.1:4911177-4911285 GCF_015228065.2 Penaeus monodon
TTTGTGATGCGAGGTGTTTATTTGTAATGCGTGGTGTATTTGTTTTATTTGTTTGGTGTGTATGTGAAGCTTATTGTGTATCCGAGAAGTTAGGAGTTTATGTTCGAT
>NC_051414.1:4911370-4911803 GCF_015228065.2 Penaeus monodon
AAAGAATGAGTGAGAGAATGAGAGACAAAGACAGGCAGATAGACAGAGCTTCAGTGTGTGAATATACAGACACATGTACATGTGTGTACGAAATTTAGATAATCTAGGTATTAGCTTATCGCGTATTTGGTTTCGTATAAGAAAATTTGTAATTATCCAATTAATACAATATCTAGAGTCAATAATTACCCACAATTACGCAACACGGAAACCGAATTAAGTTCCACATACTAAACCCGAACGAACCCAACTCAGGCCATTTCAACCTCTCAGGATATAAAAAGGACGCGGTCATCCTTGCCCTTCTATCGCCGTCGAGGAACTGACCATTTTGGGCCTTCGCCTTCTGTTCTTTATCATATTTTGGTCTGGAATTTCGGGACGTTGTCGGAGCTGGCTTTAGATTCTGGAGTCCACTTCATCTTATTTCGAT
>NC_051414.1:4912504-4912596 GCF_015228065.2 Penaeus monodon
TGATTCAACATTTTAAAAAGGTATGCTTATAATTATAAAAATGCCTGGACCCACCAAAATGTTCCTTTACACATTTTTATTTTGAAGACACA
>NC_051414.1:4912666-4912756 GCF_015228065.2 Penaeus monodon
GCTTAAATCGTTTCACACTTAAATGGGGGGAGGATGTGAAGGGAGAGAGCAGGCTTGTCCTTCTTCAGTAGGCTCCTGGCTCTCATCGTG
>NC_051414.1:4912915-4913020 GCF_015228065.2 Penaeus monodon
GTTGGGGGAAATTTGTGGTGAGAACAAGACCGCCATGATTTTGCGTGTCCAATATCTGTATTTTGCTTCTTTTTTTCTCTTATTTTTTTGAGGCCTAGATACAGC
>NC_051414.1:4913103-4913186 GCF_015228065.2 Penaeus monodon
TCGATTATTTGTTCGCCTAAAATGATAACGGAAACATACTGGGTGGTGAGGGTGAATCTCTTGATCCCGTTTCACATTGTTTT
>NC_051414.1:4913417-4913692 GCF_015228065.2 Penaeus monodon
ACTGAAACCACTCGATATATCTTCTCAAGTCATGTTACTCATTAAGTTTTAAGAAGTCAATTGGATTTCTCGGCAATAACGAAGAATAGAGTTAATTAAGTTTCACGTCGTCAGATAGAAATTTTGAAAGAATTGAGTACTCTTTACCATTTTGAAAAGCTCACCTAACATATTGGCAAGAGTAATTTTAGTAAGAATATATTCTTACCTATTAAATGAAGAAATGAATAAGTCTATAATAGAAGAATTCATAATGCGACATTTGATGGCAGGCA
>NC_051414.1:4915141-4915546 GCF_015228065.2 Penaeus monodon
CCGAGAAAGAGACAGGGCTAGGCAAACACACATACACTCGCCCCCACACAATCCACCGCTGGAAAAGCCTCGCTCCAGAAACAGCAGAGTTTACCATCCTGCAGCAAATCATTTTAAAAACAAGATGCTCAGGTGAGTTGTTGCATAATTTCCCCCGTGCATTGCAAATTATGCAAGGTAGGTCTTCATTTTCTTCAGTGTTGAAGACTTTTTTCTCTGAAACCCAGGGTAGAAAAAATGGAGAGGGGAAAGGAGAGGGACAGAAACGAGAAATCTTGGAGTAAAGAAGGAGAGAGACTTGGAGTAAAATATGGGGTAAAGAGAGACAGAGAAGAAGAGGGAAAGATTTATACCAGGAAAAGGAAAAGGAGAATTCAGGTCATGCGAGCGAGAGAAATCTTATGT
>NC_051414.1:4915750-4915841 GCF_015228065.2 Penaeus monodon
TGAAAAAATATGTGAGACGAGATCAAAATATCAGTGTGTCAAATTTAGAGAAATGAATAAGTTACACATAGAACGCACGCAACAATCAGAA
>NC_051414.1:4915913-4916609 GCF_015228065.2 Penaeus monodon
TGTCAAGTTAACCTTCTATACCTTGAGTGCATATTTTACCTAAATACCCGCCTAGGGAGCTCTGTCATTTACATATGCCTTTTTATGAATAACAAGAAGAGAAAAGAAAAGAAAAATGAATGAGAATATTTTCTCTGGCACTATATTTAGAATAAAAAAAATATATATTTTTTTCTTCGTTTTCTTTACTTTTTTTTCGTGCTATTCCTGACAAGTGATTTTTTCATATCGTGGGTCACGTAAAAGGTATGTTTCTTCCATGATTATCTCCTGTCTAACAGATTGTCATGAGGAAAGCAGTGAGTGTCATATTTCATTTCACATCATTTTATTTATCAAACTGTCAAATTGTCACACCCACCATTACGCAAAAGACTATAATTACCAGTCAGAATCTCCTAAATCAAGGATAATTAGAACAAACTGCAAAACACATTATTAGTTCTCAAGATACATGCTAAGAAACAGACGCACCATACCCTTTCTCATTCAGAATCGAAAAGTTGTTAAGAGTTTGTAAAATAGACATCAAACTTTGTTAAAATGTGAGCCCGTACATCAGTGTCAGGAAAGCGACCTCTGGATATATTTCCAGACTCTTATCTTTTAATCTTAATACTTCGCCTATTTGCATATAAATGGCTGGGCGAAAGTGTAGATAATTGGATATATGTTGGGTAGGCGAACATACATATG
>NC_051414.1:4917622-4917960 GCF_015228065.2 Penaeus monodon
GTTAGGTCATGACTTTCAACAAAATATCAAAGATGCGAATAATGATATTCAAAGGTGAAACCCCGTTATATATCTATTTTTCAATGTACATTAGCAATCAGTTAATTCACTGCAATATCATCGAGAATAATCTCATTTTAGCTAAATAGAAAAAAAAAATACTATCATGAAAATAAATTACTGTTCTAGACCTTTCCTGCTTATCTTTTATAATTCGAAAATCTATACAAACTTGCGATACTAATTAATTTCCGTAATTAAAAAGTGAACTCATTAATACCGTGTCATTTGGCCGACGCAAGCACATGTGTACACTGTTTTTCCATGACAACAAATGA
>NC_051414.1:4918037-4918351 GCF_015228065.2 Penaeus monodon
ATTTTAAAGAAAAAAAAACAAGAACGCAGAGAATATTCCATATGAAAACTTTTTCCTGCTGTTTATTGCCATGAAGATATAAATTAGCCTTAGCATTCGACTTAAAACTTTTAAAAGAACCAACACAATATTTCAAAGATCACACCTTACCGCTAACGTGTGGGTTCCACAGTGACTACACTTTCACAATAGGACAAGCTATGTGTTTTTCATGAAGATTATAGGCACATACGTCAACTTGAATTTAAAGGAACTTTAGATCATTCTCAAATCTGAGAGAAACAGTACAGAATAATCTCACTTATACGGATTTC
>NC_051414.1:4918580-4918691 GCF_015228065.2 Penaeus monodon
TTGTAGAAGGGAAAGATATAATGGGATTATAGTTGTCACAGGCAAGGGTTGAAGAATCACCCGCCGCTCGGACCGAGACACTTGTGGGTCTAACATATGTGTGGCCTTGAG
>NC_051414.1:4918983-4919390 GCF_015228065.2 Penaeus monodon
GTTGGAGGTGAAGATGATGATAGCATTAGTGGTTAAAAAAATCGAGAGAATGGAGTAGGAGGTTTCAGGAAGTAGAGAGAGGAAGTGAAAAATGTAGAGGAGATAGGACGCGGGCGGTACGGGAAGTGAAACAGCCGATGCACTTCACGGAGGAGGAGAAAGAGGAAAAAATAGAAATAAGAGGAAGAAGGTGAACGAGATAATGGTGTGGATTAGGGGATTGGGGATTAATCTTTTCCTAATCCATTCTGAAAAAAAAAGGTAATGTGAGGAAGGTGGAGGACGATCTATTAGGGGCCCTGATACTACACGACTTATTACATACTAATAAGATGCAAGCTTCCAAAATGTTTAATCACAGAATGAGCAATTCCTAAAAAGGATTTTACAATGATAAACAATATTAC
>NC_051414.1:4919426-4919644 GCF_015228065.2 Penaeus monodon
TAACAACAAAATCAAATAAAAGAAATCTCAAAAGTAAACAAGACTTGACTTTACTGAAGCGTAGAAAATCGGGTAACACAGCTGGCCAGAAATAAGTCTCCAGGTCTTAGATTTACAGCCACTCTCGGGCGACAAAGAGAGAGGACGAGATATGCGACCCAAAGAAAGTTCGAGTAAAAAACAGATAGGTGGATAGATAGTGAGGAGGGAGAAGAAAC
>NC_051414.1:4919776-4920204 GCF_015228065.2 Penaeus monodon
GGGGGGGGAAGAGAGATAGCAAGAGAAATTTTAAAGGAAAAAGCAGTAAAATTGTTGCTATTAACGTTATTCTTGCGGGCAGCTTTAGACGAAGGTTGCACATCAATATATCGACCTCTAGTTATCCACTTAATAAATCACATATTTCGAGGCCTATAGTAAATTCTAATTTGAGTTACTTTCTCAGTCTTTCAGTTATGATCTTTCTATTTTACTTACATATCTTCCCCGTGTATTCATTTTTTCTTACCTGCATTCTAACGGCCCCATGACCTTCCCCGTTATCTTCTTTGCCAGGTCATTGCCTCGTGTGTTCCGTGACTTCGTCCTGCTTCCTCTTTGTGATTCTTCAGAAACATACTTCTTAGAAAACCTGTAATCATAATTAAGCTTATCACTGAAAGGGTCATCAGGTTCTCTTAAAATCG
>NC_051414.1:4920530-4922060 GCF_015228065.2 Penaeus monodon
AAGGTTTCTTAATTATTTTCACAGATATAATAACCTTCAATTACCAGACTGGATATCTTCTCAGTTTTCATATCCATGCAAGGTCTAAACACCAGGGTAGCAGCAAATAACTGTTAAATACACGGTAATTAGACTATGAAAATCACGAAAACTGCGATTCACGTGAAATTGTTATGCAGAGAAACACATACCTTGAACGCACGGTACTTTCCAAAATGGTGTAACATCTCACACGTTGTCCAATATTCCGTATGCTAAAATTTCGCAACCAATAACACACCAAAAGCAAATATATTCTGAATGTGCAATTTCAAGGAGGACTCCGTGCGGGGTACGCCGTAGCTGCCACTTACCTTGATTGTATAATTTCTGATACACATGTAAATGAAACTGGGCAGGCTCAACCGTAGAATTTATCACACTACCAAACAACCGCGCGAGCCGCCTGGAGTGTTCATTCCCTTTGAATTTATATCACGAATCTCGTAAACCTCTAAAACAAATGCTGGCGAAGGGGGCGTTCTCATTGAGCCACGCAATGGATGGCTCCTGCGAATGGCCAGAGCCAGAGCGTTACGGGGCCTCGCCTAGTTCACAAGATTCCCTCCTGTACTAGAAAACATTCACATAAATCCCGCCGCTTCAAGGTCTCGCTCAAGTAGGAAACACTCACGTAAATCCTTCTCCCCGGACGCGCCGGCAACTTCAGACACCAGGGGATAAAATAGCCATAACCTACAGTAGCGACAGTAATTTTGTGTGAAACCCATCTCTTATTTAAAGAGTAAGGTAAACAGAGAAGTTTTAAAAAGGGAGAAAGAAATACAAAAACCTAGGTTGCTAGTGCGAATGATATGATGAAACTGTATCATGAAACTTATCGCTATTCTTGTATAATCCAGACTTCAGAAAAGGATAATCTCCGAAATATTATCAAGAACGCAATCATTATAGTCAATACTACTGCTGTTATTCAGCATATCACGCCATGTATCACCAAAAACAGTCGTCAAAATTCGAAGTTTTGATGGAACTGCAATGCCCATATGCATAATAGCAATAAGGAATGTAGTGACCGAGAAGAATTAAAAAGTTTTGAATGGTTGTGGCTAAAAATTATGCCAACCTACACTCTACATTTTAAGACGACCGTAAATAAATACACCTTTTTCTGATAATTCTTGTGAGTAAAATGTGACAAATTTGACATGCACGGGGGACCATACTAGCAACTTTTCCTTTTACGCAACGAACAGCGAAGTTGGAAAAGGGCTTAGGAAACGGAGCAAAGGGGGAGGAAGGGGCGAGAGTTGGAAAGAGAGCAATAAAGAGGAATAAAGGTAATAGACAGTATTAAATATAATTTAAAAAGGATAGAAGGAATAAGTGTATGAATAATAAGGGATGGATACAGGGAATAGGAGATATAGATGGATTACATGGGATAAAAAAGTATAGATATTAGAGAACGATAAGGTGAGAGGGATGAAGAATTATTTATATTTGCGTGGGGTGTAGGGGAAGGTAAGA
>NC_051414.1:4922182-4923136 GCF_015228065.2 Penaeus monodon
CCCCATAGCTCCCTACCCAACCATCAGTCAATCCGGGGCCCAGTAAAAGCGAGCTCTCTTCGGCTTGTCTCAGGGCGCGAATATTCTCACCTGGCCATCCAATCAACGCGAGTACCTGACCGAGAGGTTACAACAGACCGAGTATCTGCGCCAATTTCTCCAAAAGTCCTATCTGTTCCCGGGTCGGCCTCTGTCACTGGCTTACAAACATGCTGTGCCGTAACGATTTCACTTGGCAATCGTGTTAGCGGCGGCTGTTGCAGCGGCAGCGAGGGAAACACATGTTGTTGTGGTTGGGAGAGACAAGGGTAAATTACTACAAACTAGCACTCGCTCGAAACCAATATGTATTAGCAGGAAGAAGTGGATTAGTGTGTTACTTTTTATTTTTTTCTTCTCATTTTATTATACTTCCCCCATCTTTTTGAAATATTTTTTCTGTCCTTTTCTTCATGTATTGTTGTATTTTATAATGTATTATTCACCTTGCTCATTTTATTATCATTCTAACTTTGATATCAAATGTCATTCTCCTCAGCCTTTCCTTTTTACTTCTACATCTCTACAACGCCTACAGTCTCACCTCAGAATCCCCCTACACATCATACATATCACACTTATCACTCACAACGCCCACCACAGTACTTCAGAGTGTTGCCTTTCACCCTTAAAGCCCCAAGAACAATTCCATACGCTCTATCCCCTTATTGAAGCTATTCCATCAACAGACTTGGGGCTGAAGTTCTCCTCTGAGGTAACAGTGATACCCGAGAAGGCGAGGAGCCCGTGGGTTATCCGATATGTATCTCGCTTTATATCAGAGACTACGACTGTTGCAAGAGGCGGAAGAGTTCTGTCCATCATGCAACTGATGTGCGTCAGTCATGCATTTAGACAATTACAGACAGAGAAGAGATAATGATGAACATGGAGATCACACTGTACATGAAAGGC
>NC_051414.1:4926936-4927531 GCF_015228065.2 Penaeus monodon
ATTCATTAATTTCGAGACATTATCATAGTTGCTGTGTGGCATATCAACTATATGTAGTTGCAATGAAATACTAATGCAGCGTTTGTGTCGCAGGCCATGGTCGGTTTACCTCCCTTGTAATTCTGCGCACCATCTGTTATATGATAGACTCGCTTCTTCATGTCTGGAAGCTATCGGAACCCAAACTTCGAAAGTTCTTGCGTGCCTCTTTTCTGTTCATCATCCGAACTTCTCTCACAAACAGTAGCTCGCATCCATTGTGTAGCCTTCACTCTTTCTGGCCACGAATTTTCCTACCTTGTGGTGGGGCAGCGGACCGTAAGCTACTTCTGGACGGCATTTTGCTGATTATTGGAAAAAGTTTGGCCAGACGTTTGTCTTGGGGCTCAGCCATCTTGTAAGAAGCCCAAAGGAAGTGGATGTGGCCCGCCTGATGTGACGTGGAAGAAGCAGCGCAGTCAAGAAGGCAAGAAAGTTTAGCATTCCGAGTGCGCGGCGTTCAAGGCCTTGGTTCTCAGTGGCTCTCCTACACAAAAGGATTTGCAATGTATAAAATGTTTATGAAAATCCATGTTTTCCTACATAGGAGCACCCT
>NC_051414.1:4932348-4932661 GCF_015228065.2 Penaeus monodon
GTACTTACTATTCATACTATCGATATTTTTATTGACTTTGAGTACAGTGAGGGTCATTTTTACTCTCTCTTATGTCATACACGTCAATTGTTGTTATTTCTGAAACAGGAACGCTAACACAGAAAGTTCGTATATTAAACATATATGTTGGGTGTTCATTATACAACAGGAGTTTGAATGACTTTATTCATTCCAAGCCTAATATTAGCTTCGCTCAGCTTCCCTCAATTTCACATTTTGATTCAAAACAAAATCTGGAAATAATAATTACTGCTTAAACAAAAAACAACTTCTGCTGAATCACTTGTCCTAG
>NC_051414.1:4933296-4933700 GCF_015228065.2 Penaeus monodon
CCTTCCTAAAATGAACAGTATAGAAAGAAAGGCTGAAAGCGGAAGCACCAGTAAGAAAGGAAGACACGCGACACCGATTCCTTCCTCCCCTTCTCTTGCGTTTCTGCCACTCGTCTTCTCCCCGCGTTCAGAAAGCCTTCGGAATGCGTGGCACGGGAAGCCATAGATAGAAGCCTGTGAAACAAACGAGTGAAAGGGGAATATCAAAGAAAAGGGGGTAAAAGAAGTGTTATGTGGCTTGGAATACTTCTCACTTCAATTTGATTTTCTGAGGCTCTTCCACGTGAGGTTTCTCCTACGTGGAACTGACTTATGTTATACATATGAATGTACACGTTTTCGTTTCTCGAGCTTGTAACCACTGATGGCGAAGAAGTTAACGATGGTAAATGTGAGAATGATAA
>NC_051414.1:4935610-4935739 GCF_015228065.2 Penaeus monodon
GGTTATACAGCAAGTAGGAGTGTGACGGGTTCACGAATAAATCATATATTCTGCAATTCATAATATCGCCAGACACATGAGATATAAAATACATGAGGGTACAAAATAGATATATATCAAGCGCACACA
>NC_051414.1:4935971-4936263 GCF_015228065.2 Penaeus monodon
AAATCTTATATTCTGGAGATGTCATTCGAGTTGCCAACTAGCGTATGTGATATCTAGCTGGCGGGCACTCTTCCACGTGCAGCAGATCGGGACCCTAAGTGCAAGAAATTCTTGGTAATTCACGCGGACAGAAAAGGTCAGGAAGACATGTCACATATGACCAAACTAGCCGTGAGGATCAGAGTGATATGAAATGTTCACATAGAACCACAATAACTCACTAATTAATTTAAATATGATTTCATCATTATGTATATATTTTCAAGAAGAGAAAACAAAGAATTGATTTGTT
>NC_051414.1:4936577-4936786 GCF_015228065.2 Penaeus monodon
AGGTCTTATGTTACAGAAGAAGCTTAACGTGTCTGCATCTTTTCTCCTTCACTCTCTCTTTTCCACGGATTTATTTTCATTTTTTATAAGACTTCAAATATCCGTATCATCACCATCATTAAGATACCGGCATGCTGATAATTATTTACGTAAATTCTAATTGATTTAGCTTTCCTAATATCGGTGTTTTAGCTGACATTATTGCTGTT
>NC_051414.1:4936827-4937549 GCF_015228065.2 Penaeus monodon
CGGAGTAGATAGCCCCTTCAGGAGATTTTTTTATGGTGGCAACAACAATGCAGTTAATCATATCAAATGGCTTTAGTTAGAAAGTTTTGGTAATATTCTACATGTGATAATAAAATGTAACTGTAACAGCCGAGTTGCATTCAGGATGAAAAGTGAATTCAAAAATACCCATGAACAAGGCCTCTTACCTTAATCTTTTCATTAATAGCCCATGTGAAGCACGTTCTGTTTTGCTTTTGTTATCGCGTGCAATCTCACTTGATATAATAAAGTTATCCATTTATCTGTTAGGTTAAATTGAGATAATTTTCGTTAATGCATAACCTACATTGTGTTTAGTTGAACTAAGCAAAGGCAAAAAGTAGCAAGGGCCCGGCCGCACGAGACCCTTTCCTCACCACTTAACAGACCTTTTACCCCAAACAACATATTTGAAATAATCAGTCTCTCATTCTCCTTGTACTATGATTTGCTAAAGTAATTACAATATGTGTCAGTCATATGTCCTCGTGACCAATATCTTTTGTTATTGAGCTGACAGCATACAAAACACGAGTAACTGGTATCAATGCAGTGTTCATTGATCATCTATTTAGCCCTTAGTGCCACGGACTGTACACATTTAGTCTCGACAATTGATCAATCGATTTACGTGAAATAATGAAAAAGAGACGAGAAACATGGAAGAGGCCTATTACCCCGTTCCATCCCATTAAATAACG
>NC_051414.1:4937767-4937922 GCF_015228065.2 Penaeus monodon
TTCCCTTCATCAAATCACACGGCTCTGTAACCTAATCCGCGATCTGCACAATCACATCACCTGACCGTGAGTCTGTCGTAACAGCCTGGCTCATGAATGTTGGATGTCCCGAGAGAACTATCGAGACTCCTTTCCCAACGGTTCTGGCGGACGGT
>NC_051414.1:4938533-4939289 GCF_015228065.2 Penaeus monodon
ACGCCACTTTCATTTTATCCTCAACACATTTGTTCTTCTAGCCTCCCACCTTCTCTACTCTACCCCACGGACCATGAAGAAAATGCCCCCTTTACTTCCCTTCATCAAATCACACGGCTCTGTAACCTAATCCCGATTCACATCACATCACCTGACCGTGAGTCTGTCGTAACAGCCTGGCTCATGAATGTTGGATGTCCCGAGAGAACTATCGAGACTCCTTTCCCAACGGTTCTGGCGGACGGTCCTTCCCGATGGTCTTTCACGAATGTCTCTTCTGATGGCCCTTCTCGACGGTTTTTCACGACGCTCTTTTCCAACTGTTTTTCCCGACAGCCTTTCCCGACGATCCCACTCGCCCTAGCTGGACTTCGCAATCGCTACCATCACGGTAAACTATTTATGGTGCCCTGTTCGTAGTCCGGTTAGAAGGTTGGCTAGTATATATGAAACACCTCTTGCTACAGTTGCAAATAAACAAGTAAAGTTCACAATACTTGACAGTTGTGCCGCCCACCCGGTTTTCAAAATTCTGTCTAACAGTAGCAAAGCTCTCAAGCCGGCTTCAGGGAACGCACTGCTATAGGGGCTTAGGGCTGGTCTCCTCTTATTTATATTCAGGTTTCGAGATCATTTTACTTAGTAACAGAGTCAAGGATCGTGTAAAGCAGCCTCTTCCTTTACTAAAACCAACAGCACATGCCACATAGGGTACATCAAGTTTTTGTCAGAGTTTATTTTTCCCTTCATCAGGGC
>NC_051414.1:4939362-4939566 GCF_015228065.2 Penaeus monodon
CGGTGTGTGTGTGTGAAGATATATAAGGTTTTATCCGTGTGCATGTAAAATAGAAATAATATAGATGAAAGGCGGCATTGCAGTAAGGCGAGCAAACGTTCATACAGTATTCAGAGTTTTTTGTTTCGCATCCACTTACACTGATCAAAGACCAACACACGTGAGCAATCATTTCAAACACTGTATCTCAAGTGACTGCCACTT
>NC_051414.1:4940674-4940990 GCF_015228065.2 Penaeus monodon
CGCCACTTTCATCTTTATCCTCAACACATTTGTTCTTCTAGCCTTCCCACCTTCTCTACCTCCTACGCCGCAACCGCTGACAATCCTCTTTAATGTCTTAATTGAATTTTAGTCTTCTAATTACTTTTTAATATGCAATTTTGATTGCGAAATCCAACTAAACACGCGAATGCTTTTAAATGAAAGCGCGTGCAGAAAACAGCACCTGTATAGAAGAAAGACGGAACGGACATATATTTCTATAGAATAAAATGTTCTGTTTTGTTCTTTTGCAGAAATAAGAACGAACTGCGACTAATTAACCCGTATAAAAAAG
>NC_051414.1:4941065-4941189 GCF_015228065.2 Penaeus monodon
ATTCAATAAATATTACGAACAACAATAAACTATTAGTATATTTCTACTGAAGGATTCACATTTTGTATTACTGGGATTTATACCACGTATAACCGCAGTAAATATTTCTTTGTGGGTGGATATT
>NC_051414.1:4941217-4941695 GCF_015228065.2 Penaeus monodon
CCTATAAGCATTTTTTTCCACGGAATAAACGAAATTAAATGGGTAAATAGCTCCAAGAAACACTCTGGGTCTTGAGGGAGACGAAGAAAACAAGACGTCGGGGGAAGGATATGAGCACAAGGACTATCCTTCAGCTTCACTTGAGTCTTGAAAACACAAGGTAATTAGCGTCTGAAGAAGGCCCTGACGACAAAAGACCTCCTTCATTAATAGGACAAAAAAAAAAAAGCCAAATAAGCTACCGTTGGGTTGAAGCAGTCACATTCTCTGGTAATCTCTCGTCTGTTGCGTTTTCGTAATTGGGTCGCGTCCTCATGACGGAAGCTGGTCCTTGCTCCTTTGAGACGGATTTGTTGCCTCTTGAATCGTAGTTTACAGTGTTATATAGCTGATGGTTGGTATTATAAGGGGTTAGTTTCATCCAGTTGTGATTGACATATCCAATGATTGTGGTAAGCTTTAATTGTAACCAGAAGTG
>NC_051414.1:4941745-4942757 GCF_015228065.2 Penaeus monodon
AGGAAAAAAATCAAGACGGTATTTATTAGCTGATTTATAAATAAAGAAATTACTGAAACTAATCCTCAGCATTTTCATACAATCATGTTTTTATTCATGTTTAAATAAATCAGCTTCAGAGTAATAGGATTCACGATTTGATGCAAAAAAATTTAATATATATAAGAAAATTCTTTTTCCTTGTCGATTGCTTTTCCTTAATAAATGAAGATTACCATGAATCTCTCCTCGCCTTTTTCCTTCCTCATTTTCCTCTTCTCATATCATATGTCAAGGCTCCAAGCACTCCTCTGAAATTCGACACGTGCTGACATGACTAGCTCTCAAACACGGACGTTGGAACCCCGAACGTGATGGTCATTTCCACCAAACTTTCCTCATTCATTCCCAGTCAGATCCGGCAGGGACGACCTAGTCCTCTTGCACACCGGCCTGCCAACATTCTCAGTTCTGAAGTTGGATTCCGTGCCGAGGACGCTTCAGGGGAACTAACTGATGTTTTGAAGGCAGGGTTTTCGAAGTTGTTTCATTCAGCAAGAAGTTCATGAATACACACACGAGCGCGAGTGAGCGACTTGCGAAGAAATAAGGACCTGAATAACTGTTCTTCAATCATGGTATTCCGTTCCTAGTGTATGATAAAACAGACCGCAGATGAAAATAATGAAATAACCACTACATTTGAATTTTTCCAAAAGCATCAAGCCTTTATTGTAGCTTAAAATGCTCTATGTATTTGCAACCAGAAATGGCCTCCGAAAACCTCCACCACCCTCTTGCTTTAATCTGGAAGATTTTTCATTCACTAATTTTAACGTTTTAGTTCCTTTTGATGAATAATTCTAAATTGCTGAAATAGATGAACTCTAAAAAGATCAAATAAAACTATTTTTAAATCATAAGTTAATGTCTGCAGGGAAGAACATTGAAAGAAAACTTTCTTCTAATCTTATCCGAAGTAAATGTAATCTTATGCAAATCCACTTGTACAGATTATGTTGAATTAGTGGGA
>NC_051414.1:4942785-4943129 GCF_015228065.2 Penaeus monodon
TAATTAATTGTTAAAACAGTGATTTTTAAAAGCATTTCATCGTTCGAAGTCACTCATACTAATGTAAATATCCTTCAGATACAAGCAAAAGGAAAGCTAACATATTGGCATGCAGTATCCGCAATGCCTCAGCCAGGCTATATCCGCTGGTCCTTGTGCAGAAGATGCTGGTGTTGACGTGGATTCAGTGACGTCTTTCCCGGTAAAATGAGGAAGTGTAAGGAGACCCGTTTCCTTCTCCGTCGTTGGGGCAAAGCCTACAGCTGTGGTGTATGACAGCATTTACTAATGTAGGATGTAGAAGTGCTTTACGGATTTATTTTGTAAATAATCTTGCTCATGGT
>NC_051414.1:4943355-4943590 GCF_015228065.2 Penaeus monodon
TTACTTAACAACCTTCATCTTAGCATAATAAATTAGCTATTAATGATAAACTCAGATCTAATCAACCTTTAAGTATATTTATAAACGGCATATTTCACGATGTATATTTTTTCTTCATATTATTACAAGTATTATGTTCTTAGCAGTAGATCTTCATTGAAGTATATGTTAAATAGAATAAATTAGTAAGCTTAAGCCAAAAAGGAAAAGTTGAACCTATTGTGTTTATCTCAAC
>NC_051414.1:4943716-4943809 GCF_015228065.2 Penaeus monodon
GAAAATCTGAATTTTTCAGTATCCATCCCAGACTGAATGGAAAATCACACTCATTTAGAGCCGTCTGCGAAACGGAAGCAACCTTAATTTTAA
>NC_051414.1:4943907-4944059 GCF_015228065.2 Penaeus monodon
GGGAAAAATTCGGTTGATTTCTCTTAGAATTTCCTTCTTTGTAGCGTGCCCCTACTGTTAGGTTAAAGGCCATGTTGGTTTTCTTCTGTTTGTTCTCTTTAGTAATATCTAATTTAGGGGGAAAGGTTTCTCATTGCAACTCATCCCCTTCC
>NC_051414.1:4944081-4945465 GCF_015228065.2 Penaeus monodon
AGACGTACCCGTTAGAAGAACCCCCTTGAAAAACTGTCTATATTGTTTTTATTTTTACTTTTATTGTATCATTTGTTTAGCCGAGATATTTTAAGTAAGTTATTCCTTTAGTAAGTTATCCATCAGTAAGATGTCAAAAAGTAGAATGATGAAATGAAATGTAATTATTACAACTGAATTTCATCCTGTATTTGTGTCATTAGCGCTCTAATTTTGGCGTTGGCATGAGGTATGGTATTGATGTAACTAAACGCTAAGTAAAGTATATGAGTGCCAGGTAAGTAAGGCAAATAAGGAACACGGGCACCAGACAAGTTGAGTGATAAGTAAGCTTATTGAAGGTCAGGTAACTAGCATATAAAATATTAGTGCCAGGTAAGTAATGCATAAAATATTAATACCACGAAAGTAAATGTGAGTGCCAGGTAAGTAAAGCAAAAAAAAAAAAATGAGTGCCAGGTAAGTAATAAGGGAATGCTAGGTAAGTAAAGTAATCGAACACCGGTGAAGTTATGTAAATGCGTAAGTCAAGTAAGATAAAGGAGTGCCAGGAAGTAAGTTAAGTGATAACTGTGAGAAAGTGTCAGGAAAGTAAGTCGAACACCAGCGAGTGAGGTATGTCATCCAGCTTAGGAAGGAAAGTGTGCGCGCTTGCGTACGGTTAGGTAAGGAAAGTTCATGAACAATAAGCAAATAAACCGAGTGCCAAACATTTAATGTAAATGAGCACTAGGTAAAAATGGCGAGTGACTGGTACGCAAGGCAAGTGAATATCAAGTAATGAAACTGATTACTGGCAAGTAAAGTAGGTAATTGCCGGGTAAATAGTGGTGCCAGTGAACACTAGTGAAGCAAAGTGAGTGCCAGGTAAATACAAGTGAACTCCAGTATGCTAAAGTAAAGGCCCCAACACTCTTTCCGTCAATGTCTGCGTTTCTGCATGAATAGCATCCATGCGGAATGCCTCCCAGACGAAGACGACAGCAACCGTTTTCGTCTTACAAAATACAGCCTTGATCATGTGCAATGGAGGGTCTATACTGCTAGAATGTTTTATAAGTATGTTTAAACGAAAGTCCGTGCAAACATTTTACAATCTGTCTTTTTACAATACAATAGTTTTCATAATAGTATTACATTTATTACAAATAATATATATATATGAGAATGTCCGTGACTACTGGGTCCCAACTCGAATGATACTATGCTTGCATACATGGCTATTATGTTTGAGCATTGGTACTTTGCTAATGTCCAAGCGTCGGACCATTTATACACAGAAAATTCATACTGGCACACAAGAAATGAAAAAGTGCTTGTGTTATGAGGCCTTAAGAGCACCAGATATGTAAGGGAAGTGTTCACCATGTACAGTTCCCCACAA
>NC_051414.1:4945545-4945615 GCF_015228065.2 Penaeus monodon
GTGGAGAGGAAGGTCTCTAACGATTATTGTAATTGTCGATGTTAGAATATTAAATCCGACAACAGAACTT
>NC_051414.1:4946036-4946704 GCF_015228065.2 Penaeus monodon
AGCGATTGTTTCGGTATCGTGATTGTGCAAAGTTGCCAGTTTTACCAGCTTCAGTTCCTTTTCTGAAAAAGGAAAACGCCACATATTTCAAGCAAGGATGTCGGCACTGTAATGTTTCTAAACATTTTTACAATAATTTCAATGGCTAATATAATTTTCCAGTGAAAATATCATGACAATTATCACTTACAAGCCTCATTATAAACTAGAACATTCTACTCACAGACCATTGGATACTATGCATTTATTGCCAGAAAAAAATCTTGGAACTGTATATAAAGTACAGGCGAGTTGTTGAGTTCCAGATGAATAATACAGGCGATTCCAAGTATGCACGGGAGCCATCTTCAATTCAGATATTAAAATCCACAATGTTTCCTATATCAACCAGAGCTTAAAAGTTTGAGCCTTTGGTTCGAAACTGTTGGGGTGCAACCCCGAAGTGGTTTTGGAATTTTGGTGGGATTAATATGCAAGATTCGTTATATTTCGTTTATGAAGCCATGTCCTCAATGAACATAGTATTACATTTACACAAATTAACGTTTGAAAGATTTTCATTTTTATATTCACTTTATCCTGCAAGTATGTAGAATTATACATTTATGTAAGGGCATCACTTAAGTTTTTTTCTTGATGGGGAGAGGGCGCTCGGCGACATTGGTGGG
>NC_051414.1:4946743-4947314 GCF_015228065.2 Penaeus monodon
TTTATAATAAGTCCAACCTTAGATTGCACAATGCTATAGAAAATAGAGAAAAAAATCATATCCTTCCATGGTGCAGCCGTTCTTTCTAACAGGGGTGTTATTTGGTGTGGTTGGAGGGACAATCCCCGCCCCCTGAATGTCTGTTTTTCCCCCAAATTACACCTCTGTAACTCCAAGAATACCTTTTTTTTCAAAAAGATTCTTGTAAGCAGGGTGGGGTGTCTCGAAGCCCCCAGGAAATTGATTGTGTTCACTTTCTTCGCCAACGTTGCCCGCATCCAAAAAAAAAAATGAGATGACGCCCCTGCTTTCTAAGTTATTCGTTTCAGATAATTGCTGCCATATACGTTAAAGACCAAACCGGGGAGGGGGGGATGAGCAGTGACATTTAACAATACACATTACACATCTATATAGGAATATTATACATCTGCATAATTTACACAAAACGCATATCTCGTAGTAATGTAATTTGTTAAACAAAGTGATGTTAGTTAAATCTATTGTAGTATAGTGAGCTATGCTAGGTTATTTAAATGAAAATAGCGAAAGGAAATATTGCAGTTCGTCC
>NC_051414.1:4947333-4947520 GCF_015228065.2 Penaeus monodon
TCTACAACAGATATAAAGCATGTGAAATTAATTGCTGTCTCGTCCATTTACCTTTTGCAATCCGTGCGCTGTCCTAAACAATTTTAATTCTCGTTTCCTCTTTTACTTTTTTTAAACAATTTCTGCAACTTGTATTTTCCCCCGGTCATGATAACATCCATGCGTCTCCAAAAATTATAGCACGTCA
>NC_051414.1:4949375-4949586 GCF_015228065.2 Penaeus monodon
ATTTTTTCAAAGCTTTTTTCGTGGATAAATCCTTCAGCGTTTGTCTATACATTTTAAAATTGATTTTGCGAGGACTACCCTTAGCGTATGACCCGTCCTGAAAATATCTGGTGCTTTCTTCTTTCCAGACTGACCTCAGTTACTGGTCAACCGTACACTGGTGGCCGCTGGTTTCAAGGATTTGGGTTGACAGGAGTGGCGAGAATTACAG
>NC_051414.1:4949869-4950658 GCF_015228065.2 Penaeus monodon
TTCATCAATTTTGTTTGTATCGTCTGACTGATTAATAATTAGCTATGTCATGATTGAAGGGACTTTCGTTTCTCTATCAAAAATGGTATTGAGACCCAAAGCTTATAACTAAAGAGTTTTCTCGACATATAAGTGCTTATTGATGGATGTCTCTCTGCGTATTTAGTTTCTTTACCTTCTCTTTTCTGTGTATTATGTTATAAATATAATATATATATTATCTAGATTGTAGATTCCTTTTCCCATTTGTTTCCCTCCCCGTCTCTGTTATGGCTAATGGGCGTATGATCGCGGGGCTTTCGTTCTTTGTAAATAGGTACAGGTAGGACCAACAGCTACAACGAAAAACGCGTTTCCGAACCTGGTGTGCTATGGATGGTTCTCTGCGTCTTAGTATCTTGTACTTCCTTTTGTGAAATATGTTACAAGAATAGGATAAGTTATTTACTTTGATTTCAGCCATTTTCTGGGTATCCTCTCCCCCCTCTGTGTTGGACTTGAAAGGAGCTAAAGGCGGGGCGTGTTCGCAGTTCTGTAAATAGATAAAGGATAGGAAGGAGCTAGAGCGTATAAACCTGTTCCTGAACTCTGGTGAATCTGCTGTGTCCATCAGCATCTGAATCGCTACGTCCCGGAATTCTCAGCCCTCACGGGGCGATTATTCGTACACCTTTCTGTTGAGCAGTGGGGTACCATCTCTGGCTGATGTGGACTTGAAGACTCATCTTAAGTGTCAGTTCTGCATGAGATAATTTAGATGGCATGAAGTGTCATGACGCTAGGATTTTG
>NC_051414.1:4950709-4951021 GCF_015228065.2 Penaeus monodon
CCTCGCAGGCAACGGCAGTCACGCCTGCTTCGTGCTCTGACCCAAACATCACTCTTAAGTATATTCTTCAAACATGAGTAAATATTAATTGAAGTTGAAGTGATCATTCCGACACTACATTTGGCTGAAGTGAATCTGTGTGGACATTGAAAAAAATCTTTTACTGAAAATGAAATTCCCCACACCTCTCATTTTCTAATCCTGTTGCTTAGCTTGAGCATGCAAACAAAGAAGTCAGGTAACCTTCTGCGCCACTCGACCCATTCACTTTGCACTAGATGGGGTGTGTTTACAAAATAACTAGGCTTAGCG
>NC_051414.1:4951182-4952331 GCF_015228065.2 Penaeus monodon
AGTCAATGCGAGCTTTCGTAATTTCAAAATCTACATTATTGAAACTTACAATCATACTCTCAGCTATTGTTTTTAAGGATCATTTAACACTATAATTACGAATGGCAAATATAAGAAAATGGGTGACTGTAAATGAGATTATTCTTAATATTGAAAAGATAAATTATGTAATTTATCATAGAAAACAAACTAACCAAACATGCTTGTTGTTTTACAATCACGTTGACATTCATACTGATTTTCATTTAGATGAAAACTACAATATAAACTAAATAAACTATGTACTTATTCATTAGTTACGAAAAAAGCCCTACAACAAATACATTATACCCTGGCAATTGCCTTACCCACATTCAATATATGAGCACAATATGAAGGAGTTCTATCTATACGATTAAAACCCTTACAGAAAAAAACAGAATTGGCTTAGTATCTTTGTCTAGAAGGAATATATGACAGGTTTCTAATCTCGATCATTAAAGCTAGAAGAAAAAAAAATATTAATTTGTTGAAACTCCCAATTCAATGAGCTTTTTGATTCCGGAATTAACGATAGATTAAGAAACAAAAATATGCTTGCTGTTTCATTCATGCAGTCTGAATAGACCAAATCATATATAACTGTATAATGACACAACTCTCTCCCTGAAAAATTAAACTGTTGCCCTTCTCTGTCCTTTTTAAGCACTCATTGAAGTATCAATTATTTTCCCGTTATATCTTGTGACGTCTGAGCTCCTGTATCTCTATATTCCCACCTGCACTTTATCTTATATAATTTATATGCACAATTTTCTTATGGCATTACTGCATTCTCCGGTAGCAATGTCTTTTTCCTCAATTTCAGTACGTAGAAAGCCATACAGTACTTCAACTGTTAATTTCCGTACTAAGAAAATAAGCATACAAAATACTAATTCTGGAATTTCTTAAGCTATGTAAGTTAGAGCCTTTGCTTTAATTTCATTTTGTTTATATATATTTCTACATTTCTTTTAGCATTATGTAAAATATAATAATGTCAGTCATTAATAGTACAAACGGCCTTCTTTCACTCCTGAAGGGCTCAGCCACACCTATTGTTAAATTTTGTTTTAGTAATAATATTAAAGACCTCTTTTTAAAACATCTCCGAAACTTTGATGGATC
>NC_051414.1:4952485-4952569 GCF_015228065.2 Penaeus monodon
GATACGCAATGATACAACCGTACACCAAAGGGAAGCCTGTGCCTTCATTTGTTTATATATTACAGATACTTAGACAAGGAAATC
>NC_051414.1:4952689-4952785 GCF_015228065.2 Penaeus monodon
TCCACGGCCTTACGAAGCGAAGAATCGTAAGTTGCCTATTTTCCACTTTTAGTTCAAGCTTCAAATTATAGAACTTATTAGTATATTCAATATTTG
>NC_051414.1:4953479-4953903 GCF_015228065.2 Penaeus monodon
CTTCAAGGGAAAGGATAAACCAGGAACGCACTGTTATTATTGCTACCACTAATATGTTATAACATTTATATTAGCATTAAACATGACACTGTGTAGATCAATAATCATTTTCATGGTAAAACATTATTATATACCTCAGATTCCCCCAGCAGAGCATAGATATCTAGATCGTGATAAGTCTAGCAACGACACCGTACCCTTACTTTTTAAATTAATTAGTATGATAATCCAAATAACAACTGTACAGTTATTTTTGTGCCACCAAACATCAAAGAACTTCTTTATTTTTATGTGTGCGTGCGTGTATGTAAAATGAATGTTGACATACCACGTGATATGTATTTTTCAATTTTCGTTCAGAAAAACTGAAAAGCAAAAACTAAAAACGTAAATTGTCACTCAGTGTAGGGGATATAGGCAGCTG
>NC_051414.1:4953948-4954191 GCF_015228065.2 Penaeus monodon
TACAGTAGGTCTACCTATTTGCATTCAGCCCATCAAAATGTAAATCCATACAGAGGAATGTATATAATGATTACTCTCTCGCGTATTTTAAATGAAGATAATATTGTTGTCAAAAAATCAACGCATAGAGGCAGAGTTTGGTTATATGTATGCTGATGGTAGCGGGATAATATTTGTGTTTGTTTTTCTCTGGCTCTGTTGTTGTTTAATTCGGATATTAGATTTCAGTGTGTGGAGTGCCCG
>NC_051414.1:4954399-4954758 GCF_015228065.2 Penaeus monodon
AAAAAAACATTGCAAACTATAACTATATCCGATATCATTATTGCCAGTACTCCAATGTCGCTGGAATATTAAGACAATGCAGCGTCACATCAGTGATGTATTTGCATGCAATATCCAGATTCCTCTCGTCGCCGATGCAGTTCCCACGTATTTACACAGAATGGAGAGAATCCCATGCCATCTTATTTTACAATGTATTGACACACAACACCCGAGGAAACCTGGCGTTACAGAGTGTCTCGCCTTTTCGGGGAATTCTCCCGTTTTTGAAAGTAAGCAGAAACGTATTTTATTTTCCTTTTCCAACTTTCTGTTCTTGCAGTTCATATTTTCATTTTTAATTAGTTTGTTATCAAATT
>NC_051414.1:4955100-4955287 GCF_015228065.2 Penaeus monodon
TGAACTGCCTTCAGTACACATGAAGCCACTCAATTAACATAAGCAATTTACAACTTCAAAACACTGGATTAACTTCCACCTCCAGGGGAAAGTATTAAAAGTAAAATCAGCCATAACAACTTCGACGCGATTATCCTGTCTCCTTCTTGACCCTGATATGTGTTCCTTAGAATTCTGTTATTCGGTA
>NC_051414.1:4955322-4955387 GCF_015228065.2 Penaeus monodon
AGCCTCACTAAGCGATGCAATTCTTTACTTTTTTTTCTTTACTCACTTTTTTTCGTACCAAAAGG
>NC_051414.1:4955927-4956154 GCF_015228065.2 Penaeus monodon
CGAGAGAAAAGGAAAAGATAGCATACCGAAGGCACGGGGAGAGGAGAAAACAAGGAGATGGTAGAAAGTAAGAAATGACGTGAGATTAGTAAGGAAAAGGAGAAAATGTAAGAGGGAAGGGAACGAAAGAAATGAACGAGGAAGAAGTGAGAACGGAAGAAAGTAATTAGAAGAAACAAAAGATAGCGACTAGAGTAAGTGGGGTCTAGGGGTCAATTGGATACGAA
>NC_051414.1:4957049-4957718 GCF_015228065.2 Penaeus monodon
CGTATTCATGGAGTAAACGCACTCACACTTCCACATTTGTGATCATATTACACGCAGTGGTATATAATACCTCGTTACCTAATTACACAAGCGAAATACTTACGTGTACTTCTACTCACGCCCTGCTATCGGGCACAGTGGATTGCGTCATCAAGCTTTAACGTTATTAATTCTTCTAGATTTTTTATGTGCCTCTGCTCTATCTATCTATACGCAAACCCCGCTTTGTTTTTTTCTCTCCCTGTTTTTTTACGCTCGTATTAATTAACAGAATTCAGTATCCCTAGATAGAAGGAAAAAAGAACTGGGCAACCTAATTACTTTCAAACACTACATGTCTCTTTTTGAGGGCTGAATTCTGGGCGTAGTGTCCGTATCCTAATGGAAAACACTACATATTCCATTATCTTTGGCAGCCGCAATTACAGAAACATGTTTGGTGCGTCTGGTCATTAGAGCTCACAGGGAGAGAGGAAGAGCAGAGCGCGCGGTGACCGTTGCTGTGGGCGTGAGGGCGTGTGTGTATTCAGATGGGTGGGTAGGTGAGTGTAAGGGGGGAAGGAAGGGTGCGAGAATGGCTAGGTGAAAGGGAGTGGGGTTAAGTGGGCATATGTGAGTGGGGGGGGGGGGCTGTGTTAATGGGTGGGGGTCGTGGGGAAAGAAAGGTAA
>NC_051414.1:4958525-4958989 GCF_015228065.2 Penaeus monodon
ACACAAGTGTATATATGTATAACGAGGAAGCATGGAAACAGTATGAGGAAAGTACACAGATTACATGAGCTTGATATCAACTTTTATCGGAAATTAAGCAAAGGTATTAACATACAGATGGAACATGTAAGACTCCCTTCACTTTTCTAAATGCCTTGTTTCGTATTTGAGCATTTATTATCATAATATTTTTCTGTGGCATAACTTGTTAATGTGTTTTTTCTCTTCTTCCTTATTCGGTTAATTCTCTAATCCGTGTCTTTTTTCTTTTCTCTCATATTTTTTTATCTTTATCTCTTCTTACTGATGTCTCGTTCTTGTAAACCTTTGGTCATTCATGTACTTTTATTCTTAAATGACGTTGTAATGAGGATAGTCAGTAATACAATAATAATGAAAATAAAACAAAGAGAAAAAAAGTAGAATATGATCATCGTTAACATTTAAGTAGAAAGTAAAGTAGC
>NC_051414.1:4959137-4959430 GCF_015228065.2 Penaeus monodon
GGGTTATCGGCTAAAACAACTGAATGGAAAATAAGGGAAAAAACGTCAAAAAGAGAAAAAAAACTCATAAAAAGTCAGGTCTTGGTTGTCCCTGTTCATTTGTTTAACTCTGAGCCTCCCTCCTTAGGGGCGAGAAGTTAACCATGTTACTAACATTAAGGAACTACTCGTGTTACCTGAGTGGTTTCACGTGTACTGGGGACGGGTAACTTGAAAAATAATGCTAATCATAGGTTACTGATAATTATTGTCATTGCCAAGCCCTCTTTCCAACAACAAAAGAAGAATTCAAG
>NC_051414.1:4960840-4961658 GCF_015228065.2 Penaeus monodon
ATAAGAACCGAAAAATTACATTACATTTCCTCCATAACAGAATATTTCTCAGTGAGATTCCTGATAAGTTGTTACTTGTTTAATCTGATAAGGAACACAAACCGCTGTTCCATTTATCGTAACCTTGTCAAATTCACCGAGACTTATCATTTAATGGTTCCAAGGATGCACCCATTTATTTAAAATGATGAACAGTCGATTTGGGACCTTGGGAACCTCCGATCAAATATATGGCCTCTCGCCTTCATGGAAAAAATACTATCATCAGAAAACATTGTGTATCTATACTAGCGGGAAATAAAAGCAGCTTGGGTTCCACATTCAAAATTATAGCGACATAACTTTAGGGTAACCTGGAAGTGAGTTATAGCTGTTGTATGTTGCATACTTAACAAGAACAAGGATAGAAAATTGTAATCTGAAGTAAAAAGTGATTTTTCATCCTACTTATGGGTTGAAAATGAAGTACATTTCTGTGGAAGATATTTTTCTTACACATTTTCTTTCTCTTTCCTTCTAATTCTCCACCGGACTACTACTGAGTCGTTCCGTAGTCTAAATGGGAGACTGCTGTTCTCTTGCTAATACTTTTAGACTCGTGCTAGAAGTACTCTTAATTTCTTGCATGTCACCTGTTATACCTCTGTATTCTACATTGTTTATGACAAATGTAGACCAGAACTTTCACGTTGATGATAAAGAACAAGAGCTTGAAGGGACACTTTTATAACTGGGATGAAGATTTACTTGTGGCAGCCGACACAGGGAAAACACTTGATATACCTTGGTAGAATAATTTGATGGTGATTATATTTGCG
>NC_051414.1:4963651-4965028 GCF_015228065.2 Penaeus monodon
AAAACAGAGAAACAATTGACAAAAAAAATTCTTTCCTGCTTTCTTCATGGCAAAATCATTAATGGTGTTGATGTCATTGTCTCTTAAACTAATCATTTGATACTACCATGTACCATCAGCTGATAAGCATATGTTCAAATCACGGCTTGTTCGAGGTGAGTGTTTTAACAGTACAACCAAAGCCACGTTAACACCAAGATTTATTTGACACGGAAAAGTGTTACAGTAGTAATATGTAAAGAACAAAGTATAGCAAGAAAGTAATTCCTGAGCAGGATACGATATGTACCTTCCTATACGCGAAAATATGATAATTTTCAGTTAGGAAGGTACGTATCGTATCCTGCTCAGGAATTAATTTCTTACTATACTTTGTTCTTTACATATTACTACTGTAACACTTTTCCGTGTCAAATAAATCTTGGTGTTAACGTGGCTTTGGATAATTATCAACACGATAGATTCAGCTTTCTTGGTAATTTCTGTTTATCAGGGTTTAAGTGTTTCTTAAGTAATAAGGTAAACTGCAAAGATAAAATTTTGTAGAGCTTGTAATGATTTTATTTGAATGCACTTAAATACATTACCACATTTATTATTCTTGGTGAAGGTATGCCTATTCTCCAAATATGATTACCGTGTTTTGCAGCAAAGTATCTAATAAATGGTCATATTCTGTTCATTACCTTTACGATAGTTTGAACTTTTAGTTTAAACCTAGATCATAGTTCTGGTCTACGCTGCAGCTACCGTTATCGTCCTTATCATACATTTGTTTTACATTTGAATATTCCACTAATGAATAATATAGCTTCATAAAAAGTATTCCCACAACCAATGAACATAAAAACATTATTACACCTAATATTATGAATTCCAGGAACGATGGAAATATGACATTAATTATAACACGTGCAAACGGATATGCTGTTTGACGAACTGAAGGTGAAGATACATTTTGGATAAAGGAAAGACCAAAAATAATTACATTATTGGGGAAAGTAGTTAATACCATTTCAATTTTCTTATGCGGACTTCGATATAGGACTAGTTATTGGTAAGGTAATGATATTAGGCTATGCAAGTTATAGCATGAAACAATCATTAACATTTGAAATAATATAAGTCCCTTTTTCATATATAATTTATAATTTATATAAGTTATTAGAAAACTTTCTTAAATACATATTTCCCCCTACGTGATTGGAAACGTACATTAGTTTACACTTTATGGGGAAATTATTCATATCACAGCAGTCATGCAATGTCGAGCCGTGAAACTGATTAAACAGAAAGAGAACAATGCTTGTAAAGGTAACCCTGGAATTATGCATAAAACAGAAACAAAATGTTGACGCAATCAGCGACAAAAATCAA
>NC_051414.1:4965057-4965300 GCF_015228065.2 Penaeus monodon
AGATGATCGGATTGAACTGGGTCTCTGGAGGCCTAATCATCTACTCATTGCGCTGGCAAGTATACAGAATTTTAGAATAGCATAATTTAGCTGAATGAATAATATCACTGGTTTCATCATCGTCGTCACCATAACCATCCTTATCTAGATAGGATGTATATTTCTATTCGAATATATTTAATTTTCCTATGACTTAACATATAAATCCTCTCCCCGACCCTTCTCTGTCTCTTTCATTCATTT
>NC_051414.1:4965402-4966733 GCF_015228065.2 Penaeus monodon
AGTGATATTACAGTTTGCTCGATAATGGATTGTGAGGGATGAGTGTTTTATTGCTGCCAATTCATTTCTTTCTTACCAAATAAGCGAATGTTTACATTTGAGCTCCCTGTTTCATCCCATTACAGTAAAAAAAAAATCTTTTAGCTAATAATTTTGGTTATGAAATATAACTTAACAACTTAATATTGTTAAAAGAACACATACTCTACTTAGGTAGAGCTTAGGAAAAAAAAAATGTTTTCAGCAAAAATTGTCTTCCAATATTGTTGCATAAATTACTTTGCCAGTGGATTTCACAAGATTATAATTTCAATCATTGATTTCAATAATTACACTAATTCTTCTTCTTTCACATCTCAGGTGGAGCAAGCTGTTTGGGGCTCCCTCGCCTAGGATCCTATTAGGTAGTAGCAGTAAGCCTGAGCGATTTCAGGGACGGAATATATATATTGCTGTTTATTGTACATTACAACCTCCATGAATATAAATTAATGAATATATTACTCAATCGCTAACCATTAATACTAGCGTGGTACAAATTTTGAGTACTGGAGAATTGACTTCGATAACGGATATAATCCTAAACAGTTAGGTATGTGGACAGATAAATAGACAAATACACGTAATCAGTAATAATCAGTTTTATCGCGAATAATTACGTAAGAATTAGGAGAGAATGAGAAGCAAAAGGAAATGATCAACAGATTTCTTTGTATTAAAACTTACGAAATCTGGATTTGCTTATTCGCGACTAAAGAAAAGAAATGTATTGAGCTGATTTGACAACTTTATGAGTTTGATTATGATATTAACTGATTATGATATTAGTTGCTAGTGATTATTATAATGATATTGAGAATATTAATTATCAATTATTGACTAAGATATTAATTAATATAATACAGTAGATTGGTAAGTAGAACGATGAATAACTACTGGAGTAATTTTTTAATGCAAACCTGAATACATGTTAAACTGTACATTCTTCATCTTTATTAGAAATGAGTTGACCGCAATTCGTATAGAAATAATAGCACACTGGCACAGGCACTATTTATTTCTTCTATTTGACAGGTAACACAAAAAAAAGAAAAAAAATTAACGTGCTTTAAGGAAGACGGGGGAAAAATCAGTTGGTTGGTGTCACATTGACGATCCGATTAAATTAATTCTCTGGTGGTCTAGCTGTCTGCTAATAACGTTCGCGCGTATCCAGAATGACCATCCTTGTTACTATAATCTTCATCATTAAATTATTACCATTTTTATCATCACCCCATCCTTAATTTTGTTGTAATATAACCGTTTTCGTAATATGAAAATAATTTTTT
>NC_051414.1:4966817-4967034 GCF_015228065.2 Penaeus monodon
GTGCGTTCACTTGGGCAGTGTGTTGCATGGCGAAATCACGTGAACGGTCGAGTTGACAAAACGTTACGCAATGTCGCGAAGAGAGCGGCCTTTAGGGTAGTTTACTTTGCCTCGCATTTTGTTTGTAAACAACAAAAATATGACGCCTATTCAGAAATCTGCCTCTTCTTGGTTTTGGAATACGTTTTGACTTGTGGTATGTTTGACCATCAATGAG
>NC_051414.1:4967113-4967227 GCF_015228065.2 Penaeus monodon
ATGGTAAAGCTACTGTTATTTTTAAAAAATGCGTGTCTGAAATTTAAGCGATATGGCTTTGGTGGATACGGGAATAAATTCATCATATTTTGACAGTGTATACTGAAGCATTTA
>NC_051414.1:4967815-4967891 GCF_015228065.2 Penaeus monodon
ATAATCAGCTTAAAATGTATTATTTGTTAATAATACACAACTATATTATATTAGATATGTTTGTGTTGATTGTTGT
>NC_051414.1:4968216-4968639 GCF_015228065.2 Penaeus monodon
CATTTTCTTTATTGTTTTGCATTTTCCTATATTTTCCTTGTATGGATTTTGCTGTTTTCAATGTTAAACCCTTTTCAAAGTAAACATACTGAGAAAACACTTATCATCTTATACTGCACAAATACTGCCAGTACTGCAAAGGTGACGAACTAAAATGATGTCTAACCTTATATCCAATGAGGATGAACTATGAGCTACTAGATATAAGTAGATAAATGGTTATTTATAAAAAATATTACACTCTTTTACTCATGTTAATGAAGCGTCCCATACCATAATTAGTTCTAAGAATGCTATATGGAAGGGTCCCCTACGTACCTTGTTCAGAATGGTGTACAAAGTTATAAATTTAGATTATATACCCAAGCTTGTATCGAAGAGCCAGTTATTCTTGGCCAGCCTGGTAAATGAAGACTTCTGAAG
>NC_051414.1:4969102-4969527 GCF_015228065.2 Penaeus monodon
TTCTTTGTAGGGGTTATCTTTTTTTTCTATCATTTTCACAAGTGTACAAACAGTATCATTTTTCCAAGAACCTCTTTCCCCTTTCTAGAGAGTACAAAACAAAAAAGATAAAAATGATGACCTAGCAACGGGTTCTCCAATGTCTAAAGAACTTTGATACTCCTTGCATTAACTTGTAGTCACTGAAGGATGTTTTCTTTGTCCTTGGGACCTTCATCATGAGCACGAAATTAGTTCGGAAACACAAGACAGTAAATAATTTGTAATCTTCCATTATAACCGGATCATCATTTTTGTGATGGTCTAAAAAGGGTACGCTAGAGATTAACCCCCTTCCCCAGAGTACGGCTTATATGTTCATGAAAATTATTTGAAAAAAGGGATGACCCCTTAATCAATTAAAGGAGAAATATGATGAGGTACAA
>NC_051414.1:4970375-4971810 GCF_015228065.2 Penaeus monodon
TTCAGCGATTGACATTGTTTTTTTAAAAATAAAGTTAACTCAGTATATAGTAATGACCTTCATATTAATGATTTTCTGCATCCTGATCATCATTATCATCAGTGCTGCCATGGTCACCATTACTTCCGTTATGAATATAACCAACCAATCGTGCCATTACCACAACAATTACTTTTTTCCCTAACAGGATATGAAGCAATCGGTCGAGGTAATTACCCCATCAGACAGCCAGCCCCACAACTACATCTTCCGCCCTACTACACTAATGAACGTGGCCCACTGCAAGGTTTATTAATCACATGGCGTGTTTCATTCGTGCCTGTTCCATGCGTGGGCCCCTCTGTCGGTACGTGGAACACTCAGTTGAATTAGCACGTTTATCAGCACAGCCAGGTACTAGTAGCTTCATTAATAGTATTACAAAACGCAGTCTACTGTATAGTCTGTTCATTATTTTTACTAACAAGATAGGGTATTAGTAAGCCTGAGTAATATTATTACTAAAACTAGAAAGCACAGAGCACAAATCTAATTATACAGATAATACGTTTGTTTGAAATAAGTTTTTCATTAGCTGACGGTTCTAATGTTTTAATTAAATATGGTTTTATTACCTCTTGGTAGTGTGGTAATATGTCACCTGGAACACGTTACCTTTTTTCACCTGGCGCCTACGAGAGAAACTTTTGTCTTTGTAAGGAGTTGATGTTTCCACACTCCTGTACTCCGAGAGCCTGATGTAATAAAAAGCCTTCTCCATACTTTCTCACAGAATCCCGGTAGCCCCAAGAGCTGTAACTTTAAAAGATGATATTATCGCTTTATAACCATTTTATTGTATACTTTATTAGTCGTCCGTTTTCCTTTTATATTGCTGAAATCTTGCAAAGCTTGTTTTTTCATTAGGAGCCCTCCACTCTAACAAATCATATCCTAAAATACTAGACCAAAGAAATTTTGCAGAAATGAGTGAATTTTACTTTTATCTAATTTTAACTTCAAAGCTTTCTTTTACATTGTTTTTTTTTCACTCTTTTTATACGCCAATTGGCCACACTTTGTCACTTCATTAGTATTAGAAAGTACTTACAGCATATTCTTTCAATCTGCGCGGAAAGAATGACTAATTTATTCCATCAATAAATAAATCGTTACAAATTGTTATGTGGTTGTTGCTGAATTAAGAGATAAGTGGTACAAAATAGGAGAAGATAATATGGCTAAAAATCTATATATTCTATACCTTTTATTATAAAAAGCTTACTTTCACATTTATCATATGATAATGAAGTGTAATGACCACTCTTCTCTGCAGTACATTTTTAATCATTGTTTTTGAATATTACAAATGATAGTGCAGTAATCATTAGGTTTCTAATTAATTTCAAATCACAGTGTATATGAACTGAATGTCACCAGTTACCCCCCCCCCCCT
>NC_051414.1:4971854-4973085 GCF_015228065.2 Penaeus monodon
GACTGTTCATGACTGTCCTTAACGATAGTTTTTCCAACCAATCAGTCTTAACATTTCCATTTGCATGATTTCCTTGTGACTTCTATGAATATGGAACCTTTTAATGTTGTATTATTTTATTATTTCTTTTTTATTAACGTTTTAGGCAATATCTTGATTAATGCATACTCAAGCCCAACGGTGATGCCTCATTGCTCATACATATTTAAATCTCGTTCACACTAAAAGCCAGGGAAAATGTTTGCTTTAGCCAGTTTTATTTTTGATAATGCATAGTTTATTCGATGATGATCACTGACTGACTTATTTTAACTCAGCGATAATCCTTTGATATTTTGTGGATTTTTTAAAATTCTCCCCAACTTTTTTTCTTTTCTTTTCTTTTTCCTCTTTTGCTTTTCTTTTTTTCTTCTTCTTTCTTTCTTCTCATTCTCGTCTTTTCTGATTGCTCAATGTACAATGTAAATGCATTCTATTTAACAAACCTTCCATCAAGAGCACACAAACTCTCGCTGTTTTAGTATGGTACTACATAATAGTATTAAAGAAACGTCCATTCCGTAGGCATTTAACAGGCAACGGCAATAGAGATCCTTATGCACATCTCTTAAAAGTGAAAACACCGAATTATAAAGCCGGGTTAGTTTAGAGTTACTCGTAATACTCGTAGTGGTATGGTAATCCATAAGTTACGTTATGAGTAAAATAGGGTTGGATATCATACTCACTGCTATACCCCTGGGGAACTAATTGGCACAGATACGATATTCTTGTCGCTCATATAAACTATTAAGTCTGCTCGCAGCTTGTGTTTAGGACAGTTCCTCTGTTTTAGGAACAAATGTAACAAAAGTTATTTTAAGGTTTTAGCACAACAATGGGTATAAAATGTTAAAATATAAACCCAAAAGGAGAGCAATATTTTGTAGAAAAGCATGTTTTTTTATGAATTGAGCACAAATGACATCCAACACAACGAACAAACGACATTTGTTGAAGGTTTCTGTGTTGCAAATAAGAATAAATACATAGACTGTAAGTGGAAAGCAGGAAAATTGCCCTAGGGAACATGCAAACCAGCGGAGCGTTACTATGCGTAAAACATTTTCAAAGTAGCAATTTACCATACAGTGCTGACATACATCAGATATCCATGTTATTGGCAGCAGGAATGTCTAGAAATGGCAACGTAATGTTACTGGTTAGGCAATCTTTTTGTATGGCTGTATGG
>NC_051414.1:4973561-4973703 GCF_015228065.2 Penaeus monodon
TGAGAAGTGCTAGCAATGGTAGCAATCATATTTTAAATAATAATAACGATACATGGGGAAAGCAACAAGAATGACAGTAGAAAATGCAGAGACAAAGAGAAGGGAGATGGCGCTACGAGACGGAACAAGGGAAGAAGGAGAG
>NC_051414.1:4973901-4974361 GCF_015228065.2 Penaeus monodon
TCAACATTCATATTCATATAAGGATAAATGAAATTATACGAACAAAATAACAAACAGAACCACAGCAATAACATTACCTACATCAGCAAAAGCATTATACACAGGAAAATATACCAAACCGGCTTATTGAAACCTTGCATTTACTGGCTAGCTTGCAGGCGAGATCGGGAGATGAAACAGGATGCAGCGTCACAGACATTTAAGCACATGTCTTTTAATTAAGGAATCTACAGTTCTGTAAATGGTGACTGAATTGATGAAACCAGGATTAATAGTGAGGCCTCATAATCCAAGCCAGTGTATTTCAATGCTACAGTTATATAATGCTGGAATTAACCTCGCACTTTAGCATATGGCATTTCGTAGGCAGGAAACTATAATTTCTGCAACCTGAGCCATTACCAAACCGAAAGGTCTGTATGCAGAGGGGAGGTACAGTATATATGTGTGTGATTGTATC
>NC_051414.1:4974453-4974527 GCF_015228065.2 Penaeus monodon
GGCTCAGCTTCCAGATATTGCAGTTTATTGCCGACTACATGCTTTTATGAAATATCATACGCCGAAATAAATAG
>NC_051414.1:4974861-4975710 GCF_015228065.2 Penaeus monodon
TTGGAAAGAGTGAAAGAACTAAAACTGTTATTGTTGCTGTGTGTACATATATCTCTATCTCAATTTCGCTTTTTCTTTCATAGTTTTCGTCAATATATTTATTCATCTATTTTTTACCCTCTCGCTACAAAGACTAACGCTTGTTTTGATAGTTTTGTTCAATATTGAAATTTCCCCCAGTCATTTTCCAGGATATCGAGTTTATTTCATCATTCGCCCAAGAAAGTGGTTACAGGTATACAATAAACACTTTCTTTGCAATTAAAATTTTAAAAGCTGTAATGGCATCCTAAATAATAGCCTTGTAATTCAAGCTTATTAACCAGTGCTATATTTGGAGGATAATGAAAATTATATTCACCGGAAGTACTTGATTTTTTTAATTAGGCAACTTAACCAGAGCTGTAAAAGCAGTTTGAGATGCGACTACATTGCGTATTACCTAATAATATATTAAAAAAGGTAAGTAAGTACATAATGCTTTGTTCTTCAAAATCATTCACCTCTTTTGCAACGAAAAACAACTTCTATGAGGCCAATAAAATAGGTGAAGCCAGAGTAAGAGTCTGTTTACCATACTGGGTTTTGCTTTCGTGAATTTAAACGAAAATGCTTGCACCAATAACAGAAAGAGTTTGAACGATATTTGTATGACTAAGAGGGTAATGATTAACGTATGACCCTCTGTTACTGAGGTACAGATACTTTATTGAACTTCAATTGCAAAATGAAATCACAATAGCAAGTAGAAATTTTAGATACATGCTTTTATCACCTTGAGGATCAACCCTCTTTCCCTTATTACTTTTATCTGAAAGCTATACAGACCACTCACTCACTGAGTCTCAG
>NC_051414.1:4975974-4976558 GCF_015228065.2 Penaeus monodon
AACAGAAGTAGAAAGGAAAACTAGAAAGCGCTAAAATGTCAGGTGTGTTTGAGGGAAGGGAGAGTATCGAAAGATTAACAGGGATCAGGTGTGTCGCCCTCATGGAAGGGTACGGACAGCAAGACAGAAATAGAAGAGTTTTAGGGGAACGCGTTTAATGAGTTCTTAGCAAGGTGTAAGAGAGAGTAATCAAGGAATGAGTGTAGGGGTAGAGAATGGAGGGAAGATTGGCTAACGTATGATTTGGGTCTTAGGTCATATGGTGTAACCTTGCGTATTATCTATAGATGTGTTGGCTTGATAGAGTAGAAATAACTTATTTGTGTGATTTTCGCGTTTCAGTTATTGATGGATTGTTATTGAGTTATTGGTGAACCTAATTCAAGAGAAGATATATATGCAATTTCACTGTCATTTGTATTGTTGGGAAGAGTATTACTGCTCTATCAGTGTCTTGGTACTTCAATATTTATGATACGTGACAGTTGGCGAAACAAATACTAAAATCTTCTCCATTTGCCTTGTACGCTTGCCCCGCTTGTCTTGAAGTATGGGTGTGAACAAGAGAGTGGATTGGTATATTC
>NC_051414.1:4976683-4976987 GCF_015228065.2 Penaeus monodon
ATACTAATATTATTATAAAAAGAGAGAAAAAAGGGGGAAGCCCACGACCACCGAAAGTATTATCAAGGAGGTCTCTGCAAGTGATGTGATTGTTCGCGATAATGAAACGGCCTCCAGGCACGTGCGGCGATGATCAGCCGAGACAACGGCAGATAACAGCAGCGTCATCGTCACGAAGGAAGGAAGGGGCGTAACAGGCAATATTTCTTTCATAAGTTGAGGGTTTGAGAAGATGGAGGTGGTCGAGACGGAAGAGAAGAAGGGCCCGAGGACCGAGACGGTTATTTTAGGACGGGGAGGAAAG
>NC_051414.1:4977262-4977533 GCF_015228065.2 Penaeus monodon
TGGCAATTAAGTTTTTAGAGAATATTGTATTTCTTTTCCCCATTTTCAAATAATCCCCCCCCCCCTCCAGTTCCCATGGTACCAAAATATTAAACTCTTTTTGGAAACACCTATCCTTGCATATATTTTTTTCTCCCCTACCCTTATTACATTTATATCATGAATCACGTATTTTTTTTAAAGAGTACAGTGTTAATCTACTAAGAGCCCTTACAGTATCCGGTTGTTATATTTAAAACGTATACTTATTTCTTAACAACAACCACAAAAA
>NC_051414.1:4978965-4979080 GCF_015228065.2 Penaeus monodon
GCATATAAAAAAAACTGCAGGGCAGTTCTAGTGCATGCATATCAAGCATTAAGTAGGACAAAAATGATTTCCTAGAATAATAATTTTCTGTCACTTTGTCATGAGGATTACGAGA
>NC_051414.1:4979358-4979606 GCF_015228065.2 Penaeus monodon
CTGAAGAAATCGTTAAAACAGAAATTAATGAGAGATGGGGTGAATAAAGAAATAAAATACAAAATAAAGGAAAACGAAACGAAGAGGCAATAAAAAGAGAATTGTTAATTCATGGATAGAATTGGAAAAAATAGCAATAATTACAGACAAGTTTTGTGAGGCCCTTAAATAAAAATGATAATCGAAACGGGAGGCCAAGGTCAAGTGCCTTTTATTTTTAGAATTCACTGATACACTTTTAATCCCTC
>NC_051414.1:4980515-4980672 GCF_015228065.2 Penaeus monodon
CTGAACTGCAGAAAGTTGTATTATCCTCTCTAAGCACAACGTGAAGATTAGATATAATCCATCCTTATCCATTCTCATTTCCTCTCACCTCCCTTTCTTTCTCCATATTATTTAACCTCCATCCTTTTTTCACTAGTTTACTTGTTACTCATCTCGT
>NC_051414.1:4980702-4980944 GCF_015228065.2 Penaeus monodon
ACCTTTCTGTCTCTCCTGCCATCCCACGACCTTCTTCATCCTTTGTTTTTCTTCAATATTTCTTCTTCCTTTCATCTTCATTCCTCCTCTTCGTCACCTCTTTTCCTCCACTCATACATTATCCTCCTTTGTTCTTCCTTCCCTCGTTTATCTCTCTATCCCCTCCCCCCTATTCCTTGCACTTGCTTGCTCTCCATTCATCTTCATTCTCCTCTTCACCTTTCCTTCGCATCTTTCCTTTA
>NC_051414.1:4980986-4981051 GCF_015228065.2 Penaeus monodon
GAATGTTGGGTTTCTTGTGATCCGATTAAACTCACTAAACCAGAGTACAAACTTCATGGCTATAT
>NC_051414.1:4981346-4981424 GCF_015228065.2 Penaeus monodon
ATAATTATCCTTTTTTGAGCCCAGGAGAGTGTCGGGATGTCCCTTCCTTTTAAACTTTCTTTCCTCATTATCTTTTAA
>NC_051414.1:4984223-4984431 GCF_015228065.2 Penaeus monodon
AACGGCAATGAAATATCGATAATAGATAAAGATCCATAAATGTAAGTATTCGCACATACGCACTGCGGTGTCTGCGTGAGATATACCTGTATTAATAGCACCTCGATGGCGTCGCTGATGCTAAAATGGCATTGATTATTGAACACGTCAGGGGGGGTAGGGAGGATAAGGAGAGGAAAGGGGGGTTTGCAAGGGGGATAGGGGTTAG
>NC_051414.1:4984564-4984692 GCF_015228065.2 Penaeus monodon
CTTTTCAGAGTTTAACTTGTGGACGGTTGGGGGAAAGGGAGGGGCAGGGGGGGGGGGTAGAAAGGGCTCTGAACGTTTAACTTCAGTCTTAGTTTAGGGTACGAAGTACGAAGGAGGATTAGAAGTAA
>NC_051414.1:4984923-4987412 GCF_015228065.2 Penaeus monodon
GGAGTAGTAGCAGCAGTTGTAATATTTAGGAAAAATTGGGAGATGGAAAAAGGAGGAAGAGGAGATAGTAGGAGCGAGAGTGGAAAGAGATGGTAATAGTGAAATAAGATTATAAATTTCCTTTGAAAGTGAATATTTCATTTGTGCAGCGTTATCACTTTACAACATTTATAATACCTTACCAGTTTACCCTATAGCTTTTTATTACCGGTATACAGGCTGACATTATATTCCAGTGTTTGATAACTCGTCCCGTAAAGGTTTGCCATAACACTTTTAACACTCTTGTCAACCACTTATCTATGTGGCGATCCTATAACATAAAGCGCATGGAATGAGTTATACATTTCGAAGACTTGCAGTATTCTGTATGTCTCAGGTTTCATGGCATTATTGGTATACTTGAATTCAATAGTCTCATATTAACATTTTTAAGCTACTCGTATGGAGCAATTATGTAATATCTTTTTGTTATAATTTCCAAGCTGACAATCAGATGATACTTTCAACAAAGCAACATTTACTTGGTAAATCTTAAATAGTTGGCGTTTGTTTTGTATAGTAATTTCCTGTTGGATATTTCATGATATCAGGTATCAGAGGGACGTGCAACCTTATATTCTACATTATTTCCTTGATTGAATTTCTGCTTAAGACTTATCTATGTTAAAAAATTCCCTTTTAATATCGCTCTCATTATAAATCCGTATATTTGTGAACTCTCACTGAAAGGTTAATGACTATGAGTATGGGTGATATCGAACTTTGCATATTGCCGATCAGAAGCATTTTAATATTCTAAGTCGACATACATACATTTTCTCTACACAAAGGCTCTCACCAAGGATATGCGATTCATTGCATATGGAAGAAGTATCATAACTATCATAATTTCTGCAATCGCTCTCACAAGGGTTTAGTATAAGTAAGGGACGTGGGGAAGAAAGGATTGTGGAGGCAGGGATGGAATGGATGAGGAGGAAGAGGCAAATGTGGGAAGGAGGAAGAGATAATAAGGATGGGAAGGAATAGGTGAGATGAATGAATAAGGAGTGGCATGTCAGATAGGAGGAAGAGGTAGGTGGAATAAGGAAGAAAAAGTGGGAGGGGTGAGGACGCATATTTAGGTGAGATGAGGAAGGAAAGGTAGGAGGGATGATGAGGAAGAAGTGAGAAGGTTGAGGAGGGATATAGAGGGAGAAGAAGTGGGAGGAATAAAGAGAAAGAGTTGGGGTGAAGAGTGGGGAGGTAGGTGGGATGAGGAACGAGAGAGGAAGAGGGAGGTGGGATAATGAGGAGAAAAAAAAGGAAGGATAAGGAGGAGAAGGTGGGAGGGTTGAGTAATAAGAGAAGGAGGGAAGAGGAAGAAGAGGTAGGTGGGATGGAGGAAAAGAGAACAAGAAGTGGGATAAGTAGGATGAGAAAGAAGAGGAAGGTGGGATGAGGAGGACGAGAGAAGAGAAGAAAGGTATGATAGGGATAGAAAGGAAGACACAGGAAGCATGAAGAGGAACAGCAGAGAAAGGAGGGAATAATTAACAGACCCGATCCTTCAACCGTGCTTTTATCTCTGCCTTCCCCGCATTCAAGCTCCAGGCCCGATCGGTTGCGTGTGCTCGGTCGTCCTGCATATATTTTTTCCCTCAACACACGAAGAAAGAAAGAAAAAACACACATCAGGATCCGCCAGAAATGTCTTTCCCTCCTATCAGTCTGTTCCCTAAAACCGGATTTTCAAATTGGCGCCCTTCTCATACATCAAATAGACCAAAGATAATAGCTGTAAAAAGAATCTTAAACATTTTCCAAAGCATCCCCGGGAGATTCTAGTGCTATCACCCGCGATGAAGATTTAATCCTGTTTAAACAACCTTAATGAACCGGTGTTTATTTTCTATTAAACGCGAACCATATTTCTTCAAGTTAAGCGAAAGTGGAAAATACGGGAGAGACACACAGAGCCAGACTATGGAAGCGGAGAATGAATATGTATACAGTACATTTCACTCTAAGGCTGTTGTTTCATAAAACATGCCGGCATTTTGCAGGGTATAGAAAAAGAAGTGAAAAGTGTTTGCATTACAAAGTCTATTTCACACCGCTCTCTTTCTCTTAGCATTATCGACCCCGCAGTCTTACTACAACTTTTACCTCGTAGGCTATCGGGGGAGAAAGGGGAAAGAGGCAATATATGATAAAACTTATAACCACCAAAATGGTTTTTCGTTCTTACTTTGCATGTAGAAAATGGAGTGTCCCTCCGGTCGGAATAATAAAAAAACAGGGTAACAACTCCCGCTGTGTCCTGGCGGCGTGTCCTCAGCCAATATTCATGGGATCTTCGTGGTCGAACACTTTGTCCCTTTCCGCAGCTGACAGGACAACTTAATACCGACACTTGTAGATGAAATTCATCTCCGGTGCGCTGTTCTGTCCGTCAGGTGGATGGATGTCTTCGCTCTACGAAGTGACTTTCGCTTTCTTTTCCT
>NC_051414.1:4993793-4993904 GCF_015228065.2 Penaeus monodon
CTGCTCGTTTGGGTTCGTTTGTAATCCAGTATTTCAAAGTGACAAATGATGTTCATTCCAATGAATTTACATTTATTTTTCATGTGAATACTCTGCACATAACATTAATGC
>NC_051414.1:4994841-4994976 GCF_015228065.2 Penaeus monodon
GGTTTGCGTTCTCTCAACTGGCATTTTCCTCCCCTTATTTCCCTTCCGTTCGTCCCTTCTCTTGAGGCCCCCCTCCTCCACCACTTACCTCGCCCAACCTCTTCCCATCCCACTCCTCCCTAGCATATACACGGC
>NC_051414.1:4995006-4995398 GCF_015228065.2 Penaeus monodon
GTGGAAAGCCTCATGGGTATAATCCGGCCTGCCCTGACGTCGCTTGGCCGTGGGTGGGTGGGACATTTCCGAAAATTGGATTCGCTGTAGTGCATCTCTAGTACATACATACCTGACCCAAGCCGGCGAGATCTCGGTGTATGTTGACCCTGTCTTCCGTACATCCTCTTTTTCTGTCCTATTTTTTTCCCAAAAGGTTCGGTTATACATGCGCTAGGAAGATCTTTGTGTGCGCTGACCTTGTCTTCTGCCATAAGGTCTTTGTGTCTTTCCCCGTAGGTCGATAGGGGAAAGAAGGGCCTCTATATTTGGGCCCTTCATTCAGAGAAACTTTTTTTTCGAGTGGGTCAGGTTCAGTAGTTCTAGAATGACCTTTTTGTCTTGACCATGTT
>NC_051414.1:4995954-4996446 GCF_015228065.2 Penaeus monodon
AACTAAAAAAGTCTATGATATCGATATCGATGATAATAATGGTAATGACAATAATAAACCTGATGAAGTATTAATTCGAAACTTTGTTTTGATACACCCAGTCTTCATTTCTCGATTCTGCAGTAAATTTACTACGTGTAGCAAGCATTACGTTACCTGTACACATGTTATAATTTGCTGTATGTTTGTACGTGCACAATCCACACCGCTATGACTTGGTGTACTGGTGTGCGTGCGTTATGCCATCCGTGCATTGTATTGTGTGAGTGTTGTGCTGTAATTCGCACGTGTTTTATGTGCTGTCGTGAGCAGGTATTGTGATATGTGGCCAGGCGATATACACATGCAACTAAATGCAAATGGAAACAAAGATTAAAAAAAGATTTACAGAGATTTATAGATCCAGGTGATTCATGTGCGGATTAGAATAATGGCGTGATGTTAATACTGCACACACAAATAAAAGAAATACTGAATAACGATAAGAGAAAA
>NC_051414.1:4999064-4999407 GCF_015228065.2 Penaeus monodon
AGGACACACAAAAGATATATCAACTTAAAGATATGTTTCCCCCGGAGGTGCAGATGCCTCCCAGCACAATAAACTCGGGCGCGCGTGCTTCACTCTTGGGCCAAAAGATCATCAGTAGGCGAAGGCGCACCCGAGTGACAGCTGGTTCGTGTCCGCACTAATTCGCTGTGTAATCACTGAGGGAGAAGCTGCGGCTCGGCTCCTGTATACAAGCTCACGTCCAATCAAACAACGAGACACGGCTAGATAAATCTTAATCGAGATGTGCAAGTGCGTGTTGAAATACACTCGCGGTAGGTACATTTAAAGTCATTTTTTCCCCCTATTTTATTTTTGTACACTG
>NC_051414.1:4999566-5000151 GCF_015228065.2 Penaeus monodon
TTCTTTTTTCTTTGGGGGGAGGACTTGATAAATGTCAATTATCAAAGAGTATAATATAAGTTTATGTTATGCTACCATATATGGTTTAGAGAGTGAATTTAAATATATATTTAAATATGTAATCATTACACATGAAGTTAGAGAAAACAACAAGATTTTCAGTACAGACATGGAAATAAGAGGATAATCCTATCAAAGAGATTTAGAAAATAAATTAAAAATGTATAGCTAGGAAATGTTTACATAACGAAACGCAATAACACAGTCTACATAAACAAGGAAATATAACCCGAAGACGCATGAAACTCAGTTTCTTTTGCTTTTATATACATTTTTACCCACTTTCTCTCAGTCCCTACAAGTACCACTGACCTCGCGAGGGAGACACAAGAATCAGAGACACAAAGACGCAAAGACAGCGACAGGGAGATGTACATACGAAGCGAAGCGAAGCACTGATTGCCGTAATCAGGATCCAGATTAGCGGCATTACGTATCGACTCTCAGAATTCGACGTGGATCACCAGAGTTTACAGTGGACTGATTACATCGACAGAATGACAAGTGGATCTGATAGCACTGAAG
>NC_051414.1:5000371-5000617 GCF_015228065.2 Penaeus monodon
ATATGTCTTTCACCGGCGAGACGAGAGGGTAAGATGACTGGCACCGACATAAACAGGCAAAGTGTTAGTCCCTCTTCTCATCAGCAGGAGTGCAGGGATAGAGGTGTTATGTTTCTAGGTTTTGGAAATGCTGGGCAGTACTCGGCGTCATAGGTGCGTGGGAGGGATCGTGTTTGGTCCTTGAATGGCTATTTATTTAGGTTTGAAAATAGCATTATAAGAGGTACGCGGGGAAAGTAACAGAAA
>NC_051414.1:5001027-5001428 GCF_015228065.2 Penaeus monodon
GGTAATCGCTGTAAATCGTCTCCTAGTCTGGAAAGCGACAGCGGGTCTCCCTAAGCACCCTCCTCCCTCGACATCTCCTTTCAAGCACATTCTCACTCACTTCAACATATTCAAAGAGGATCAATGGAGACTAAAATTAGACTATCGCCAAGACAAGCGCGGAGAGTCTGGAGCCCTGTTTTTGGCATATCTCGCAGGCCAGATAAAAGCGGACTAAGAATGCACTAGAGGGAATTGAGAGGGAATCATCATAATTCAGAATCGGTCATGTTTCGACAACATTTTTTTGTGATTTTGTTTCGTTGCTTTATTGGGAATATCCTAGGATGTTGAAAGAATTGGTTATATGTATGGAAAGACTTAGGGTGGAAATCATAAGTATTCAGAGGTGTTGGTGGTTC
>NC_051414.1:5001887-5002080 GCF_015228065.2 Penaeus monodon
ACGCACATACACTCACAAGAAAAAGAAAAAAATCGGCGATATACAATTTTGACTCTTAATTCTGCGATACACAATCTTGATTATTTTTTCCTTTAAATCAAAAATATGCTTGTATGGAAATCTTGGGAGTAATTCTCCTATACTCTTAACTTATTTCCGTCAGCACCCTGATATTTTCTGATTGTAGCAAGGA
>NC_051414.1:5002619-5003026 GCF_015228065.2 Penaeus monodon
ATACCTTTCCTATTCTCTACCACCTCCAGTCCATACATCACGATTTTACTAAATGTATTTATGGACACGGAAGTTTTGTGATGCACAGAATAAAGTAATTATAAAGTATTAAATACATGTGTTATTATTATCATAGGTGTTTTATTAGCTTGTATATAAAGTATCCACACTCCATTAGCACAGACCCCCACACCAGGTATAGAACGCGATCATATACTTCTGAAAATAAAACGGGAACGAAATATTGTACAAATGAAATTACTGGGAATATGGATCAAAATGGGCCCCATACTGGGATACATCAATTGACATTTAATATGTTTTATGCATCAAAGTCTCCAAAATATCTTTACATGCGCTATTCCTAACCTTTGGTTAAGATTATTTCTGGTCTCTATTCTTTTACC
>NC_051414.1:5003317-5003451 GCF_015228065.2 Penaeus monodon
TGAATTTTTTTCTAGCTTGTCCTCGCTATTTAACTTATATTGATTTTGTCTCTATGATCAATCATTCGTGGAACATATGTAAAAGAATTTTCCATTTCTAAGTAAACTGACGTAAATGCAAAGTATACTACTTG
>NC_051414.1:5004234-5004313 GCF_015228065.2 Penaeus monodon
TGTTGCTGTTATGATATCACATATCCAGGATATCATAACCACAAATTATTTTATCACAAGCTACTTTACCTTACCACAG
>NC_051414.1:5004367-5004495 GCF_015228065.2 Penaeus monodon
GTGTGTGTGTTATGCTATGTTGCTGTTATGATATCCTATAATCCAGGATATCATAACAGCAAATTATATTTATTCAAAGTACTTACGTACACAGCAATAAGAATAAATATTTGAATCGAATTATGTTT
>NC_051414.1:5004871-5005014 GCF_015228065.2 Penaeus monodon
AGTGGTGTACAGTACAGTAATTTGAATAAATATAATTTGCTGTTATGATATCCTGGATTACAGACGAACTCACATAACGGAGCGAGCAAAGCACAGCCACGTTTCTTTGTTCTATATTCCTTTGATCCTCTATATTACAGTGA
>NC_051414.1:5005505-5007057 GCF_015228065.2 Penaeus monodon
GTGAGAATCTACTGTTGCTTAAAGGTAGGGTTTCGAAATACTGCGTTGATATAATAGATGGATTGATACGTGTTCCTTTGGAGGTACAGGTAAGAGTACAGTGAGTAAACAGAGTAAATCACTCACACTCACTTTAATAATCTAAATATGTAAACGAGACCCTCGCCCAGAACTTAACCGATCACTTATCAGGCTTTAGCAGTGCCCTTATACTGATACTCGAAAGATCAAAGTTGATTACGTCCCTGGAGAAGTATCTAGTCACAGCCTAAATAATGCACCTGCAATCCCCTATAAGAATACGGCTTAAAGAGGAAGAGTTGTTTACTTAATACTTGAGCAGTTTACCCAAGGTACATTACGAATCAAAGTTCCACAGGCGATGTTACAAAATATCAGAAATTCATTGTACGATTAACTTACATTGGATTTACTTACATAATTGAGGCTAACGAGGATATGATATAACAAGTTTATTCTACACTTGTTTTCTTCCTACACGTAAACTGAAAGGGAAAAACTGGTGAAGTGTACGGTTGAGAAGTTAATTGTTTCACGAAAAAGTGATTTTATTGGAAGCGCCTTCTGTAAGATCTACTGTTCACCTTCCACGTTGTGTATTGATGAGAATACAGCATGGATATTGTTTTAACGGGTGTGGTGTGCGTGAGATGGAGAGAGAAAAAAACTAGGTTACATGTACGTTTCAGTGTAAACCTACGTTGATAGTGAATAAGCGGTTTATTGGGTGAACCTTTGTCTTCTATACGAAAGTCGTTATTTTTTCCATTACTAACTTCATACTAGTATAGCTTGAAACCGCCGCTCACCAGCCTTGCATCCAATAATCCCTTTTCCATTTTGTTTTTTTCTCTCTTGTTATTGTTCGTGTGTTCAGAGAATCAACTCCAACTTTTCCATTAAGTCTCGGCGTGTCGTTGATCTTATATAATATCCTTTTCCAACGATCCTAATTGATATAATGGCAAGGGATTCCTATCTATGTCTTGTTGAGGACATCAGGCATTTCATTTTGTAGTGTAAAGATTTTTTTGACAAATGTCCTCAGTAAACAGCTGACAAGAGGGCAGGGAGACAAAAGTATATTTGCTGAAATTACAAGGTAAGTCGAAATAATCTTGTTGCATCTTCCGAACAATTATATAGAATATGCAAGTAAAAAGTTGCTATAGGAGTATTGGAGACCCCGATTAGTATCAAAAGAGAGGAGATGAAATGTTGAATATTAGGTAGGGATGAAATCAGAGCCAGAAAGACGAGCAAGGTCACTGACATTTGTAGGAGAAGATACTGACATAACTGGCTAAATATTGATCGGTAATAGACAGAATAAAAGAACGTGAAGACTAAACGGGAACCTAGACTAAAGCATTGTCCATCTTTGATTCAAGTTAATGACTGAAGTAGACCACAGTTCATTATTCCACATTTTGCTCAGTATCTCGAACATACGTGGAAGGAATATGGATTGGAATAATTCTTTAAGAAGGGACCTTATACATTCAAGTTGTTAAATATGTACAATACTGTA
>NC_051414.1:5007230-5007459 GCF_015228065.2 Penaeus monodon
CACTCACACTCAAATATATATTACGCTTTAGTTGTGTAACATCTGCAATAAGGACTCTTAGATATCTTCACAGTGACAAGTTATTTAAATATATATGTAGCACAGCTAGAGCCTGTATTACATTTTGTAAGCCTACAGCTCTTTATGTAAGCAATTACATTACATCAAGTTATTAGATATGTTCAGATAAAGTTGCTTAATATAGAAGTAATGAAAGAGAATATCAGAG
>NC_051414.1:5007563-5007823 GCF_015228065.2 Penaeus monodon
TGTCACGTTCTCTTACTGACGTAAGTGTTCCAACTCCAGTAAACAGTTCAGATTTATGCTAAGATTGTTTACAGTGTTTCCGGTGCTTGTGCCATTATCTGCTTTTGTGTGAATCTGTAAAAGAAGGAAGGATTGCCTCCCAGATCGACTTCACGAAATGGAATCGAGATAAAAATATGCATATTATGTAAATAAGGTGTTTGTTCAGACAAGCGGAGAGGGAAAATAAAGGAGAGAGGAAGGACAACATAGACACATGC
>NC_051414.1:5008185-5008629 GCF_015228065.2 Penaeus monodon
TATACGTACATCTAAGCATACACACGAACACATCAACACTGAAAGGTATAGTCAGCACATACTAATAACCGGAGCTTAATCACCCTGAAAATCCTTGATTAGAAGCAGCGTACACTGAATGCATGTTTCACCCTCTGTTGCCGGCACCATGAGGACAGACGCAGCATAAATTATATAGCGAGCAAGAGAGATGAAATACAGAAAACATGCCATGGTATTTTCAAAGGCTGCTGAGTCATGGTCTAGCAGGTGAGACTGCGAATTCTTTCAGATAAAATTTACCGAATAATAACGCAAAGGAATGAGAAAACGGTTCAGTAATTACCCTACTTTACGTCTATACTGGAAAATATGGTGCGCTCGTAATGCGTGAGAAAAAGAGCAAAAATGAAACTGGTACGTTCGACTTCATTTAATCATCTTTTGAACATTAATGGTGATGAC
>NC_051414.1:5008851-5009003 GCF_015228065.2 Penaeus monodon
ATTTCTAAAAACACTAGTTTTAATTTCATTTTCGATTTTCAAATACTGCCAGAGTTATATCAAATCAGGGACGAAATGTTGACACAAGTTTAAGTCTGGCATCGGAGGCAAACAATGGCCCAGTTTTCAGTGAACCTAATTACAAATGACAG
>NC_051414.1:5009036-5009518 GCF_015228065.2 Penaeus monodon
ATAAAGGTGAAACGGGAAAAGAAGTTAAATTGACAAATCCCCACTCTCATCAGTATTTTCCTACTGATGGAGAGAAAATTGGTGTTGTAGAGGAATCACAGAATAAACAGTAGCAATGACAAATAGAATTTGATCATTGGTAAATCGCAAAGTATTACTGATCTTTGATTGTTCATTTATGCTTGAAATAAAAGTGAGCAATTTACATGCTTTTCTCAGTTTGTATTCCTACGGTTATATATATTTTCTACCACATTTTTACTATTGTTAGTTTTGTTTACATTAATTTCGGTTATCTTTAGAACTGTCCTGCAGATCTCTTTATGGACATGGAAACTGGCATGGAACATGAACTCAACTGTAATTTTAATCTTTTATGGAATATACACGGGGACACAGAATGATTGGTGTGGGGTTGGTGAGGTCTTGGTTGCGTGTTGGCGAGACTTTGGGTGTCCTGCTCTGACTATGATTCACTTATT
>NC_051414.1:5009719-5009964 GCF_015228065.2 Penaeus monodon
AAGTAATACATTCTAATGAAAAGATTACACTTTTGGAATTCAGTGGTTTTAAGAACACTGTCTTTACATGCATTTAATAACATATATATGGGGAAAACGTTATAACAGGACGACTTACAGTTATATACTTCGTGAAGTAACGTTAGATAAGTGCAGCCCCTTGATATTCATGTCATGTATACCTATTAAATATTCATAATCAAATTTTAGCATATATATGGGTGAGGTGGATAAGTACTGCTATG
>NC_051414.1:5010027-5010787 GCF_015228065.2 Penaeus monodon
GAGAGAGAGAAGTAGTAGTATTCACTAATCTTAATGCGAGTTCAGCAAATTGCCTTTGAGTTATAAACAATTATTACTGATCTGTAAACAAGTTTGAGTGACAAGCTTTTCAAATTATTCTTGACATCCATAGCTCTCGTCCAGATGTTCGCTTTGCTCCACATATATTGCCCCATTCATTGTTTAACAGCAGATGCAACAGGCATGCAGTTTCACTAAGTTCAGATAGATCAGCTTGGTGTTTGAAAATTGGCGGTGGTTAAAGCTAGACTACAAATTGTTCACCTTTTCCCAAAGCTTCAATATCAATAGGAATTCGAGAAAGCATCTCTCTCTAAAATAAAAAAAAATCATGTGAACGTCTTCAAGCTTTTCTAAGTTTACAGTACCACCTTAACTTTGAATGTCCAAAAGCATAGAACATTTGCGACCAATTTCACTTTCCACTTTCCTTCAGGAGCAATAAATGGAACAAAAGTCCCTATTCAGATCAAGCACAGAAAAGACGAAACTTAAAATTTAGTAACACAGGGCTTTCGGAAGTAGCTAAGTTTGGCATCCCTGCCCCCACGTGTCTCACGGGTCAACAAGTCTCTTTCTCATTTTCATTTTCTCATCTCGGTGTTTTTGTTTCATATCCTTTAATAGCCTCATGCCTGGCGTCCCTTCCTTATACTTCACTTTGCCTCCACGTACACTCCAGCGCACTTCCTTCCGTCTCATCTCTCTTTCCCAATACTTTGCTCGGCTCGCAAAATAA
>NC_051414.1:5010846-5010941 GCF_015228065.2 Penaeus monodon
CTGATAGAGAAACACCAACTTCTTATGATTGCCGTTAACTTTTGTTAACATTATATTTCGTTATTGCAAGCCATTCTAGTATAAAAAGCCTCACG
>NC_051414.1:5012448-5013735 GCF_015228065.2 Penaeus monodon
ATGAGGCATGTCTGTAAATGAAAATATACTTTTCATGAAAATATGGGGAATGTCATAGATGCCTCTACATCATCTGCAATAAGAAAGGAACGAAAAATATTTGATACTAATCTGCATATTGACGTCATGCGGCGATGGGGGAATTGAAAAGATCTTGCATTTCATTTTAGACAAGATCATGCACAGGAACATGAAAATTTGATTGCCCATTTGAATACGATTTTTCTTCTTTTTGAGATGAATGGAAAAAAATGATAAAATTTGAATAGAAGCGAGCACTGGAGCACGAGAGGTTGTGATGTAATCATGTATATGAGTGGAATAACTTTTGACGTATTCCAGCACTGGATCTGAAATCATTTTGAGACATTTATGCATAAGAACAGATATAACTTTCACAGAGACATCACCAAGGTCAGTTTCATGCTTTGGACTGGTGCATATCAATATCTAAGGAACGAAAAAATATCTGTTAAATATCCAATCTAATTTGAACACTTTAACAAAAGTATGTTCTTAAAACATGCATGTGAATCTGGACACTTGAATGAAAGTATGTTCTTCAGATATTCATGGGAATTTGGATACTTGAATGAAAGGCTGTTTTTAAGATATATATTAGAATTTGAACACTTGAACGAAATTATCTCATTCCAGTATAAATAGTAATCTGGACACTTGACCAAAAGCCTGTCTTTCAAGGATACATGAAACCTTGGACACTTGAACGAAAGTAAGTCCTTGTAATATTCAAGGGGAACCTTAACAGTTGTACCCGAATTATACACTAGATTTTGATATGGAATGCAATCATGCAAGGGAACACCAACAACACGACCCCTTCTCTCTCCCCTGCCTTTTCCTGCCAGTCCCCTGCCAGATCCTGCCTTCATGCAATACATGTAATTGCAGTGAATTTCAGAAAAAAAAACAGCAAGAAAATAAAATTCCACTTGACAAGCATATCGATCTTAAGAGAACTGACTGTGTTACCGAATGCCCACTTGACGTAAGCAAATTTACAATAGGAGTAAAGATTCCCCAGCGAACCAATAGGAGATAAACGTACCACGGCGCACTATACGAAGGCCGAGTCAGAGTACAAACAATAAAAACATCGAAGAAATGACTTGCTACTCTTTATGTCCACTGGTTTTGTAATCACACATTCAGATGCATGGGAGGGCGTATCACAGCGCAAGAATTCCCTAGGGGCAAGCAGTACCGTTGACATTACCCTCGCTTAGAGAGTAGCTGGTATTCAATAATCCTGAAAACATAGCTAAT
>NC_051414.1:5014503-5014641 GCF_015228065.2 Penaeus monodon
GAGCAGGTACAGCAACATTGATAGCGGTATTAGTAATACATTTCAATGCTATATTTTTGAACATTGAGAACAATGATGAATTTATGAGAATATAGAAGATTATTAATCGAAATGTACACCAAAGAACACATATAAAAT
>NC_051414.1:5015119-5015320 GCF_015228065.2 Penaeus monodon
TAAATCACCAGTTTCGCTGCGAGGCAAGTGGAAGTCAGCATGATATCCTGAGCAAGGGGGAGAGCTGTTCTGTGCGTTAGGAGTTTCTCCTATTCACTTTCGCTTTCATTGAATTTCCTTTGGCTTTTCTTGGTATTCATATCAAGATTGGGGTTTCACTTATCGTTATTGTTAATAGAATTATTTACCGTGTTATTTTAT
>NC_051414.1:5016430-5016515 GCF_015228065.2 Penaeus monodon
CTACCTACCATCACTACCACTACCATCAATATGAACTCACAGTTGAAATTATATTTTATATATTTAACACTTAACCACCAACACC
>NC_051414.1:5017426-5017505 GCF_015228065.2 Penaeus monodon
CTTGTCTAATTAGGGTATTGGAAATTCCAGCTGGATCAAACGAGCTAGACACTGGTAGTCATAAGAACCATTTGATAGA
>NC_051414.1:5017885-5018241 GCF_015228065.2 Penaeus monodon
CAAATTTTGTCGAGATAACTGCAAGTTCAGTAATATCCCTGTGGAATCACCGAATATTACTAAAAAGATAAATTGCAATGTTTTAGACAGTTACGGCCAGGATTAATCTCAACATCATCCTGCAACAAAGCAATTATTCCACATGGTGAAACTACTCATCCGCCTTTGCTAGAACAACATGAAGTGTCATACGCTTACTGGGGATATACAATAACCGGAGATGTTCAAGTGAGAATTTAGGGGGTATTTTCCTCCACACCACTCCAAGATGCTCAACCGCTCACAGACCTTCGACAAGCAAGGCTTTGCTAAAATATACCGCTTAGCATATAAACATATATATATTAATACATACC
>NC_051414.1:5018343-5018609 GCF_015228065.2 Penaeus monodon
CCCTTGTGTATGTAGTGTGGGAATAACGCCATTACTATTTTGTAACGATGACAATAACGCCATTATATACATTAATTTGATATCGCCGTTACATTTTCTTTTTCAAATTTTCGGCCATTACTCGTTACTTTAGAAATTGATCAGTTTAGAATCATATATAAATAAACATGTACAGTCGGCCTCACAACCGAGTTCTTTGATATTACGAGTACCAGACGTGTAATCCTATTCCAACCCAGACAACAAGAAAGGCGTCAGAAAATCAG
>NC_051414.1:5018688-5019141 GCF_015228065.2 Penaeus monodon
TTGCTAGTCATTAATACTCGAGTGAGTTCTAGAATAGGATAGGCATGAACTTTCTTTTTAGGGAAAAACATCGTACAATCGATGCGAGGGGGTCTTTCAAGTAATGTTTCTATCAAGGCAACAATGTTCTTTTGGAAGAAATTCATTAGTAGGTTCATAATTCTCATTTTTCTTTTACTAACAGATGATGAAATACTTAATCTTGGAATTCCGTAATGATTTCTCCTTAACTAGTAAATAAGTAGTATTTTTGTGGGTATGAAATTTTCAAATAAAAAATATTGGGCAATTTTGTTTCTATTTAAGCGTTTTAAAGGAAATTATACTTTAAGTTCACTTGTCGCTTGTTCTAGACGGATAATGTATTACAATTTGCAAATCTACGGTTTTGCACAGTAAACGAGTAAAGAAAATATAAAAAAGGGAACTTCCCTGTGTCAGATAATTCTGACC
>NC_051414.1:5019179-5019312 GCF_015228065.2 Penaeus monodon
TCAATAATGTTGCAATATTACTATATAAAAACAAAAACTCACTTATTCTAGAGACCCGAAAATAACGGGAACTGTAGCTGTTTTGTTTGCTTGTTTGTTTCGTAAGGTAATGATAATTGTTTTACTTTTGAAT
>NC_051414.1:5023454-5024102 GCF_015228065.2 Penaeus monodon
TGGCTGCCGGTTTTGAAAGCACTGCTTTCTGACTACAAGATATTTCCTAGGTTTACAACAGAACTTTTTTTCTCTTCCTATTACTCTCTATTAAGATTCATAAACAAACACTCATTAACATTGCCATTGCATTAACTTTGCAATTATACTGATAACTTCGCTGTATATATATATAAATGTAATTATTTCGTATTTATATTATTTAATTACAAAAAGTAATACTGTGACTATTATATAAGTCCTTTTATTTTGATCCCAGGCGAAGCAAGAAAAAACTTTTTTTTTCAACTTATTAGTCAACAAGGTGTTTGATTAGATTATTAATGTATGATGCCTTTGTTTAACAAAGCGAGACTGGCCTCAATTACTAATATATTTTCCCTATAAGCTGATTCATGATAACCTTGCAACATTTAGACCTATCACTCAATGTTTTTGCATGAGACTGGTTCGCCTTAACTAACATAAACAAGATTTAAGCTCGCTACTGTGAGTTCTCCGACCCCGTCCACTCCAATCTCAACCGTAACCTCTTGCTTTCTCCCCCTTGCCACCTCCTCACCCTTGCTTCCTTTAGTCTCCCCTACATCTCCCTTTTGCTTTAGTCTCCCCCTTTACCTTTTTATTTTCTCACCTTTGTCACTCCTG
>NC_051414.1:5024244-5024386 GCF_015228065.2 Penaeus monodon
GTTTATTTCTTTCGTTCACCTTCCTCTTTCATTTTCCATTTTCTCTTTTACTCTTAAGTTTATTTCTCATTTTCTTCCATGCTAATCTCCTCCTCGTTGATTACTCTTCCCCGTTCATCTCTTAATCTCTTCTGTCGCTTTC
>NC_051414.1:5025621-5025839 GCF_015228065.2 Penaeus monodon
TTGAAATATGTATAAATAAAAATAATGTAAGTGTTGTGTCCTGAGTTTCTTTTTTTTATGGTAGATGGGGACCGATATGCTTTTCATTTGTTTACATTTAGTTCCTTTACATAATGGCTTGATCTTTTTTTTCTTTCTTTTTTTAATAATCTATTTTCATGACGAAGCTCTCTCCTTATTTTACCATTATTTTACATTTCTAAGCCTTTTGTTTTCTT
>NC_051414.1:5026772-5027497 GCF_015228065.2 Penaeus monodon
CTAATGGTAAAGACCCACCCATGAAGATAACACAGATATAAACTGAACCTACTGTAGGGCCTGACTCCCCTTCCAGGGCGTAGGTCTGGCTTTGGCGTCTCGAGCTGGGGCTTGGTTAATGTACAGTACAAGGGACATCCAGTTTGATTACGCTAGCACAATCAGAGCCAAAGTCCCTCTGCAACAGTCATCCTTTAAAGACTTTGTTTTTGTTACTCCGACGGTGGTGCGATAGATCACCATTAACCCTACCCCATTCTTCCTCATTATGTGACGTTCAGGGAAATCGAAATATTGAAATGGTAAGTTTTCAGTACATTTCTTATGTTGAAAATATGTTTGATTCTTTATATTAGGGTCAGTTTACTAGTTTATTCTGTAGTGTTTATTTATTCAGATTTTCTTTATTTATCAAGGATAAATATTTTTCACTTACCTCTAAAGAACTCGTATTTTAATAAATGGCCTCGTTAACTTTCAGAAAAGGCTTCATTACACCTAAAGGGTTGATTATCCACAATATGGTAACTACTGCTTTACAGTGTACCTACACCAAGGGTATTAAATAGTCACTACTGTGAGCTAAATATCATTTGCGTATACAGTGTACGAACTGTATTAGAAAGCGATGAGTTATTCGTGATCCCCCTTTTAGGCTAATCTTGTGTTTTATGAAGGTTATTTAAAATAATCTGACAGATAAAACCTAGTATTCATGTACTTTA
>NC_051414.1:5027902-5028072 GCF_015228065.2 Penaeus monodon
GTTCGTTTTTTATTGTTCCCTTTGTTATTTTCTATGAATATCATGTTTTTAAACTTCATCGATAGTTAACTAAAATCAATATATTCTGACAAATTCATCAGTGGAAATAATGTTGTTCTATGACATTCAATAAAATTGGCAGTATCGTATGGAAATGCTAGGATTCTTTA
>NC_051414.1:5028161-5028725 GCF_015228065.2 Penaeus monodon
CAGTTTTGATTAATATATATATTTTTTTAATCTACAGCCGGATTAGTCACTTTGGCGAATGCACTGTATTACACTCAAAGCATTTAATATTATATCCTTTGCTGCTAATAGAAAAATAGAAATAAAAATGGACTTTCAAATACTGTATCTCCCTTTTTCTTCATATTGTGATCTTCCCTGAAAAATACATTGAATTACGAATATACATTTTATCTTTTTTATTTTTTTTACGGAAACAAGTAATATTTTCTTGTGCCATATCAGTCAGATTAGTCAATACCTACATTTTTATTCTCCCACAGATATCAAAGTACAGTTGTTGATGCGAAGAAAAACAATGATTTTTGTTTATCCATCTAAATACTATACTTTTTTTTCTCTTTCTAGCTTAGTCCCCATTGCAACCATGGACGGAAAATAAACAACTGGAGGAGTGGAAAAGCAAATCATAAAAAAAAAGTCGAAAGCCTTTGTTCAGTAAACGAGTAATATGAAAAATGCAAAGTCTAACTTTTTTTTACTTTTTTTCTCTCTCCATGGGTTCCCACCATCTGCATCCCAGCT
>NC_051414.1:5028842-5030271 GCF_015228065.2 Penaeus monodon
ATGCATACGCGCGCGATCTCCCTGTGCCAACAATAACTGTTTACTCTGCAAAGAATCCTCGACTCCCGTTTGTTTACAGGAATTCTTTGTACCGTCAGTAACAGGTGGCTGCCGCGATCCACTGCTCTCAGGACCAACGTTTCATACACGGATACGACAACGAGTCTGAAGGCCCTAAGGCCGATATTTCGTGCCGCTGGATACTGGCTCAGCAAGGCCTTTTTAAAATTTTTCCCTTTTTTCCTTTTTTTATCATGTACTCACGTTTGGTGGCCTTCGTTCTGTTTCTTATACTTTGATTTCTCTTTATAATTCTTGATCGATTTTCCTTCCTCCTCATCTCTGTATAATTCGGTTCTTGCAAACAAACTGACGAAGGAGAGGGTAAAAGCCCATTCAGAAAAGGGAGAGCAAACGTTCCATGAGGGGGATAGCCTTTTATTCTTTTATTGAACACAGGGAAAGTTTTTAGGGGTATCCTTGGGTGTTCAGCTCACCGAAACACCCGAGTAATTTTCAATCAAGGGCTTTCCGAGATTAAACTTTTTCGATTATTCCTCTCCCTGCCATTCCGCCTCGAAATCTCCTCATTACCTAACGCTGAATATGTTATCAGCACTTCAGCCCACATGCATGTACTTATTCGCTTCTCCATTTGCACATTGTGGATGTTTATGCTGAGGAATGGTCATATACTGATGGAAATATAGTTGGATCAAAAGAGAGCGAAATCCTGTTTTCTTTCTCTTTCTGTTTTCAAATTAAACCTTGCAATTGCGTTGTATTTGGTTTTGGTTATAGATTTTGGTAAAGTGCTTTATTTGTAAGCTGTAATCTGGCGTCAAAGTTGGCAGCACTTTCCAAAATGAAGCAAGGATAATACGCGAAAAAAATATTGGACTCATTATAGATATTAATGTGGTTTAAGGCTTTTGATATCTTAAAGCATTGAAATCATAATTATGGCTTCTATAATTTCCCTTCTTAATAACTTTTTATGTATATATGGGCATCACTAAGATCACATTTTCAAAATACTTTGGGTAAAAGAAAAAAAAAAGTGTTTCAAACATACGTTCAAAACCTTCCTATACCATCTACAGATTATCCTGTACAGTGTAAATGTCTAGGATGGTTAAAGGGACAATGTTGTCTGCATTAAAAAGAGGCGTCGCCATATGAGATCTATCGTGCTTGCATAATACAGGTGATTTCACCTATATTTTGCACCAAATAAGTTGCCTTTGTTTCTATTGTATTTAGGAGATAATTTTAGTACATATGGTTGCAACGATTCGCGAATCTTGGCTATGTAGGGGGTTGCAGTCTCATCGATATTTTAGTTTTGAGGTATTGTGATTTTTGTGCTGGTGCCTTGTGGGTAACAAAAAGAATGAACCTAAGTCTAAGACTAATAAAAAACACTTTG
>NC_051414.1:5030300-5031196 GCF_015228065.2 Penaeus monodon
CGCATGCTCCTCATCCTCGTCGCTGTATAGTTTTGTATGGCTCTCAATATAATGATTATAAATATATAAAAAAAAACACTTTATACATACCAGTAAGATAAAAAAAAAAATCCAGATATGTGACAGTAAAACCATAGATATATTACGAATGTTGCGAGAACCAGCTATTTAGGAAAGAAAAGGTGCCCACTGATGGTGAAACAAAACCTTCATTCCAATAAATGTACTGCCGACCCCAGCGAGAGAGCATAGAGCAGAGTCACGGAGACAATTTTCGAGTGGTGCTGGATATGCGACTTTTGATGAGTAATCCTCTAAATGTAGTATTAATAAGCTAAAATATTTTGCTGATATCATGGGTCTGTTCTCTCTTTATGGTGATGAGTAAGGCAGATGAAAATCATGGATTTCGGGAAAGAAATGAGATTCACGCAACCATCTTTAGAAGGCTGTATCTCCGATATTTGATTTTACCTTTATTTCTTTGAAAATCATTATGATTTACTTGTGGCTACCTGGGTATACTAATCCATACATAGCGACATATGGGATATTTTTTCAAATTCTCATTACATAAAGCCTTAAAGATATCATTAGACAATGCGTAGAAAAAAAACGTTCGTTATTAAGATCGCTATACGAAATGAAGTGATACATCACATCATCGTTCAAATAAAACAAAGTGCCTATTAATCTGGAACGTTTCATGTCTTCAATCCTAACAGTATCTCTAGCCAACTCAATATATCAAAAACATCGAAATCTTGTGTGTGGAATTCTATCAAACATTGCGCTCCTCTGCTGTGTTATGACACTGGGTTCTCTCTTTTTTAAGAATTGTCGGAATAAATATAGTCAAAAAGGAAACAAACACAGTTAGGGCCTTCTTAGAGTAA
>NC_051414.1:5031406-5031750 GCF_015228065.2 Penaeus monodon
TGAATGCCAGTATCCGAAATGCTCAATACCTTACCAGCATGGTTATCTGTGCTACTGCAATGAGCTAATAACATCCTCATCTATGTTTTCACCTAGCTAGCATTGTGTTAGCTGGCTAGTTAAGAAAGTTTCATTCTTAAATTTTTTTAATTGAAACATAAGTTTTTCCAGTGTACAGTAAAGTTTTATTCGATGTCAGTAAACAATGGATGGCATCGTGCTGCTAATAGATTTGCAAAATACCTCGATTTCACAATATATGATTTAGGTGAATACACAGAAGCTGTCCACATGTAGGTTATACAAAGCTTATAGATATACAAAAAACTGTTTGAAAATGTGAT
>NC_051414.1:5031851-5032167 GCF_015228065.2 Penaeus monodon
TATTTTCGTATCCTCATATCCTTCCAAAATAAGAAGAGTAAAACCTTTTCATTTTTCCATAGCTTGACTACATAAGTCTTCCCTCTTGACATAATTTTTGTATCGCCATATTATCCCGGTTTATATTGCCTTTATATTCCTTTTATACGTGAAGATAAAAGTCCTATTCGGATTATACCACCAACGATCTTCGTCTTTACTGTCAACGAAAGCGGAACCAAAATAAGAAAAGGATTCCTCTCTCTCCTCCTCTAAAGTGCTGCGTCACGCCCTTCGCTCATTACGGCCAGGTGCGGTGGCCTCGCCTCCCTGTCTG
>NC_051414.1:5032917-5032986 GCF_015228065.2 Penaeus monodon
CCAAATTTCCTTCCACTCTCCCTCTTAATCATATTTCTCTGTCTGTCTGTCTCTGTCGCTCTTTTTTTG
>NC_051414.1:5033081-5033388 GCF_015228065.2 Penaeus monodon
TATTTTCGTATCCTCATATCCTTCCAAAATAAGAAGTGTAAAACCTTTCATTTTTCCAAAGCTTGACTACATAAGTCTTCCCTCTTGACATAATTTTGTATCGCCATATTATCCCGGTTTATATTGCCTTTATATTCCTTTTATACGTGAAGATAAAAGTCCTATTCGGATTATACCACCAACGATCTTCGTCTTTACTGTCAACGAAAGCGGAACCAAAATAAGAAAAGGATTCCTCTCTCTCCTCCTCTAAAGTGCTGCGTCACGCCCTTCGTTCATAACGGCCAGGTGCGGTGCCCTCGCCTCC
>NC_051414.1:5034377-5034687 GCF_015228065.2 Penaeus monodon
TATTTTCGTATCCTCATATCCTTCCAAAATAAGAAGTGTAAAACCTTTTCATTTTTCCAAAGCTTGACTACATAAGTCTTCCCTCTTGACATAATTTTTGTATCGCCATATTATCCCGGTTTATATTGCCTTTATATTCCTTTTATACGTGAAGATAAAAGTCCTATTCGGATTATACCACCAACGATCTTCGTCTTTACTGTCAACGAAAGCGGAACCAAAATAAGAAAAGGATTCCTCTCTCTCCTCCTCTAAAGTGCTGCGTCACGCCCTTCGTTCATAACGGCCAGGTGCGGTGCCCTCGCCTCCC
>NC_051414.1:5035468-5035778 GCF_015228065.2 Penaeus monodon
TATTTTCGTATCCTCATATCCTTCCAAAATAAGAAGCGTAAAACCTTTTCATTTTTCCAAAGCTTGACTACATAAGTCTTCCCTCTTGACATAATTTTTGTATCGCCATATTATCCCGGTCTATATTGCCTTTATATTCCTTTTATACGTGAAGATAAAAGTCCTATTCGGATTATACCACCAACGATCTTCGTCTTTACTGTCAACGAAAGCGGAACCAAAATAAGAAAAGGATTCCTCTCTCTCCTCCTCTAAAGTGCTGCGTCACGCCCTTCGTTCATAACGGCCAGGTGCGGTGCCCTCGCCTCCC
>NC_051414.1:5036728-5037044 GCF_015228065.2 Penaeus monodon
TATTTTCGTATCCTCATATCCTTCCAAAATAAGAAGTGTAAAACCTTTTCATTTTTCCAAAGCTTGACTACATAAGTCTTCCCTCTTGACATAATTTTTGTATCGCCATATTATCCCGGTTTATATTGCCTTTATATTCCTTTTATACGTGAAGATAAAAGTCCTATTCGGATTATACCACCAACGATCTTCGTCTTTACTGTCAACGAAAGCGGAACCAAAATAAGAAAAGGATTCCTCTCTCTCCTCCTCTAAAGTGCTGCGTCACGCCCTTCGTTCATAACGGCCAGGTGCGGTGCCCTCGCCTCCCTGTCTG
>NC_051414.1:5038242-5038534 GCF_015228065.2 Penaeus monodon
CTTTTTCCCCGCCTCTTACCCCCCCCCCCCAGTTATTCAAAATAGACCGAGTAACAAAGAACAAGAATAAAATCATTTCTTTCCTCCCCTTTTCCTCTAACTATGTATGCAATATAAATAATAACCACTCAACCAAGAAAAAAAGGCCAACATGCGATTGCAACTATACAATAAAAAAATATATATATCACAAAACAACCACTCAAGCAAACAAAAGCCGACATGAGTGCGTGCGCGTGCGGTTCTGCGGTTGTAACGAGAAACATTTAAATGCAAATTAATATCCTAGCCA
>NC_051414.1:5038629-5038913 GCF_015228065.2 Penaeus monodon
TATAGAAGCTGTTTTAATTTTAACGGTAATGAAGCTCGTTAAAACTTTATGGTCTAGAATGATTACCATATTTGGTGAACATTAATTTCTCGGTTTAATACAGATGTCGTTCTCCGCTTCAACGATTTTAGCGAGGAAAAGTGTCCCCTGTTACGGGAGGAAGCTTACTACGCACATTTATGGTCACATATACAGGCAAAAGCGGACTCACGTATTTTAAAATTAAAAAGTACTGCTATTGTCATATATTCATAAAGTATCCAGATATATCAGTGCATTTACAA
>NC_051414.1:5039024-5039122 GCF_015228065.2 Penaeus monodon
TGCTAGCTGTTACATATACATATATATAAAGGGATTAGGAACAAAACTGAACAAAAGAAAATTTCTCCCACATATGTACCATACTCTTAAAGTGTATT
>NC_051414.1:5039392-5040182 GCF_015228065.2 Penaeus monodon
GTATAGTCTGCAACTTTGCCTTTGCCACTGGAAACAGGAATTGGAGGTACAAACCAGTTGAGATAGAGTAAAAACTTTCCTCAGTCCCTTAGGGAAAACTAACATACAGGGGTTCAATTCGGGTCGTCCCTTGCCACAAGAGAAAGGTTAGAGAAAAAGTAAAGCATAAATATACACATCATAAGAAATCATCAGATAATCCATGTCAAGAGACAAATTCTAATGACTTGTTATATATCAGTCTAATTATGAAAATATCAAGTTTAAGCCTTCGTGGAGGGTAATGCAGATGAGTTAAAAGGCTTGTTTGCGTAGCTGTTTCTGATTCATCTGCTTTTGGGAAACCAGTTGAGATCATCTCTGGTGAGATACTTTCCTATTCACAGATACTTCGGACACCTTTTTCGGTGGAGGCGGAGTCCTGATCAGCTCGACAATGATTGGCTGTGGCGCGATACAGCCCGACGGTGATTGGCTGACGGGCGCGAGATGCTGGAACTCCGGGTCCAGCTCTCCGTAAAATGTGTTTGCATCTCCCTCAGAAGACTCTATGATATTTCTCCTCGAACGTTAACTCAGTCTTCCTAGTTAGGGATATATCCACACGGCCAACTTCAGATTAGGAAGATTGACCTGTCAGTTAGACTACAGTGGTGCTGGGAGCCTTTAAATGTTTCCAAAACATTAAGTGCTAAGTGTAAAATGTAGCTCACACCAGACCTAAGCTTAAATGAAGTTAACAGGTTTCATGGAGTCGATTTCACTGTCGATTTACAAAAGTAAGAGATGA
>NC_051414.1:5041312-5041492 GCF_015228065.2 Penaeus monodon
GAAGATAGTGCTATTTAAAATTACACGTTTTCAAACGTTAATGCTCTTGGCCTTGTAGAAACTCTGTTCAAATCTTTGACATCATTAAGCATTTATTCGCAGTCAGTGTACATCGGCAATATTTCAAACCCTTTGAGCGCTAGTAGGTTTAAATCTCGTTATTTAGACACTCTCTATGTA
>NC_051414.1:5041633-5041701 GCF_015228065.2 Penaeus monodon
TTCATCTTTATTAGTGTTTCGTACTCATTCAAATGTAAATTAAATATTGCCGGGTAAAAGGAAATTAC
>NC_051414.1:5042150-5042410 GCF_015228065.2 Penaeus monodon
ATGAATGTGTGTTTTTATGTGCGTTGGAATTGCAAGCATGTTAAATGTGCAGTTACATGTGTCTACATATGTGAGTTGTATATTCATTGTATGTCTGACAGCGAGATGGACATGAATCCCAATACGTATAATTGCATGTATATATCAACAATTTTATTCGGTGTTCACAACATGCCACCAACAAATTTGAATTCACTCACCACATTTTTCAGATACTCATTGTTGCCGCTGATACTTCCATGTGTCTCTCATGGACCCCA
>NC_051414.1:5042702-5043144 GCF_015228065.2 Penaeus monodon
AGCATTTTTTTTTTTTTTATAATGCAAACAGAATTGCAGCATTGGATACTGTAACTCGAAAGTGTTCGGGCTGAATTAAAAATCTGTTAATTTCCATTCCCTGTTAGAGTGTAAATGTTTCAATGAAACGGATAGGCCGTTTTTTCGCCCTTGTTTTTTACCAGGTTCATCTGTTGATACTTCATACAGAGAGAACAATTCTGTACGTTAGTTACGTACCCTACCTTTGGCACTGTTATCGAGTTTGCCTTTATCCTTGTTCTGAACATAATATGATATATAGTGTCAAATTAGCGTTTTAGAAGGTAGATTTAGACAGAAGGAAGTTTTCTTTTTCATAAAGGGTGGCGTGAGTGTAGGGTGACATAATCATATAATACATAGCTCTTTGTTTTAAACAATAATATCATCCAAACAAATAAGTATATATTAATTTTTCTCA
>NC_051414.1:5043813-5044087 GCF_015228065.2 Penaeus monodon
TCAGCCTCCGAGATGGTAGATAAGTCTGTCTTCCACGCAATTACCTGACCAAGCGAGGGATGGCCTTTTTATGGCCATTCGACACCTTTCGCGTCTTCTTAATAGGCGCTGGTGTCTCGTTCCCCCTTCTCCTCTCGTCGCTTTTACATCGTTCTTTCGCTTCTCCTTTCTGCTTCCTCTTCTTTCTCGTCTCGTCCGAGGTTGCATTTTGTCCTTGGGAAAGTCTTGAAGTTTTTTTTTCTGTTGGTACTTTTTTTGTGCCCTTTTGGTTCGT
>NC_051414.1:5044316-5044438 GCF_015228065.2 Penaeus monodon
TCATTCCTCTATCCTCTTCTTATTGTGCTTCTATGTCATGCTTTTTCTCTCCGTCTCTATTTCCCAGGATAAAGACACATACATACAAATATACATGCATGACTATATGAATGTATGTATGT
>NC_051414.1:5044702-5044878 GCF_015228065.2 Penaeus monodon
CTTTAATACCTCCCTTCATAAAGAAAATTGAATACGTGATATTCGCCGAAAAAAACATCAAACTAATGGACAATTGCGACTGTCGGAAAAGCTGCCTGAATATGCATCGGAGGACTAACCTGCTCCGCTTTTTATTTATTATGGAACGGCCTGCGCTAACCCAGCTTCGAGCAGTT
>NC_051414.1:5045122-5045777 GCF_015228065.2 Penaeus monodon
CAGTAGATCGTGTTTGTATCATAGTATAACACTGTTTTAAATATTAAGCGCTGGAATTCCTCCCAGTTCAGCGTTTTACGTGTATATGTGTCTGAGTACTTGGAATTGTATTTGTGTGCGTAGCATGAAATTGTTCTGGAGGTTTAGTGCAGCAACTCCTTTAAGTCATGCAAATTGCATGGCTTAAAAGGTTATATTGCCATTTAAAATTACCAGAGCATACATATTCCCATGTATTCGCCCCAAAAAATATGAAGTTCATTCCCCTCGGAGAAGAAAAGGATAGACGAATTGGTAATAAGTTGGGGGGGGGGGGGAAGTGGGGAGGACAAGAAAATAAATCGAGACAAAGAAGTACGAGGAGGTAAGCGGGTGAAAGGAAAGGACAAAAATAATTTCGAAAATAGGAAGGGACACACGGGAGAAGAAAAAGGAACAAAGGTCTACGAAGAAGGTCACGGGGAGAGACTTCGTCACTGTTTTCACGAGAGAAACTTTTGTCATTTACTATGAATGGAAATCCATCATTGTTATCAAGGTGGCAAAACTTCCAAATTCTGAAAGTATTTCCATTGTCATTTTTCATGTCTCGGGCTACATTTTTTCAGGGTATTGGGATATTGACAGTTTAATGTGAACATATGTTAGTAATAGT
>NC_051414.1:5045829-5045927 GCF_015228065.2 Penaeus monodon
TGTGACCGAAAGCATTAAGTCAGCATGGTCAGTATTAACCAAGGTTTTCGCAACTTTGGGTCTGAGTTTGAATTTCGTATCAGGTCTGTGAATGATAA
>NC_051414.1:5046072-5046219 GCF_015228065.2 Penaeus monodon
TTATAACTAAATATGCAGGGATACCCATTACGCTGGAACACGCAAGGGCCATAGCAGTGGCAAGGGAAGGGCACGACAAAGGGCGATATATACGAGAAGCAGGGGGAAATGAAAAATATAGGGGCGTGGCAAAGAGAGAAAAAATGG
>NC_051414.1:5046287-5046706 GCF_015228065.2 Penaeus monodon
AAGGGTACGTCCTACACTACGAGCAGGGAAGCACAGGCAGGGAAAGAAAACCAGAGGGGAAAAGAGAAGGAAACGGGACACGACAACACGCGGCAAGCAACAACAGATAAGGGCTAGCAAGCAAAGGAAAAGATAGGGACGAAGCGATAAGACGCAGTTATCGCAGTCATCGCCAGCGCCGTTCCCCGCGTCGTTCCCGCCGTCGTCACACGTTTAAAATTCCACGGAGATCGTCTATTGGCGGAGGTTATCGTCGCTTCCATCACAAGGGCGAAGTGCAGCTGATCCTCCTCGTGATGGCCGATTCCAGGCTTTTTCTCCGCGCCGGCGCCAAGGAGGCTATAACCTTCACAGCTTCAAGAAGGCGTTTTCCATAATAGGGAAAAAACAGAGAACAATGGTTTCGCAGACGCCGAGGA
>NC_051414.1:5047501-5048101 GCF_015228065.2 Penaeus monodon
GGTTATTCACGTGTTTTTCATTTGCGAATATGAAATTTTGTCGAAGAAAATAGATTACAGTTTTTTATCAGTGAAACATTTTTTCCATGAATATAACAATTCATATCTCGGGAAAGTTATTAAATATTTTCTATCAAATTTGTATTTCGACGAAATGGATGTATCACTATTTATTTTTGAAATCTCTTTTGGAGCTGACATGATAGTCAGTGTATGCATGTTTTCGAACAAAAAATGGCTTGCATTCCAGAACCTCACCTGCTCGTGTCTTTAGCAAAGAAAAAAGTCACTGTGATAAATTATCCTTCCGCATGACAGCAAGAAAAATGAATCTTAATCACTATACAAAAATGGCAATACGTCATGTTAATTCATCCTAGTGTTTCCGCAAGATGATATAATACATTCGAAATAGCATCTCGTTTAAAGGTTAATTATTTTAGGAGAAGTTCGGCACGCGCAAGGGAATGCATCAGATCCTTCACAAACTTTGTCACTGCAACTAACACGTCCGGGCCAGAACCACCCAGCTTCCAAAGTTATATCTTATTTCACAGACAGGTTCATAACCTACAGAAGCTTGCTAAATATGTAGAGAAA
>NC_051414.1:5049701-5050007 GCF_015228065.2 Penaeus monodon
AAAACTAAAGATAAAGAAACAGCGAAACCAGCTTTCCTTTTCCACAAAATGATTTAGAGACAGATTATGGCTATTTATAATTTTCCCTGAATAGCTAGGCCACCGCAAGGGGGGACGAATGCAGATTAACAGCAATCAAATGCGAGCGCAATACTATCTAGGAACTGTATGTGTGAAGGGTCTTCTAACTAGAGGCTGCGAGCAGGATGTGCCACATAATATCAATCAATTTAAACGGCCTTTTGTAACTAGGCATGTTGCTTAGAGTTTCATTCTACAGACGCTTACGGGTAATTTTTTTTCAGC
>NC_051414.1:5050832-5051102 GCF_015228065.2 Penaeus monodon
CTCGAACTGTCACTCCCTCTCTTGTTGAAAAAAAAAGTCTATGTCCATTTTGAAATTCCGAAACAGCTTGTCTTTAGATATATCCTTTAAAATATCTGCTTTAAATCTAAGGCAAATATTATTTATCAGGTTATACATATACATATAAAAGGTACATATAAAAAGGAACTGTTGAATACTAGATTAGAATATTTCTAAGTGAATGATAACCTAATATACTTTTTTCCATTTCAGAGGAGTTTCTTTTCATTCAGTTAAAATTGAGAAAAA
>NC_051414.1:5051747-5052428 GCF_015228065.2 Penaeus monodon
TGTTTCACGGATGTTTAAATTCTGCTGAACATTGACGTTAAATTTCGTTATCATTGTTATCACGGAGGTAGATAGACTAGAACTGGCAAAAGCTTGCATCCCAAGATATAAGCACAGATCATTATCTCTGCAAATGATAATAAACTTATCCAAGTTTGCCTCTGATATCGGTACAATATCCTAGGTGGTTAAGTGACCTCTTTTACATTTATAATCAATGTAAGGATATGGGGTAGTAGGAAAAAGGCATTGTTTTGCAACGGCATTTCAAGGGACAAGGGACTGGTACTGTTACATTGGCTCACTCGATGTCTGAAGTGTGGGCGCCCCTGACTGGAAAAGAAAATATATTCACTCTTCCTTGTTCTTTTGCACTCTTTCAATTTCTTTCAATCTTATATTAGCAGATTGAAAAAAAGGGGAAAAAAAATCCGTGTTATAGAGACCGGGCAGATATAAACTTGGATTGCAACTTCTGAAGCGTTTTTCCTGGAAATGTAATATGTTCGCTCTACAAACTTTCCGGTGAGTTCCAATAAAATGTAAAATTTCCACACAAGTTTCATCAGAAGTCTCTGTGCATCACTCTCTTCTCCCTCCCCCCCCTCCCCCCCTCAATTCGTCTCTCTCCCCCTCGCCTGCTTATCATCTTCATTCATTTCTTTGCTAGCTAATTCTGCT
>NC_051414.1:5053218-5053684 GCF_015228065.2 Penaeus monodon
CATCCTCACCAACAATGTATACTTTGTAAATACATTTCGTCCAGCACGCTCAACATAATTCATACTTTTAGTCGAAGTACCTATCATTATTGAATATATCTTTTCCTATTTTATTTTCACCTAAATTCATAACCAACTAATACTGACGTTATAATTCATAATTTTTTACCATTCACTTCATGCACTGGATCTTTATCAGTAAATTCATTGTACATAATGTCAAAGGAAATACTGCCATTATAGCCTATTTACAGTTAAATACCCTGTAATGTAAATCCATTGTCTAGCTGAAACACGGCGTTTTCACGTGTTCGAGTCCCGATGATGAAGTACCCGAATCTGCTTCATCATTTATGCATGATCTTTGAACCCTTTTAGATTCGTGTTGCACTGAACCGGCTCTAATTTTAATCGTGGTCTTGCATAATCATATTCTTATGTGTAGAAAAGGATGTTATATTCGAAT
>NC_051414.1:5054302-5055095 GCF_015228065.2 Penaeus monodon
ATAAGCAAAAATAATGTAGTTCTCTAATGTCCTCCCGCTGCAGTACAAAAGATGATTATCACTCATATGGCAGTAAACTCACTACACCCCAACACATAAGCCCGCACGCACACAAACACGCATTCGTTCGGCCTAGCATGAATTGTGATGTCATTCTGAGATTAAACTCTGCCGTATGTAAACAATACAGAATATTTCCCCTTTTGCTTTTGTTAAGTCACCAGGAACACATATCTAGAATTAGTTTCAATACGATTTTCTAACATTTATTTGCCATTCTTATTCAGGGGGATTCGCGTCTGTTTTTATATTCACATTTCGTTAAGATATGAGGATTATCTTTTCTTCCGAGCGTCTTCTGTGTCTTGTTTTCTCTCTCATAATACTACGAATAATCCACCTGAGCAATTGTAGGTTACTTCACGATGTGAAATTACTCACTTCATATCCACAACTTCATTTCATTCATAAAGGCATATATCAATAGCATCAGCAGAGTGTAAATTTCCTCGTACACGTTCATCTGCTTCTGATTTTTTTTTTCAACAAACACTAAATTCCTAAAACAAGTCTTGTTGTCTTGCATTATTGTTTTTCCTGGTTTGTACATGGAGCGGAATGGCTAAATCTCAGGCCACAGATTCTTGGAAAAAAAATACATATATTGTTACCTTTTCTTGTATATATTTACACTTTCTCACTTCCTGGTAAACAAAAATACAGAAAAATTAAATGCAAGAATGGAAAATTATTTTTAAAAAAGTCTCTACAATCCTATTGTTCAAGAAAAAGG
>NC_051414.1:5055190-5055447 GCF_015228065.2 Penaeus monodon
CACGTATAACCTACAGTCAATTACGAAACCAGACCTCCACATGCCTTCCACCCGCAAACAAGCAAGCACACGGGCATAGGCGAGTGATAAACATAAAAGGTTATATCCATATTGTAACTCCATTTTCGAGCTGCAGGATGTGCCAGTGACAGCCTAAAATAGGCCTGGTTTCGATGATTCATTATCTAAATGTATATTACGGATTATTCACGTGCTGGCCTGTATTAATTTTCGTCCTTTGAGCGAATTACCATCTG
>NC_051414.1:5056395-5056630 GCF_015228065.2 Penaeus monodon
GTGAGAACTTCTGATATTGATATTCCAATAATAAACCGTATATGTATTATCTGCTTCAAGCATCATCCACCACCTGCATCTATGGCTTCACGTTCCCCTGGTCGGAGGCTCAGTGGTTATTTTGCCTTGCCCAAGGAAAAAAACTTTAGGTAAGAGCAGGTTTCTTCAAACTTCTTTCATCACAGTTAGATTCTGTACACTACCTTCACGACCAAATATGTACTTTTCTCTCAAC
>NC_051414.1:5056887-5056981 GCF_015228065.2 Penaeus monodon
GTAGCGACCCACTGAACATAAAATTGCGACCCAGTACTATGTCATAATCCGTACTTTGAAGAACCCTTGGCTGGTGAACTGAAGGAGTACAGCA
>NC_051414.1:5058382-5058768 GCF_015228065.2 Penaeus monodon
GGCATGAAATATTTCTATATTCCCACGCTCTAAAAGTTTAGCCATGCCCACAGCAACATACTGTAATCATGATCTATGTTTTCAGAGAGATTTGTTAACTATTTTTGATCGCACGGATAAAGGATTATTGTCCATGTCATGTACTGGTTTACGGTACGTCGCGGTAAAGTTATCCTCCAGTTTATTTTACGATTAAGTGGGCTGAAATGTATGTCATTGGTTAGCTGATGCATGAAGGCCTAATGTACACGAATCCCTCTGCTTACCTCACAAGCTCTGCTTCATCTTTTATGCATGGCGCTACCCCTTTCATGCAAGCTTGTGTATCGTGCTAAGTGTAATCAAGATTATCATATTTCTGTTTGAAGACGATTCCTCGCCCGATC
>NC_051414.1:5058883-5059659 GCF_015228065.2 Penaeus monodon
GTAGATCTTGTAAATAAAAACTACATGAAAAGCTAAAACACTATATTTGTAAAAGTGCCATCAAACACACAGATCTCTACTGCACTGACTATCCAACGAACGCCCACACCCACCCACATGCAATACATAATCATTATGCACTCCTCTCACTCACTCTCCATGCATGAACAACACAAATTCCAATATAAACTCCTGCATTCAAGCGCTGACAACACGGTATCACTCAAGTTCACAAACACGCGAACACACTTGCACTACCACAAGCAAATTTGTCAAAAGTTGTTTCCTTTCTCATAACTTTATGCTCGTGTTTCGGAATTCTGCAACTGCATACCTGAATGATTCATGAATATTTACTTCTGCGTTTATCGTTTACTAAGTTCTCTTATACTGTCTGCAGGTGAATTAATTTGTCCAAATATTTATTTACGTTCAGGTCATGTAAAAGAATAAATTCATATGCTTATCTACTTGTTTTTAATACTTAAACATCTTTATTCAATGGACTGTCCTCTCTCTCAAAAACACAAAGGCTGAAATAGAAAAGATACGTAAATAAAGATTAATTTTTACTTCAGAAAGAAGACAGCCCCCAGACCTTCGTCCTTTAGTAAGATCGAAGAGTGGTTTAGTTCGTAAGTTCATCTACTTCTAGCATTCTTCAAAAGACATTAGTCTTCTGGAGCGTTGAGCATTACACTGCACTGCTGCTCTTCCTCTCTCAAACACAAATGTTGCTCGCTAGTATCTGTTTTTCCCCCCTTATTCATTCCCCG
>NC_051414.1:5059872-5060205 GCF_015228065.2 Penaeus monodon
CCCCTGAAAGAACAAGTAACATTGAGGGAAAAATCTCGCACAAAGCCAAAGCAAAATAAGGTTATAACCAACCTTTCCGACAATACACAGCACATGAACCTTTTGTCAGCCTCTCTAACCCTTTCAGCAACCCCTTTGGCCATACGCTCAGGCAAATCTAGCAGGTGATTTATTTTTTCTTCTCATTGGTCTCCTTTGTACTATTACTGTTGTTATTCTTCATTAATTTTGCATTGCTGTTTGAATTGGTCTTGTTGGCTGTTTTTTTTAGTTTTCAGAACTGATTAACAGTTAGGTAATGTGAAAGAATGGGATGCTATTGAATCCTTTGTT
>NC_051414.1:5063317-5063426 GCF_015228065.2 Penaeus monodon
AAAAAATCATGAAAATTATCTGGAAATGATTGTTTGCTTAAATTGTCCATTCAATGGGAAGGAGTAAGCAGATATTAATAACCGTTCTTCAGATAAGGCTTTAATTTTT
>NC_051414.1:5063777-5063844 GCF_015228065.2 Penaeus monodon
ATAACGGAAAATACCTGGGAGTGGGGGTGACTTGTCTTGATCATGTCTCAATTTTGTTTTTATGATA
>NC_051414.1:5064009-5064166 GCF_015228065.2 Penaeus monodon
TAAGTAGGCAAGTCAAAATATTTTATTAGGGGGGGAGGGGGTCCTTACCGAAGTAATATTATCATCATCAAATGTATTTAAATTATTCTTGACAAATTGGCAGCAGAAAGCTAGTAGGGAATATATATTAAATTGTTTATAAAGAAGTCGATACGTG
>NC_051414.1:5064444-5065252 GCF_015228065.2 Penaeus monodon
CTTCTCATCCCTTTTCCTCACTTTATTTATATCTGTGATGTATTTTTTCTTACCCCTCTCTCTTCCTCCTTCTGGCATTTCATAACTATAAAATTATGTATCAGTGAATAGATAAAAACATTGCAAATGAGTGATTAGACATTATTAATCTACGATAAACTAGTCAGATATTTCCCGAATCCGATATGTATAAAAAGAACTAAAACTACAATATCGATGTTTATGCTAAAGACATGGGAAAAATCAATGCTATGTTCTCAATATATAACATTATATGACCATTTTTCACTCCTAAGATATAGACGTCGGGACGGTAAAGTGAAAGTAAAATATACAAGTATACATGCACAAAATACACTAATCAAACCTACTTTGTATTTACTCCTAAGCCTCCTTAATGTATGTTTAAAACGGAGGTATAATTACTGCTTCGCGTTTGATCTGCCTTTCGTAATATAACATAACCTGTCACGGAAATATATTAGTAGTAATATAAATAAATCTGTATGACATTTGTTCATTAGAATTCCTCTCGGGGCTTTAAAACAGACTTAGTTTCAATTACTTTTGCTCTAAATGTATATAAAGGAAGCTTTCATCTGTTTTTTAATATTCAAAGTTTTTTCATCAGATAAGGGTTATCCTTCATATATAGTATATATCAACTTTAATGTAATTCCTAACAAAATATTCAGTATCCAAGGTATCCTCAAGATTATTCAATTCCGTATATAAATGTGTACATTTCATTTTACATTTCCTCTCTCTCACTCCGTCACCCTTAACCTTACCAACATACCAGGAGAGG
>NC_051414.1:5065304-5065493 GCF_015228065.2 Penaeus monodon
AAGAATCTCTGTCTCCTCCCTAAAACAGAAGGAGACTCGAGAATTCCGTCTTTCTGTGAGATCAAAGAGACATTTCCCCGCGCACGTTCATCCGCTTCTGGAATTTTCCGCTAGACACTTGTCTGTTAAAAAAGGTGCGAGAGACTGCGTTTCGCGTTGTTGTATACAGAATGGCGGAATGACAGAATC
>NC_051414.1:5065880-5066013 GCF_015228065.2 Penaeus monodon
AGTATATCATGATTGTAGAGAAATATGAATAGATGTTTAAAAATTCAAAGATCAAAGAAAAATGCAAAAACAATTTGAACAAGTAAACAGACACAAAAAATAAGGAAATGTCAAAATCAACATATAAAATCGC
>NC_051414.1:5066280-5066378 GCF_015228065.2 Penaeus monodon
GAAATCTCATCTCTGTTTACGTAGCCCTTGGGAAGAACAAGTGTGCAAATATTATACTCGAGACTCACCCTTGTGACGCTACTTCCTAACTCAACGTG
>NC_051414.1:5066428-5067126 GCF_015228065.2 Penaeus monodon
TTGTAACATTACTACTGCATACTTTTCAACAATCGCTAATTTCGTTTTTTTTCTGTCGTTGCTTTTATGGTTTGTCTCGCCACTATATTTATTTGCTTCTTTTCACTTATTTACGTTATCTGGTCCAACCATTTAGTCAAATCTCTAAGGCAAACAACAGTAGGTTAGAGAGTGACGAAAGAATGTGAAATTTATAGTAAAGTTGTTAGATCTATGTTTAAAATATTTCAGCGTTTCAGTGCTTTGTTTGTAGATGTGAACCACCTCACTCTCTATGTTGTTTCGTTGCTTTGAAACTGTTTGTTACGTACTTCATAGTATAATTTTCTTAATTTTCTTTTCGGAAAGAAACTTTGATCATGACCTACCATATTTTCGAAGTAAAGAAATGTTGCAGAACCTGTAACGTTTACAATGCATGCATTTATCTGCTATTGTCTCATTTTCTTTTCTCTATACACAGTACAAAAATACAATTTAAACCTTGACCTAATACACAATCCTTCTTTATTGTGAACTGGCACAGAAAACGCGTCCCTTTGAAACTTTAGATTAGTTATACGTGGAATTCTCTCGTATCCTTTTCAACATGCCTTGCCATTAATAATAACAGCACTAAACATTGTAATAAATATATGAGAGGACCTCTTTCATTGAGTAACCCAGGTGCCATTATTGGTGAAACAGTCTTCATAGCG
>NC_051414.1:5067188-5067401 GCF_015228065.2 Penaeus monodon
CATAAAAAAAAATATATATCCTGTCCACCCTTCTCCCTTTTTTATACTTCTTTACCAGACCTTCAATAAAACAGCTACTTAGCTTTTAAAATATTGTGTCATTTGATTCTGACTGAGACATTAAATCTGGAGTTGAAAATGGCAGATTGGTTTGAAAGAGATGTTCAGAGAGTCTCTTGATGTTTTTCTCTTTTGTTCTTTTGTTCACCTCCA
>NC_051414.1:5067555-5067938 GCF_015228065.2 Penaeus monodon
TACTTATCCCTACTATCTCTCTCTCTATTTCCTACCACAACACAAGAACGCTAGAAACTCACGTCACTCAGCCATTATACATCCCATTTTAGGTAAATCGGGACTACGCTTATAATGATACTGTAAACCCCTTTTATACACATTATTAGCAGAGATTTGTATCAGAGCTGCAACTGACAGGACTCATCACGCCTATTCACCACCGAGCGCCCGAGGATGACTAAGTTCGTACAATAGTTCAGTACCGAGATATGTAGTGAGGTTAACATGATATGACAAGGTTTATGATGCTAGTAGTTTAGCACGTTCGGTGGCTTTCATCATGAGCGAATTGGTTTAATTGTTTAGTATACTCTACTGATCATTAAGTATAAATGGAAGGG
>NC_051414.1:5070595-5071202 GCF_015228065.2 Penaeus monodon
GGAGCACATGTAGTTAGCACTTAAGCAAAAGGACTAGTAAGCATTGGCCGGCTCCCTCCCGCCTGAGACAAGGCATCAGTATCACATGTCAGGTCGGCGCTTGCCCTCTGACCCCATGAATTATCTGCCGCGAGACTCCTACTTACCGTTAACGTCGATTCAACTGTCAGTCCATCAGTTGCAGCAGATGCATCCAGATTAACGTGGTCATTATCATACTTTTAGAGAAAAAAAAATCTCGGTTAGAATATCTTTGCGTCATATGTGACCTTTCCGTAGCTACTGAAAAAATGAAAGCGCTGTTTAGGTCGAAACAGATTGTATAATTAGGCCGTAGGTGTATAATGGGATATTATTTTTTCTTGTATATAACAGTGATAGTTTTATATGGTATTAAAGTATGATATAAAAAAAAAAAATTGCTCTCCTAAAATGTTAACGAAAGGTTGAAATACTATGGTAATATACAAACACGCCGATTTTGTCTGATAAAGGGCATTACAATCATCGTAAGCCTTTATTGCACTTCTATCTTTGAATGTTGCCTACATTCCTCCTACTCTTCCATTCTCCTTTCCATCCTTTCGTTTTTTCCCCCTTCCCCTCT
>NC_051414.1:5071238-5071306 GCF_015228065.2 Penaeus monodon
CCTCCATGAAAACATCTTGCCTTCCCTTTCTCTTAAATATTCAAACCTACTCTCCTTTCCTTAAACAT
>NC_051414.1:5071340-5072315 GCF_015228065.2 Penaeus monodon
TTTTGAATATTCTCATCATTATCTTTTCCATCATCGTCTTTCCTTGAACAGTCTCTCCTCTCGCTTTTTTCTCCTTTCTTTTTCCCCTCTAACATTCTCTTCCTTCCCCTCCTCCTCTCACCTTCGCATTTCGAACATTCTTCCTCCACCCCTCCTCATGATTCCATGAACATTTTCCTTCTGTTCTTCTCCCCTTTTCTCCTCGAACGTTTTCCTTCAGTTCCTCTCCCCCTTTCTCCTTTACCATCCTTCAGTGTCTATCACCTCCCCCCAACCCCATTTCCCCCTCTTTCACTTCCTCTCCGTCCCAAGCATCTCTCTTCCGCCATCCTGTCATGTTCCCTTCCACCACACTGAGTCTCTCTCTCTCCAACCGTATCGCTTCTTCCACTATGCTACACAGACTCTTTTCGTTAGCCATCATTACATTCCTCTCCTTCACCATACCACCACCGCTTTTGCACTATATCAACAACACACCGGGACGTCACATCAACACATTCGTTTAATTCTAAAAATTATCGTGTTATTTTATTACGCATTTAAAGTATACATATCATTTTGTATTTTTTGTATTCTTTATCTTAGCTTAGGATCTAGTTTGTCTCAACCCTGTTCACTCCTCTTCGACCGGTACCACCTAATACCATCTAATACTAACTGATACTCCATAATACTGCTCTGCTCTCAAACCTCGATTCCCACCACTCACCTCAGTCGGTCCTCATATCCGCACTCATTCACCTGTGCCTTCCATATTCCCGCTTACCTTCCATATCTGCTTTTATCACTTGTGTTCGAAAGGGGTGAGGCCACTTTATAATCAAAACACTTGATAATGCGACCTTCATTGTTTATATCACACGGGTTAAGTCCCACGCCCTCCCCTAACTGGGTACATTCGGTTTATCTATTCAATTTCAGTTTATTTCGAAATATATCGAGTCATTGTCAGTTACCCTGATCATTTTCAGA
>NC_051414.1:5072377-5073283 GCF_015228065.2 Penaeus monodon
AAAAGGAATCAATAATAAAGCAAACCCCACAAGATTTTTGCTTAAAGGTCAAAGGTTTCGAGCGAGCACCGGATCCAAGGAATTATGTATCATTTGTTAATTCCACCAAACAAGGGATGGAAGGCGGGATGGATCGTCTATTTGGTACATCGCATCTACCTTGTCTAGATTTAGCACACATGCAAAGGCATTGTAACTACATCAGTACAGGATTTCTCTTAATCCAATAAACTGTTAATACCTGGAAGCATTCTAAACACCTTGCAAAGGATGTCCTTTTGAGGAGAGGGTGCACAGGCAGAGCGTGGGTTGAAAGTGGGTGGACGTTAAGGTCACATACCCACGCTTGGATAAAGGCTCTGAATTAGTAACATAGTCTGAAGGTTGATAGCGTCATTTCCCCTTTCTCCCTCCCCCTTCCTCCTCTTCCCTCTCTATTGCAGTCGTTCCTTGCAACGCGGTTAGCATGAGGCATTTGCAGGTGTTTGATGATGATTATTAATGTCGCTTTTCTCGCTCTGTCTTTCCATTTTTTAAAGTTTTTGTTACAACTACAATCCCGAGAGTATAAATGCCATTCTAATTCCCTCTGTTACTCTCTCTCATACCCTATCGCACTCTATCTCTCTTCCTCTTTCCTTCTCATTCTCTCTCTCACTCTCGCTTACTTTGTCCCTCGTTCCCCACCTCCAATCCCAAGAGGACACGGATGAGACATACCGCCCCCTCCTTCCTCCCTCCCCCACGCCCCGCAAGGGAGACTAAGATGGTTCAAAGCTTTTAAGAAAATAAAGCTTCCTATCAGCTTGTTATCGACACGCTCCCACGATTCATCCCCTTATCCTTTCTTCCTCTTTTTTGGTTCTTTTCCTTTTTATCTATTTTCCTAAAAAAACTAATGTAAGA
>NC_051414.1:5073353-5073426 GCF_015228065.2 Penaeus monodon
GTTCATACGATTTATTTCTAAGCTTTCTGCTAAAGCAAAGAAAATACAGATATACATGAATGTATATGTGAAT
>NC_051414.1:5073537-5073694 GCF_015228065.2 Penaeus monodon
TATATACCTATAAAGCAGGGTTTTATTATTTCCCTAACATTCATGACAGCAATTCATGACACATGATAAAGTACATATTTATCTAGTCTGTTAATAAGATTTCATTAAAATACCAAATACGCTGATGAATATTACTAGGGCAGCGATTATTATTAAA
>NC_051414.1:5073768-5074151 GCF_015228065.2 Penaeus monodon
AATCTCCCACTCTCTTGCAGTCTTATCTATTCATCCTACTAATCCTTCCTCTCTCTTATTCCCCATTCTGTCTCTCTAATTATTCAGGGTAGCAAGAGTGTCAGGATATGTGGCGTGACACTTTCGTCCTTCAACTTTCACGTGGTTTCCCAGAGGCTTGAATTCTTTCGGTCAGCTTCAACTTCAGGTGAATTCTTGTTAAAAGATTAAGGGACTTTCTGCCTAGTCTGTTTTCATTTGTATATCTGTTGTCATTTTCCCTTTGTTCAACTGTGTGTTTTTTTGATAATCAACTTATCAATCTATATTTCATTCGTTTACAAAATATATCGCTTTGTTTTAAACTGTTTTATTTATCCAGCTGCTTTCTCTGCCGTTCATAA
>NC_051414.1:5074264-5074410 GCF_015228065.2 Penaeus monodon
TTTATAATGTATCCATATCTGTGTCTGTGTAAAAAAATGATATATGTAAATATTTTAATTTACTTCTTATTCTCCCGTTTACATGTCTGTTCCTCGCTTTGTATTTTGATTTTTTTTACTCAGTCTACTGGTCTGACAGTACATAG
>NC_051414.1:5074929-5075274 GCF_015228065.2 Penaeus monodon
GTTGAATCCGTCTTTCAATTACTTATTTCATTTATTAGATTATTTATTTCAGAATTATTCAGTGATACATTGAAAAGGCATTCAGTTATTCATTTCAGAAATATCTAGTTATTAATTTCATAATTATTCGGTTATTCATTTCAGAATTATTCATTTATTCATTTCGAAATTATTCAGCTATTTCTGTATTCCACATTATAAATATTAGTTATAATGAACAACAGAGTATATTCATTATATAGTTCAATTTCTTATTTAACATCCCTTAATATTATTCTTATAATTGATTACATAAGTTTTGTTGGCGTCCCAGAGTAGGTTTATTTAAACAGAACATGTTTTCAT
>NC_051414.1:5075333-5075442 GCF_015228065.2 Penaeus monodon
CAATAAATAGAAATATATCATAAATGGTGTGATTCCTTCGTAATTCTGAAGTCGATTAAGGATGCTCTTTTAACCAGGAAACCAGATTACCAGCTGTCATTACCACACT
>NC_051414.1:5077222-5077991 GCF_015228065.2 Penaeus monodon
TGCCGTCATTACAGTCAGCAGCATGGTAATAACAATACAGTATTACAACAAATATGACAACTAACAAAATAGTAAGAACTAGTTTAATATACAAACATACAATACGAGTTTCATTATGAAGAAGAAAATGTTAACCTCATTATCCTTTTTCTTCCTGCTAATGTGCATATCCGTCAAGATGATATATAAAATTTCTATCTGGTGTGCCTACATGTTTATTATCATTAACGACAAGATCTTTTATATAATGCCGGAAATGTACTCTAGTATATCAGGTCTCTTATAGCATAATCCGCTTATCTTATACACGTGATTCCCACAATAATTAATTCTAGTTATCTGTACGAGCTTTCCTTGTTTTTAAAAGCTTATCAACCTTCCACTTATGTTTTAACGGTTGTGAATTTAATTGGAATGGAAATTCAGGTTATCTAACATTAATATCCCAGAACACGTGCTCCGTCGGTGATATAATTTCCTCCACTGAATAACAAAGCGCCTTAGGATTACCGAGCAAGTCTCATTCTGCACGAAAGACATAATTTTTGTAATAAAGTCATATGTCCAATTTGTATTTTTTTTTTGTCTGTTTCATACATCACTAGTGTTACATATTTAGCACTACAAATTTTATGTCAGAGACAATTTAATAACCTTTATTTGATGATATATGTTATAAATAACAATTACAATGGCTATGAGCAAACTCTACTAGCTAAGGCAGAAACAAAGGAGAAGAGATGGATGAGAAATCGGAGAGTGAGAAAAG
>NC_051414.1:5078102-5078626 GCF_015228065.2 Penaeus monodon
ATTGACATTTCTTGTAAGCCTTTTATGTGACTCTCATTATGCAGCACAGATCCGCTGGTCTTCCTATCGCATTGATAGCAGATATTATGATAAGGTTAGCAATATTGATGATAATAACGAGGATTGATGGTTATGATGATATGAACGAAATGGAGTAAAATGGACAATGCGTAATAACCAGAGAGTATAATACTGAATACATCGAACTCCCTGTAATACAATAAGGCTTTTGCAGCACCTGAAGTGCCATGAACGTCCATCAGCCCACCAGAGGAAACACGATAACCTCCCAGGCGTTCATCAGGCGGTCGTTCAGCCGAGCAAACAGGGCTGTTCTCTTCCCAAGCAGAAAAGCGCAGGATTAGGCACGCGGGAGAGGAAAGCAAGAAGGGTTTTCGGAAGGGGGTTAGGGGAGGATTACGCTCAGTGGAGAGGATGGAAAGAACAGCTAGGATAGAGATTCTGAGAAAATGTAAAGAGATACAGAAGATGTGGAAATTGGAGGAGATAATAATTGTAAGAAA
>NC_051414.1:5079606-5079949 GCF_015228065.2 Penaeus monodon
ACTTTTAAACTCGCAACAGATACTCCAACAGATCCGTGACCCCTGATATCAGCTATTATTGAATTCATTTATCATACTTGCCTGAGAGTATATTTACCACAAGTTGATTTACATTCCTGGCGTTCACATATTTTTTTTCTAATCCAACACGAAAGACTTACCTAGCTCTGATTTACTTGATTAACGTGATACTCACCTCACCTAGTGCTCACTGTGCATACCTGGGTTTCACATACTTTACCTGCATGCACTTACCTGATGTAATAGGCGCTCACTACTTTACATGCGAGACGCTCACTTTTCTTACCTGGCACTCATTTCCGTTATCTAATACTTACCTGGC
>NC_051414.1:5079992-5081111 GCF_015228065.2 Penaeus monodon
CTGGCATTCTCTTAGATTCCTTACCTGGCACTCAACGTTACTCACTTAGGGCTCACTTACCTTACCTGGCATTCACTTTATTTACGATACCATCACTCTCTTGCCTTGCGCACCTGGCGCTCACTTACTTGACATTTAACTTACTTCTCTGGTCGTTGCTTGCCGGACTTTCAATGATCTTATCTTCCGCTTACTTGCCTTGGCGCTCACCTAGCTTACTTACCTGTAACTCACCTGCATTCACCGCTCATTAACATTTTTACCTGGTGTTCCCTTGCTTGACACTCAGGTACTTATCTTACTATTCCCTGCATTAACCTTGCTTGCCTGGGGTTCACTTACCTTATTTCCCTTGCGTTCTCAAAATTATTTATGCTAAAGTTATCTGTCGCTCAGTTAGTTTAGTCTCCCTACTTAGCTAACACTCACCTTACTTGGAGTTCACTTATTTTACTTGCCTGACTCTCACTTGATTTACATTGCTGTCACCTTATCAACCATGCTTGCTTTACTTATCTAACACTGACGTTACTTGGAGCTCACTTATCCAACCTGCCTGGCGTTCCTTTACCTTACCTACCACACTTACGCAACATACCTTACTTATCTGGCGCTCGTTTACTCGCTCAACTTCTTTGTGATCATGTTACTTAGCTTACCTTACCTATCGCCCGTTTACCATACTTTGATGCTCTCATCACGCGTCGGTGCGTAAAATTCAAGCTGGCTAATAACATTCACGTACATGTCTTGCTGTTCCCTCCTTGAAGTCGAATCTGGACAACTAGTGCAGCACGCGCAGGTTACATACCACAACCATGGGGATTCAAAGAGGGATTTCGCGAGACCGATGTTCGTACCCAATAGTTCCCAACCTTTACTCAAATCACGGACATACCCTCGACCATTCGGTATTAAACATAGCATTTTTATTTATATGACTATATACTTTTCGACAAAGATTAAAAAATCAACATCCTTTGCAAGAATTTTTTCCCCGCTGACCGTAAAACAGTATTACTTGAAGACATGACATCATAACATATCCATAATATGAATATTGATGAACGTCTACCAAACTGGCCTACGATAATTTTTCCCAACCGCTCCGTGATACGC
>NC_051414.1:5081332-5082039 GCF_015228065.2 Penaeus monodon
TAAGTATTATTAACAGTGACTTCCATATAACTGGTGTTAATTCATCACCGTTACTTGATTATAACTTGTAACATATTTTAATGTTATCTTTATTCTTTAGAGATCTTTTTGAATGCTTTGGAAAACAAAGTTTAAGGCCGGTGGCTCTACGAGGCTTCAAGAGCTGATGATACCAGTGTATGTAGAGAAAAATAGAGTGGCTGACAGGTCTAATATCAAACCTACCTATCAAGTGCGGCCTCAAATGCATATCACGTCCCTTCGATCGTGCAACTGGCTCTAGGATCATTAATCTTCGGTGAAGCCTTAGTTGATACTATGTAAAGTTCTTTGGGGTAGAGACTGATTACCATTCTCTGTAAAATGGTAGTATATGAAATTGCGTTTCCACCGGACGGTTTCGCAGAACAATTAACTAAGAGAAGATCTGCGTCTGCGCAGTGGACTGTCCATCGCGTTCTGGACTGTTGGTTTTCGTCATGTTTAACCACAATAATTATCTAATGTCATTATAATTTAATAAGAACAATACGAACTTTCTCTGAAATACATCTGTACAAAAGGGTTATGAAAACCGATTTTTTTTTCTTTTAATGAGACAATGTTTTTTGTCATTTTTATATATAGAAATTCATTAGCAGAAATGTAGAGTCTCACCAAATGTTGGCGTGGAAAAGAAGAGTAAGTTAGGCCAATTTAGAAATTTC
>NC_051414.1:5082284-5082688 GCF_015228065.2 Penaeus monodon
TGTCAATGTTTATAAGTATAGGTATAATTATACCTGTGTATGTACATATTCGAAGGAGGATGTGTGTCTTTGTGTGTTTGTGCCATTTATAGTCATACACATTCTAATCCCAATAAGATTTTATTCGTGACATCAATAAAACTTTCTGCAACATCTTTACGTAATCCTTTCTCGGAAAAAAAATCAAAATCACCCACAGGAAAATGAATAATTCCTGAAGATATGAATTGCTAGTCCGCGCGGATGTAATTTTCGACCGTGCGTGGGGTCTAGGCTGCATTATTCGGGTTTACATCAGTCACATGCCCTATCATATAACCTGCTTTCAATTGCCCGAGAAAACTCCTGATCTTCTGCTGCGTCATTGGTTACTGTTAACCTAGGATTTGTTCTTATCGTATTTC
>NC_051414.1:5083371-5083775 GCF_015228065.2 Penaeus monodon
AAATTCTATGGTACCATGTCAAGATTCGTGTCCTTTCACAATATAGATACATTTCGAATTAATACAACTTGCACTGTCTTAGAAAACAGCACGATTCTATCATTGTCGCTTTATTCTCAGAAGCTTGGTGTACTAACGAAATTATTTCTCCATTAAGCAACTCCCGTTTTACAGGGAACCTGATTCTCAACTTATGCAGTATATTGCTCTCACATCGCAGGTCAGTGATAGCGAAAACTACTCTTATTTTCTTTTTTTCTTTTGATAGATACCGTTTTGCTCCTCTTACTTGTGATATTAATAAGGAAGTGTAAACACAATGTATATTTTAACCTATCAAATGTGCATCTGCATTCCTGTAATTCTCCTAATACTTATTCTTATATTTGCTTAAACCTCTGAAT
>NC_051414.1:5083832-5085140 GCF_015228065.2 Penaeus monodon
ACAACCAGTTTTACACTTTTCTTTTCTACACTATGGTGACAATATACATTCGACGAACCACTTATTTATCCTATAAGTTCGAGCAAAATGGTTGATTGCGATATAGAATCCATTATCCATAACCTTCTTTGTTTTTCATTATTCTAACCTTTGTTTTTCATTATTCTGAACTAGGAGCAACTCTGGATACTAACTCTTGTTTATTCTTCCATGGCACACAGTTGACTAAAAAGGCACCATCTGAAAAGCGAGGAGACGAATCCTATCATGCGAAGTCAATAAAAATAGAAAAATACATTTATTTAATTTCCCTCGCATACAAATGTTATACGCAACAAAGACTACAAAGAAATAAGAAAATAAAACGATTCCTAATGCAAAAGCAAACCCTATAAAGAAAACGTGATATGATTTTGAGGCGAAAGTTCATGATTTCACACAATTAAATTGAGGGACGTTTAGTCGATGCCCGTGGAGTTACTTATCACATCGCCATAATGCACTAATCTTGTCGAGTCTGCATCAAAGCCGTCACACTGTTTCATTCTCTGTGACTATATCCTGAATATCCGAGTTTTAGTGTAAAGCATTCGTTTGTAACTAAAATATATTTCGAGATCTGTCGTAAATTATATGTCTAATACCATGAATATATGACTTTTTGTTTATGTTTTTTCCACTGTCTCTATCCCAGTGTGGGAATTCCAGTAACTGCGTGTAATAAAGTGACAGAAAGACACAATCCCTTGTCAAAGCTTGTTCATCCTGTGGAATTGATGGAAACCTTTGTGAACCTATGACATCCACCTTATATGTTATTATTTATCTTTTTTTTCAGTACGTCAAAGGTTATTACATATAAAACAGAGATACCGATTCTATGCAGATGAATTCTTCACATCTACTCCTTTTTCATGGCGACATTTTAAATGCGTGTGTCCAACACAATCATCATAATATGATAAAATCTTTCCGTTTCTGCAACGAGATCAAAGCAACCCCCACTATAAAAACGAAAAAAAAACATTAATGCCGCACGTATGGAAATCTGCAACAGCACAGTCGACACAGAGATCACAGAAGATTCCTGCTGTGTTGTTGCGCCACTCTATGAATAAATCACGGAGGTAATATGCAGCCGACTATGATGGCTTGCGTATGTAGAAAAATGTGTCGCTGAAATGAAGCCGATGCAGAGAAAACGGACACGTCTTGGCGTCGGTACACGATTTTTTTTTATTACTTTCAAAATAGAAGTGATGCCCGCACGCGTATGTCTAAAACAACGCTTTCTCTCACACTATATAC
>NC_051414.1:5087238-5087677 GCF_015228065.2 Penaeus monodon
TTTGTAAAAGGGGCCCCCCGGAGTAATTTTTGTTTTTTGCATTTCGGTACATTATTTAAAGAATATCAAAAGTACAAAAGTTGCTGTAGATATTGGAGACCCCATTAGTATCAAAGAGAGGAATGAAGTTGAATATAGGTAGGGATGAAATCAGAGCCGAAAGACGAGCAAGGTCACTGACATTTGTAGGAGAAGATACTGACATAACTGGCTAAATATTGATCGGCAATAGACAGAATAAAAGAACGTGAAGACTGAACGGGAACCTAGACTAAAGCATTGTCCATCTTTGATCCAAGTTAATGACTGAAATAGACCATAATTCATTATTTCGCATTTTGCTCAGTATCTCGAACATACGTGGAAGGAATATGTATTGGAATAATTCTTTAAGAAGGGACCTTATACATTCAAGTTGTTACATATGTACAATACTGTA
>NC_051414.1:5087850-5088070 GCF_015228065.2 Penaeus monodon
CACTCACACTCAAATACATATTACGCTTTAGTTGTGTAACATCTGACTCTTAGATATCTTCACAGTGACAAGTTATTTAAATATATATGTAGCACAGCTAGAGTCTGTATTACATTTTGTAAGCCTACGGCTTTTTATGTAAGCAATTACATTACATCAATTTATTAGATATGTTCAGATTAAGTTGCTTAATATAGAGGTAATGAAAGAGAATATCAGA
>NC_051414.1:5091625-5091877 GCF_015228065.2 Penaeus monodon
TGTCACGTTCTCTTACTGACGTAAGTGTTCCAACTCCAGTAAACAGTTCAGATTTATGCTAAGATTGTTTGCAGTGTTTCCGGTGCTTGTGCCATTATCTGCTTTTGTGTGAATCTGTAAAAGAAGGAAGGATTGCCTCCCAGATCGACTTCACGAAATGGAATCGAGATAAAAATATGCATATTATGTAAATAAGGTGTTTGTTCAGACAAGCGGAGAGGGAAAATAAAGGAGAGAGGAAGGACAACATAC
>NC_051414.1:5092072-5092143 GCF_015228065.2 Penaeus monodon
GGACAGACATAAAATAAGCGGTGATGACCAGACGAAACAAAAATCGAGAAATGAGGAAAAAAGAGGAGCGG
>NC_051414.1:5092210-5092654 GCF_015228065.2 Penaeus monodon
TATACGTACATCTAAGCATACACACGAACACATCAACACTGAAAGGTATAGTCAGCACATACTAATAACCGGAGCTTAATCACCCTGAAAATCCTTGATTAGAAGCAGCGTACACTGAATGCATGTTCCACCCTCTGTTGCCGGTACCATGAGGACAGACGCAGCATAAATTATATAGCGAGCAAGAGAGATGAAATACAGAAAACATGCCATGGTATTTTCAAAGGTTGCTGAGTCATGGTCTAGCAGGTGAGACTGCGAATTCTTTCAGATAAAATTTACCGAATAATAACGCAAAGGAATGAGAAAACGGTTCAGTAATTACCCTACTTTACGTCTATAATGGAAAATATGGTGCGCTCGTAATGCGTGAGTAAAAGAGCAAAAATGAAACTGGTACGTTCGACTTTATTTAATCATCTTTTGAACATTAATGGTGATGAC
>NC_051414.1:5092834-5092958 GCF_015228065.2 Penaeus monodon
ATTTCTAAAAACACTAGTTTTAATTGCATTTTCGATTTTCAAATACTGCCAGAGTTATATAAATCAGGAACGAAATGTTTTAAACCCCTTTTTAAGTCTGGCTCGGGAACAAAACATGGCCCCG